>NC_090829.1:87907828-88210858 GCF_028021215.1 Eschrichtius robustus | reverse complement strand
TGTGTTCAACAGAGCTCAGAGATGAAACGCATCTGAGTCCATGAACTAATGCCCACTTATCCGAGTCAATGACTTTCTATATGGTTTAAACTACTTTGACAGACTTGCAGTTGAGAGTATCCTAAAAGATTCAAACTTTAGTGGACATTTTAGAGTACGTACAATATGGGGGGGAAAGCCACAGATCAGTGTAGCTTTTTAAGTCATTGATGCATACATTTATTCTGCCTGGATGTTCTTGGAACCATGGAAAATTTGTTCCTTATATTTCTATTTCTAGTTACTTCACCTTTCTGTAGCATATCTTGATAGACTCATCTGCTCACACTAAGAACTTAACATTCAATGTATGAGTTCAAAGAATGGCTGTTCCATGGTGTACTCCCGAGAAGAAGGCTTTTTAGCTTTAACATTATCAATAATGTATAGGTGCGAGAACAGAAATACCAAAAAGGAAAAGACTTGCTTAAGCCCACAAATTTCCATAATCTAGGTAATTGTCACAAACACAAATCAGTGTAGAACAATTCCACAAACATACAAAAGGCTGAGATTTTCTCTGATATGCTGGACCCAGAGTCTTAACTCTGTCAATACATTTCTACTTTAATAATATATGAAGATTCTTACACCATCAAAAGGAGAGATCTGTAGGGAGACATTAAGATGTTAGTTTCAAGGGATTCTCATCTTTTAGAACTTTTTTCTTTTCTTTTTTTTGGGGGGGGGGGTGGGAAGGGGGGGTGGGGAGGGCGGGCTGCACCGCATAGCATGCAGGATCTTAGTTCCCCAACCAGGGATCTAACCCATGCCCTCTGCAGCGGAAGTGTGGAGTCTTAACCACTGGACCTCCCGCCAGGGAAGTCCTAGAACTCTTAATGAAGCCAGGTGTAGTGGGAAATGCTTGTAGTAAAGTTAGATAAATAAGCATTTTCCATGGGAGGGATATACAAAACACATTTCTTTGTAAATAACCCCTGAAATGAAGATTTTTTTCACTTGAATGTTCTCAGTTTTTAACTCATTTAAATCATTAGCCTATAAGAGAGCTGGAAAAGGAAAGGAAGGTTGAAATATAAGCAATTAGCTTCTCTTTGGTAGTTTTAAGAAGTTTAATTTAGGAAAGAGTTTTCTGGAATGAAATCTGGGTTACCTTTAAGGTCATCTTTGCCATCTCTCCTTAGTACGTTTATTATTACTATATTAATACCACATTAAAACTTAATACTTGATTGTCTTATTAAATAGTCTTTTAAATAAAGCCTCAAAACTAAGCCAGTCAGGTAAAAGTTTCAACATGGTATTTGCTGGAATTATCCAATTATTCAAAGGGATAAACCTGGCACATTAGGAATAAGTTTACTCACACACTATTCATGTCCAGAAAGTGTCGTTTTTTGAGGCATTTGGGTAAATTTAAATGCCTGTGCCATTTTTCCTTCCTTTGCCTAAGCATTGTGGAATCTTGGCAGCTAAAACAAGAATTGGACGCTACATTTTCTCTCAAATTGTTAGAGTCAGAACACAAGAAAACGTGATAAAAGTAGAACAAAGGGGAACTCCTTAAAGCCCAATAGTAATGCTGTAAGTTTGCTCCATTGCCAGGGGAGGAATGCAGGAACTCTGCCATCCACAGTCTTTTGGCAGTTCTGAGCAGGGAGGTGTGGTCACATCATGTGGTGAGGAGGTGGGAGTGGGGGCAGGGAGTGAAGATTAGAGGAACCAGAGCCCTCACCCTCTGGGAGAGACAGCCTATCATTGGGAGCAAGGCAGGCTACATATCTGCAATTTCTAATTGTAGGCCTGATTCCAGCCAGAACTTGCTGGGTGGTTTGGAATCACCCTTGTAACTATTACAAGTCCATTCACCAAGAATAACAAGTTGTTCATTATGGCCCTTTGAGGTTTCTGTTTAAAACTGGGAGGTTTGGGATAAGTAATGCTAACATAAATGTTGAAGCACTCGCAATCCTGGATAAATAGATAACTAACTTATTTATCTAAGCTAATGCTAAGTGAATGTAAAGCAACACAATCACCTTTACCTTATCAACACGGGTGGGGAAAAAAAACTAATCTGAAGATTTCCAAGGAATAAAAGTAGTAAATGTAAGGTAGCACAATGATTTAATTTAGTTAATTTAATTAATTTGATGCTTGGCCCATACAGTGTACTTCCTTTGCTTTCTTTCACTGGATTTATTTATTCTGAAAGCAGATATTGAGGACCTCTGTACAATGGACTGAGCTGTGCTCTGCGTGAGCAAATCTGAATGAGTTATTGATTATAATCCTCCATACTCTTAAAAGGAGTAGTGCATAACACATGCTAAGTACTGAGTACTTTTTGAATGTTGAATGAATAATCCATAGCAAAAGATAAACCAGAAATCACTTCACCTACAATATTTTAATGATATTTTACAGAATATTTTCTTATTTACTTAAAGTTAACATTAAAATTCATTCTGTATATATCTGTTTGATGGCAAGGTGAAGACATTTGACTGTTAAAATTTGGTCAAGAAGGCACTAAATGGGTAATCAATGTACAAATAAAGAGCAATATATTTTGTGATTTCAAAGTATATCACAAACAATTTTCTTGAGCATGATTCTGCTAAATGAGAATGAGCTATTCTGTTTGGAGTGAATTGAAGGTTGACCTAAGGATCCTGTTAGAGCTCTAGTGAGGCACTGTATAAGAAAGCGCTTGGTAAAGTGCTATGAAACTTTTCATAGAGCACAGGGTCATCAGAATGGAAGCTGAAGTCAGACAGGCTGGAAACTGTCAGATAGTCCCAGGTCTGCTGCTGGCTGGATGTACACACTGGGGCAAGTTATTTCACCCCTGAAGCCTTAGTTTTCTCATACATAAAATGCAAAAGAGTACTATCTACCTTATGCATTTTTAGTGACTACAAAGTGAGCTAGTACACAGAAACATTTTAGCCCAGTGGCAGTTCATAGCAAGAACTTAGCATTAGCAAAATCATCATCTTCTTTTTCTTCATCATCATCATCACCAGAGCGCTTACTGCTCATCCTACAAAATGTCAAGATTGCCAAAAAAAAAAAAAAGGAAAGGTAAAACAAAAGTAAACAAAAGCGCTGCTAAATCACATTCTTAGAGTCTCTCGCCTAGAACAACCTGCAAATTGGTCTCTCCAGGCTTGTCTTCCTCAGATAGATGTTCCCAGCTTTCAAAGTGACCTTATGGACAGAAACCTGACCATATCACTCCTCTAATCTCTTACACAGTTGCCTGTTATCCACTGGGCAGAGTCTAGGTTTTTAGGGAGGGTCTTTCAGAACTGAGCCCCTGCCTGCCCCTTCACACTCAGCTCTGACCAGGTAGACCAGATTTGATCAGGTAAATCAGCTACCTCCTGGTCAAATCCTACTGGGTTATGACTCAGTTAAGAAAACACCAAAAAAATGAGCAACTCAGCTTAGACTCTGTTACTTCTTGGGAAGCTACGTGCTTACCCATTTGTCAAATTGCTTTATAAATACACTATAATGTGAGCTCCTTACGGGTAGGGTCCCAAGGCTTACCATAGTACTCGGTATATTTTAGGGGCTCCATAACTATTTCCAAGTGAATGGCTGAATGAATAAATGAATACACCTCAGACAACCGGATGCAAAGCATAGATTTGTAGAGTTGCTGGAGCCAGTATAAGTACCTTATAAGGGACCAAAAAGTAACATTGTTTTCCCAATCAAGTTTGAAAATAATGAAAAGATAGGCATGGAAGTCTGGCAGAAGGAGATTAAAATGTCATCCTCATTACTGATAAAGATAATAAAGAAGGGCATGGCTTAGGTGCATGACAACAGCGGGCTTCCTAAAAGACTTACCCACCAGCCACAGCACAGCTTCCACTAGAAGACGTGCCTCTGCACAACTTAGAGGGAGAAGGAGCAGACCAAAATGTGTACTTCCTGAGGTCCGCTCGCTCCCAACTATGCAGCGCCAGTTTATTTCTTAAATGCACTAATGAAAGAGATGCTTCTTCTCTGAGACAAAGTGAGTCAAATAGGGGAGAGAGACCAAGAAGGTTGCAGCAACTGATGTCAGTTGGACTTGTAAACAGGAGCCAAGGGAAGTTGCTGTGCTCCCATCCCCATTATCCTTATGTGCACTGATTGATTTAGATGCTGGTGATATTTCCCACAAGTGACAGGAAAAGTGGATCACAAAAATACCCCCAAATTATATATCAGTCAGTAGATTATCTTTTGACTTCCCCTCTCTAATTCCCCCTTTTTAGTTGATCTATGAACACAGATTGAATGATGTACTTAAACTTCTTATCAAGATTTTTAAATTGTTTTTGTTTCTAAAAGATTATACCTCCTCTTTTACTCAATTAATTCAATGGAACCTAACAAATATTTATTGAGACCCTGACAAGTGCCAAACATGGTAGAATATAAAGATGAGTGTATCATAGTGATCTTCTGATGCTTACAATCTAGTCAGAATCTACTGGATCTTTTCTCTTAGACAGAGAAAAGGAAATGCAGTCACTTATGAAATCAAAATGAACAGAGAAAAATATTCCTTTTTTTTTTTCTAATTTCCAAATGTTCTGAGTAGTTAAGTGACTGTTTACCCAGAATTTAAGACATTTCTCTTCTATCATCAGCATTAGAGTCAAGATACTAGTGATAAAGTTCACAGAAACCTCTGGAGAGTCACTTATCTTCTCACATCTCATGCACATTGCCCCATTGCAGAGGCCTGCAATTGGTAAAGAGAGGAACTGGGTGAAAAGGTTTGGACAGATTGTTCAAATCCATCATCACCACTGGAAAACAACTCAAACTAGGGGATGAATGATTTCACCTCCCTGCACGAAGGCATCAAAGTTACTCCTGTCCTCTCTTATCTTCCTGGATCTTCCATTGTTCTTTTGTTTTAAAAAATGTTGATATCTTATATTTCTAAGAATTTTATTTGTTTTTTTATTTAACTAGATTCTAGAAGACTACCCACATTATTTTACTAGATCTTAAACCCACAATAGTTTTTTAAAAATTCTGTTTTGTTTTTATCTCATTTTGTCTTACATCTTATCACCAACTGGCAGAACTAGTCAAAAGAAACAGGGATTATAAATGATTCTAATTCCTAAGAGATAGAGTCAGGGTCTACTCTCAACTTCAACTGTTTAGCCAAACCATATGAAGAAATGTGTAATTTGGAGCAGGCCTCCATGGTCTCAGGATTGTTCCTTATTGCCAGAAGAGCAGCTTCTTTTCTTTCGCCCACTTCCATATCTCTATTAGATTAATAGCAGGAGCACAAAGTAATTTGTAAAGGAAGTTGCCATTTTCACTTTGGAATAGCTTGGCAGCATATACTGCATGAGGACAAGCAGGAAAACCAGGGCTGGTATTTCTGCTTGGAAAAAAAGAGAATGACATAGTTAAAGCAATCAAAAATTCTTTACCTGAGATGCATTTATGAAATAGCATATGGATTCATAGCAGTGATTAAAAATAAATAAATAAATAACTATATATATATAACTTTGGGGGCACATATAAATCTTTTGTTTCTAAACATCACGAATACGGAAAATAGCAAAAAGAGGCAACACATCCCAGAGTATAAGAATATCATTGTCTACATGAAGGGCTATAGGATCTTGGGCAACTAATTATACTTCTATGCCTTTTTTCTAGCTTTGTAAAGAAAAAAGGAAAAGAAAGTCATCATGACATGGTTTTTTTAATCTCTATGCCTGTTCAGATAGGATAAATAAAAGGAAAGGGTAGACAGTAGAATCACAAATCTTGTAGGCACTTCTCCAAATCATTTTGTATATGTATTTTTAAAAATTCTAATGTATTATTAAATAATGACCCAATGGAAGGTATATTAACCATTAAACAGATTTTAAAAGAGGATTTCATGTACTAAAAAAAAAGTCATTATTGGGCTAAAAAAAATGTCAGATAATATTCACTTAATAAAATATACAGTGTTTGTTTTGGGGTGTTTTTGCCCAAAGCATTTTGAAGCCATGAAGGAAAATGGGATATTCCCAGAAATAGTGGCAAGCACATTTCTGGGGTTGATAAGCTAGAAGGGGATCTTTGGCAAAAATTTTCTTAGAGCCGTCAATTTAAATCCATCTGGAGAAGCAATCAGTAATCCTGTAATAAAACCCTGGCTCTATAACATACCACTGTAATGCCCCATGTAATGCTCCATTTTTATAGTATGTTTATCCTGTAATTAATATAACCCAATACCTAGTATCGTTCAAAGATAAATTTGAATAAACGCTGATTATTTCATATGAGATATGAGAATATGCAGATAAGGATATCCAGCTATATCTATCCATCTATCTAGCCAGATACATAGATAATATAGATGATGTAAATATAGATACAAATATAGACATGAATGTAGGTGTAGATGTACCCCAGGTTAAAAACATAGTTAAGTTCAAGTTGGGGATAGATAAATTCATAAAGACTAATTCACCAGTAAGATGTTGCATTACCTACCAACATTCATATTAGGTTGGAAGGCCCAGAGTTAATTATTAGGGCATCTCATAGATAGCGTGAACAGGCTGTGTCAGGGAGAGTTATTCCCTCCAATTCTGGGATGGACAGAAATAGAGAAGATCTGTGGTGCTGTTTTCCATGATGTTGGCTCAGGAGTCTTGCCTTTGACTGCAGTCTTAGCTGTGAGCTCTGCCCAGGTGGACCACATCTCTTGTCTGATCCTTTCCAGAGCAAGGACCCAGAAGTCTTGCTCACGTACACCTTCAACCACTGCCAACAGCTATTACAGCTCGCATCACAATTCAGCTCTTTCTACCAACTACACATTAACCTATAGGGAATCATCATCTTTCCCCGAATCTTCAACTGTTTCTATTAACGATACTGTTTGCTTGTATTGGTATGGAATTTGCAAACTTAAAATGTTTTTAAGTTTTTATTAAAGAAAAAAACTGAAGAATACCAAAACGTAAAATTATACAAATTATTCAAATATTTTTAAGACCATGCCACCTCACACCCCTACATTCCCAATCCCCAGAGGAAAACAGCATGAATTTCAGTGTTTCTTTTCTTTTTTTTTTGGTTTGCAGTTTTCATATTTATTATTTATGACATGCATTTTATTACTAAAATGTAATAATGTAGATGATCAGCAACTCTGAAAAAATCACATAAGTTCTTCCCAAATAGCCTTTAATTCAGTCTTTCTTTTCTGACCCTTAGGCATTTCTTCTGCTTTTAACAAAAGATGACATTATGCATATTGGTTTATAACTTTCTTTTTTCACTTGAAATGTATTCAGGTCAGTTTATTTAGATTTACTCACATGATTCTATTACATAGATATACCATAGTTTACTTAACCATTACCTGACTGATGGTGATTTCGGTTTTTTAACGTTGTGCTATCACAAACAAGGCTGCAGTAAATATCTTGGCACATATAACTTTAAGTACTTTTGCTATCACTTCTTTATAAGATAGATTTTTAGGCGTGACATTGCTGGATCATAGGGTACCCCATGTGAATAATTTTTAATAGATGCTGTCACAATATTGTTGTCAGTTTTGGATTCTCTTGTCCTTTATGCTTCTCCTTTGTAGACTCCAACTCAAAGTCTATGGAAACTTCTTTTGTAATATCATCCTGCCACTTAATTCAGACCTGATATCACCCTGACTACATTTTTAAGATACTATTTAGACCCTAACATGCTTAGACACTGACTTTAGCTTCCTAAGTAATTTTTCTCTACCTGGTTTCTCATTCTACACATTAGAGCCATATTAATCTTCTCAAAAATTATCTTATGTATATCACATCTCTATAATCCCCATTGCCTAAAAAATAGACCTTAACCATGCATTCAGTATCCTTCATAATCATGTTTCAATTTTTCTCATTTTATCCTTATGTCTCCTATTTAAAAATTTGAGAGGGCGGGAGGGATTGGGAGAGAGATCTACCATGAACCACAAACTCTTAGGCACTTTACATGCCTTAAGTATTTTAATAGTCATATCAGTTTCAGAAGAAGGGAAACTGATGGATTGGGAAGGCAATTTACTCCCTACCCCAGAGCTGTAGCATCTAGAGTTGTGGTTTGAAATTTAGTATATCTGACAGCAAAATGCATGTCCTTACTATCACACTCTATTTGAATTCAATTCAGTAAATATTTATTTGACATATACTCCCTGTAAAACCCTTTGTTACGTGCTAGAGAGCATTAAACATTTAAAAAACATGGAACATAACTGACATTTAATCATGATGCCTGCCTCTCTGGCAACAACTCCTTCCAGGCAGTGAGCTTCCTGCCAGGGGACCTGGTCCCTGGCAATAGCTGATTGAAACAAAGGTAGGCACCTATTCTGGTGATCTATTGCTACCTAACAAGCCGCCCCAAAATGAAGTGGCTTAAAACAGTGACAATATTTATGATGTTCACAAATCTGCAATTTAGGTAAGTCTCAGAGGGGACATCTTGTCTCTGCTACACTCAGCATCAGCTAGAGTGTATTGAAGGCCAGGACTGGGAATCATCTGAAAGTTTGCTTACTCCTTAGTCTAGAGGTTGGTGCTAGCTGTCAGCTGGGTCTTCGGTGGAGACTGTCACCTGAAATACCTTCTACGTAGTCTTTCTGGCTTGGGGCCTGGGTTCCGAGCACAAGCATCCCTAAAGGGCCAGGCCAAAGCTGTTTTGCCTGTTAGGACTCAGCCTTGGAAAGTATCACTTAGTATTACTTCCACTGCAGCTATAGGCCCACACAGATCCAAGGGGAGGAAATGTAGACCCCAACTCATGATGAAGGACTATTGACATCACCTTGTAAGAAGGGCGTGTGGGATGGTGCTGCCCTCGTTAGAATACAATCTGCCACAGCACCCATGGATGTGCCAGTGACCTGTCACAGGAAAATAATCCAGGACAATCAAATTCCCTTTCAAGTGAATATAATTTACGAAAAATTTAGAGACTAAAATAGCTGCTGGAGATTCATCCGGAAGGACATAACAGAGAAAGAGGAGGAGGACATGACGGGGCATGCATTCACTGACATTATGGAGCAGTAGACACTAGGAGTAAAAACCCAAGTCTTATTCACTTTCATGTGTATCCTCAACAGAGTACAGTACAAACACATAGTAGGGGCTCATGTGTGCCACATGAAGACATACATGAATGACTGGAAAGAGGGGACACAAAAGAAGGGGTAAGTTTGGAGAGGAAAGATGAGATTCTATTAGAAATATGTTGGGTTTAAGGTTCCAGCTGCAGCTCCTCACTGAGATATCTAACAGGCAGTTAAGGTGGGTCTGTGGTTCCACAGAGAGAGCAAGAGTTAGGAAGTAGGGCTTAGGAAGCCATGGCCAAGGTCAAACTTTGGCTGAATGAGACTGTCAAGGAGGAGCATGTAGAGGAAGACAGATGAGTAAAGCTCAAGCAAAATAATGAGTGATTAATGTGATAGGCTTTACATCTGAGTCACATTTAATGTCTGTAATACCTGCTTCACCACTTTCGATGTATTCTCTTAGGTTTGGCTACTTAATCTCTCTGTTCCTCAGGATCTTTTTTTAAAATTAATTAATTTATTTATTTATTTATTTTTGGCTGCATTGGGTCTTGGTTGCTGCATGCGGGCTTTCTCTAGGTGCGGTGAGCAGGGGCTACTCTTCGTCGCTGTGCGCGGGCTTCTCATTGCGGTGGCTTCTCTTGTTGTGGAGCTCAGGCTCTAGGCGCGTGGGTGCGTGGGCTTCAGTAGTTGTGGCGTGTGGACTCTAGAGCGCAGGCTCAGTAGTTGTGGTGCACTGGCTTAGTTGCTCCGCGGCATGTGGGATCTTCCCAGATCAGGGCTTAAACCCGTGTGCCCTGCACTGGCAGGCGGATTCTTTTTTTTTTTTTTTCCCCACGCTCTGTGCCCTCCGGGTGCAAGGCGTGGGGCTGAGCACAAAGCGGGTGTTTTAACCACCATTCACTGTGTGAACTATTTATTTATTATTTATTTTATTTTTGGATGTGTTGGGTCTTCGTTGCTGCATGCGGGCTTTCTCTAGTTTCAGTGAGCGGGGGCTACTCTTAGTTGCAGTGCGCGGGCTTCTCATTGCAGTGGCTTCTCTTGTTGCGGAGCACGGGCTCTAGGCACGTGGGCTTCAGTAGTTGTGGCGCGCAGGCTCAGTAGTTGTGGCGCACGGGCTTAGTTGCTCCGCGGCATGTGGGATCTTCCCGGACCAGGGATCGAACCCATGTGCCCTGCATTGGCAGGCGGATTCTTAACCACTATGCCACCAGGGAAGCCCCTCCTCAGCATCTTATTGAAGCATTGTTATAAATTATACAAACTACTCACAGTGGATTACCTGGTATAATGCCTGCAAAGAGCTTAGAACAGAGCCTGGCACATAGTCAGCAATCAATGTATATTAATTACCGGAACTCTTCTCAGTTTTTTTTTTTTTATCTAAAGTTCAGGAATAAGCAGAGGAAGAGCCAGAGAATCACACTGGGCATGAAGGCTTTATGAAACCTTGTGTAATAGTCCTAATGCATAGCTGTGGTTACATTTATTACTGAGTTGCCAAGCATCAAAGAGTTGCTGACTGTTAATAACTAAGAGGGGGTGACAGGGTGAGTCATATTCTCTAGACCAATATTTCATAAAGTCTGTGCTTTTGAGCGTGCTGTAGTAATATATGTTGCATCAAGAAAAAAAAGTATGTTCTATACTCAAATAAATTGGAGAAATGCTGAGTTAAAATTAAATAGACTTTTCTTAAATGTATATGCCAATACGAGTTACGGCTGGCTAAGAAGGAGATATAGAGAGCAACATTTCCCCAACTCTTAGGTTTTTATAGGGATCATTCTGCTAAACCAATGTGTAGAACACAACTTCTCAAAGTTAGTCAAGGAAAAATCTCTTGGGAAACTTCTTAAAAATACATATTAGTGGATCCACCTCCAGAGATTCTGATTAGAAATTCTGGTGTAGGTTTAAGGAATCTGTATTTTTTTAAAAAACTCCCAGATGTCGCCTTGCCTCCAAGCAGCTCCGAAGAGTAACTGACCCCTCCCACAACCCCCTTCTCTCTTTCCAACCTATTCTGCGAAAAATAGCCCCACAAAGAGGGGTAGCAAAAAAAGGGGGGGGGGTAATTCTGCCGCCAAGGAGATGACTAGAAAATAGAAGACCAACATCCATAAACACTTCCATTGAGTCGACTTAATGAAGCATGGACCCCAGGCACTCAAGGAAATCTGGAATCTGCTCTTTATAAACAAACAAACCAACAAAAACAAAAAACCTTCTTTGGGAACTCTCAATGTCATTATTTACACTAGCTCAAGAAAGCTATCTGGACGGAAGGAATAAGGACTCTCCAATAATATATCTGAGTAAGTTATCCAGAAAGCATAATGAGAACAAAGATTCATCAAACAAACATACCATTATCTACATACCTGTTACGCTTTCAAACACCTTCAGACAGTCGACTGTCAATGTGGATGAAAGCTAATGATTTGATTATCATAAAATTTAATTAGGCAAAAGTAGTTGTAGGCTCTACGTATAAAGAAATTCAAGGAACTTCCCTGGTGGTGCAGTGGTTAAGAATCCGCCTGCCAATGGAGGGGACACGGGTTCGAGCCCTGATCCGGGTAGATCCCACATGCCGCAGAGCAGCTAAGCCCGTGCGCCACAACTACTAAGCCTGCACTCTAGAACCCTAGAGCCACAACTACTGAAGCCCATGTGCCTAGAGCCCGTGCTCCGCAACAAGAGAAGCCACTGCAATGAGAAGCCCGCGCACTGCAAAGAAGAGTAGCCCCCGCTTGCCACAACTAGCCCGCGTGCAGCAATGAAGACCCAATGCAGCCAAAAATAAATAAATTAAATAAATAAATTGATTAAAAAGTATGTAAAATAAAATAAAAACAAAGAGAATTAAATCTAACGAAAAAAAGAAATTCAAATTACCGCCCCATGGAATTACTGGTAATCTGACAGATTTCTAAGAATTCCTAACAGAACTTTGAGGCAGTCAGATTACACTTTTTAAACCTACTTAGAACTCATATCTAACACAATGGGGATATTTGTGCTCTCTGTGTGCCTGTTTAAAATTTAATCTAGGAAAAAGCTCCCTCACTGAGATTTATTTGAAGATCAAAAGAGACCTGAGAATATGCTGATCTAAGAGATATACTGTTAAATCTAATTTAAGAGAGAGTGTCTGAGACCATTTGGAAACAAGACAGTTTTTTCTTGTGAACATCCTAACTCAGAAGAATTTAGCAAAGAGTGAATGGTTATATATATTTCTAATTTTACAGTCCGCTTTAAAACTTTTATGGTAAAAATAAAAGAAGATAAAAGCATAACATCACTTCCAGGCATCTCTTTACCCACTCAGGCAGTTAATCATTCTATATGTCTGACAAGACAGCATTTGGTTGCGGTCACTCTCTGCCTTTTCCAGCACCCTTGGTGCAGAGGGGATGGAGTAAGGATAAATTAGCCTGTGAGAGGCCACCCATGCTGCACTCTTCCAGACTGGAAGAAGATAAAGAGACATGACCATTAAATGCAACACATGGTCCTATGTTAGAGCCTATAAAGAATATTATTGGGACAATTGATTAAACTTGAATGGAGTTTGTGAATTCAGTGTTCGTCAATGATAATTTCCTCATTTTGATCCTTATGTTGTGGTTATCTGGAGAATGTCCTAAACTATTCAGGAGTGATGGGCACCACATTCAAAACTTACCCCCAAATGGTTTCAGAAAGAATGTTTCTGTGTTATTCTTGCAGCTTTTCTGAAGTTATTCTGAAATTGTTTGAAATTATTTTAAAATTAACATTATCTTTAGCATTTAGAAAGACTACATTCATTTTATCGTTTGTGTTAGTTTATCGTTGATTTTCTCAGGTTCTCTAGGTAAACTACCAAATCACCTGAAAATAGTTTTACTTCTTTTAAGTAAATTCCTGTACCCCTTATTGTTTTCTCTTTTTAAATTCTGCTGGTTAATAACTCCAGGACAGTGTTCAATAGTAACAGAGATAGTGGACATTCCTGACTTTTTCCTAATCTTATTAGAAATTCCCCTAATATTATCCCATTAAACACAATTTTGGCTTTAAGAAATATGCATCATTACCTATTTTCTTGAGCAATTTTTTTTTTAAGCAGGAAGCATCTTTCAAGAGGTTTTTTCTTCATCTAGGGAATAATCATGTGATTATTACTCTTACATCTACTAATGTCATGCTCATATTAATAGATTTCCTAATACTGAATCATCCTTGCATTCCAGAAATGACTCCCACTTGCTCATGGTACATTATCTTAATGTGGTATTGTGTCCTGTTTTTAAATGTTTTTTTTTTCCATAAAATTTTTTTTTCTTTAATCAGTCATCAATTTTATACACATCAGTGTATACATGTCAATCCCAATCGCCCAATTCAGCACACCACCATCCCCACCCCACCGCGGTTTTCCCCCCTTGGTGCCCATACGTTTGTTCTCTATTAAATGTTTAATCTAGTATTTTTGCATTGATATAGGATGATTGCTCGTAAACATATTTTCATGTTAGAATCACATTCCTCTGTACTCTTTTTGGCAGAACAACCTCCATGAAACGGGGCTTGGTGGTAACAGAAATGATGTGGGAGGAGGTGTCAGGGAGAGATGGAGAGACCTGGCATTAGAGTCACACAAGCCTTTGAGAGGTTTCTGGCCCCCTCCCCTTACTGACTGAGTGACCTTGGAGAAATTATTCCTGCTCTTCTACCTTCTATTTCTTCATCTGTCCAATAAGAGAACCATGGGTTGTGTGAGGACAAAATGATGTCTATGAGGACTCCAGTACAAACATACATAGATACAGAGAACAGAGTAGTGGTCGCCAGAGGAGAAGGGCATGATGGATGAAGGGGGTCAACTGTATGGTGGTGATGGAAACTAGACTTCTAGTGGTGAGCACACTGTAGCGTATACAGAAGTCAGACTATAGTGTTGTACATGAAACTGATGTAATGTTATAAACCAATGTTACCTCAATAAAAAAAAAATACCAGTACAATGTCTGGCACAATGTAAGCCCACATAAACATTGGGATATTTTACTATAAAGAATTATTTTTCTTCTGCTGCTTCTCATATTATGAAAATAAAAGTAGTGTTAGGATATATGTAAACAGATACCATAGTTTCCTCAGGAGCCACTTAGTGCCTCAGCTTAAATGGCCCCCAGGATTCTGCTATGATTACCGAGCCCAGAGGAGATTAAGCAGACCGGCTTAGTGAGCCAGCTTTGTATTTTGTCCCTTCTTTTATAGTCACCCTATTCCAGACTAGAGGTTCGACCTAAACAGTAAGTGCCATGTGGGGGACAGGGTGGGGGACTGTGAAATGAATGGAAAAGGAAGATAAAATTTCTTGAACCCCTACTACATGTCAGGGGCTAATTTAGGTCTATTTGTAGTTAATAGGTGAGGAAAGCTGGCAGGTAGCGTCAAGATCTCAAAACCTGAGAGAACCAGCTTGGGGGTAGGGGTGGGTGTTGTCTCTCTATCTAAGAGTTGGGATTAGCTTTTGTTCTTTTCTTCTTACCCTCTCCAAGCAGAGGAGAAGGGAAAGATGCATTATCTCTGAGTTGAGCTCCTGGCTACCTAATCTCTTAGTCAGTGTTCTGAGCCTGGGGAAATCTCTCTGTACGGGGCTATGGTCATGCTTCTAGGACTCCTGAGTGTGGAGAGGGTAAGGAGAGTGCTAATTTATTGATGCATTTATTCTACATCTCTTTATTAACTCAGAGATGAAAAGGCTGTCTACCACTCTAAGACTGGTAGACAGAGAATTGTGGGCGTGCTGGGGAGAAAGAGGTTGGCCTAAAGACACCGGCATTTGTGCTGAACCTAGAAAGTTGAAGCTAAATAGAAAAGCAAAACCTGTGGGAGACAGCATAGTGCAGGTACTAAGAAACAGGCTCCAGACTGACCCAGACCAGGGGCTACATTTTGTTTCTTTCTTGTTGTTGACCTTGAACAAGTTCCTTATGTTTTCTGAGCTTTAATTGTATTGTCTGCAAAATGAGGGAAAATGACCTAATATATATGGGTTCGTGGTGAAATTAAAGGAAATGATGCAGGGAAATCACTTAGCCTAGCGCCTGGCATGTGAGTCTTCAAAGATAATGGCTGTTATTATTATCTGGTCTTCAGTAGTGTTCCTCAGTCTTGCCTTTGTCAGTAGTCCTTTCCTCAAATTTCTTTTTTGTTTTTTAAACAGCTTACTGAGATATGATTCCCATAACCGTACAATTCATTCATTTAAATTGTAGAATTCTGTATTCTTTAAATACATTCATAAAGTTGTCCACAATGTATATTAGAACATTTTCATCAACCCCCAGAAGAAACCCACTGCCCATTAGCAGTCGCTCCCTACCCCTCCTCCACTACTCCCCACAACGAGCTCTAGGCAACCACCAATTTATTTCTGTCTTTATTTTCTGTATAGACTTGCCTGTTCTGGACATTTCCTATAAATGGAATCATACAGTATGTGATCCTTTGTGACTGGCTTCTTTCACTTAGCATAGTGTTTTCAAGGTTCATGTATGTCAGACCATGTGTCAGTACTTCATTCCTTTATATGCCCAAATAATATTCCATTGTACAGATATACCATTTTATTTTACACATTTTATTTATCCATTCACCAGTTGAAGGACATCTGAGTTGTTTCTACTTTTTGGCTATTATGAATAGTGATGATATGAACATTTGTATTCAAGTTATGTGTGAACATGTTTTCATTTCTTTTGGGTATATACCTATGAGTGGAATTGCTGGGTCTTATTGCAGCTCTGTGTTTAATCTTTTGAAGAACTGAGAGACTGTTTTCCCAAGTGGCATTTTACATCCCTACAAGCATCTTATCCTTTCCAACATGTGATATTATCTGTCTTTTACATTATAGCCAGTATAGTGAGTGTGAAGTGGTATCAAATTGTGGTATTGAAGTGCTTTTCCCTAATGAATAATGTTCAGCTTCTTTTCATGTGCTTATTGGTCATGTGTATATCTTCATTGGAGAGATATCTATTCAGATCCTATGAGCATTTTGAATTTTAAGTTTTTTTTATATTCTAGATACAAGTCCCTTATCAGATATATGATTTGTAAATATTTTCTCCCATTCTGTGTGGGTTGTGTTTTTTCTTTCTTGGTATTATTTGTAGCACAAAAGTTTTTCAAGCCTCTTTTTAATGTAACTTATGGAAGTCTATATTTCAGCATTTAGTTCCTACAAAAATATTCAGTTGGTAGACTTTCAATGGAAGAGTTGGCCTTGTACTTCATTGACAAGAGTGAAGCCCTCAGTATGTAAAAATCCTGTACTCTTAACTCTTCCCATCACACAGCTCTTGACCTACGTAGGTATCTATCCCCCTCTCCTTTCCTTTATTCATCCTCTTGAAATGAGGAATATATATCCTAGTCAAGGCCAACCCTCCAACTGTAAGATGACCTCGTCCCCTCCATCTTCTCCCAGGAACTTTAATATTTTAATAAAATATTTAAAAAAAAGGATCTTCATCCTCCAAATATACATCTCCAGCCATGGCCATGATCTCTACCCTGCACTTCACTTGGATGATCTACAGATATCCCCCAACTCAACATGTCCAAAATTGAATTCCCCTCCTCACGCCATATCTTAGAGTCATCGTGAAAATCAAATGAGAAATATTTGGCATAGTAAGTACCAAACAAATGGGAACCCTAACATGATGGCGGGACCACACCGTCTCCTGAGGCAGCCCTGAGTCTGCAGAGAAAACTGGACATATGAGAGCTGTGGGGGGTCTGACTTAAAAGTCAGGAGCTCCGTGGGGAGCTCTTAAGAGCAAGGACATTGGTTTCCTTTTCTATAATATGAGATTTTGTAAAACTTAAATGATATAATAAAGACAAAGTACCTAACATGCTGGTAAATAATAAGCATGGGATGAAAAATAGAAAATAAGCACCAACAAACCCCAAGCAGAAACTATGCTGAAAAACTGATTCTTCTGTTTGCCTAAATATTGCCCATTGATTGTTTGCCAGCATCCATTTTTTTAAAAAAATCTCTAATTATTTTATCCAAAAGTGTGTTTTTGTTGGTGGTGGTTGGTGGTGGTTAGTGTTGATGGTGTGGAAGTTCTGTCATCCTAAATGATAGTCAGCAGTGGGAATATAGGATGACCCAGGATATCTGTTTTTCAATTTCGACAGCAGTTAGTGTTTCCCAGATGTTAGCTCTGCTGACCTTCAGCTTTCAGAGGTCACCTCAGCTTCCAGCTTCCCACTCATGGTATCTCTCTTTTCTTGCTGAGCACAGGCTGGCATCGATCCCAGTTTCTCCTTTGAGATTCAGCAGAAGATCCTGATGGAGGAGAATAATGCCCAGAGAGAGGAGCCCAAGGAGGACAGAGCTGGTGACGGGCAACATGTCGTGAGATCTCCCTTTGTGTGCACTTCATCCTCAGAGGTTTTCAGTAAATATTTATGAGTACCTACTCTCTGTGATGCATATTGGGAATGACCTGGCATTTCCCAGTATAAACCCAGGAGTCCAGCAAACACCCAGAAGATAGGCTGAGGCTGTCAATTCTAGCCTGGAGCTTTGATCATGCGCTTACTTACCCCACTGAACACGTGCTGAGGTTTTGTTTGGACCAGATGCTGAGTGACAGGCAGGCCAAAGCAGCTGATGTGGAGAGGTCTTTTCCAGTGACTCATCAGTCATTCAAAGATCAAGATGCACACAAAAAGGGGTGGGATGGGATGCAGAGAGAAAGGCATGAAGTTTTAGGTGCTCTAGAAGAGCAGCTGATCCTGCTGTCTCCTTGCAGGGTCGGGGATGAGGCTCCAACTCAGTAGCTCTCCAATTCACAGGGCTCACAGTGCTGGTTGTAATCTTTGTAACGTGTTCCCCAGCATCAACAAAATAAATAGATTCATAAAGTGTGTATTTTCCTCATTATTTTTTAATATGCATCAGATGATCAGGTTACCAGGGGACGGGGAGGGGGTGCTCAGGGATGCGCTGGGGACCTGGTTTAGTTGACCTCACCAGGATTAGCTGGTCATCTCTGCACTGCAAAGTCCTCTTCTAGTAAGGGAGGGTGATTTCAAGCTAGATTTAATTTTTCATTTACTTATTGTGCTACATTTTAGACACAGGAGTTAAAATAGAAAGCTCCTGGGTTAGTGAAGGTTCTCCAGAGAAACAGAACCAACAAGAGATGTATATGTATACAGAGAAATATATATATATATATATTTATATTTTATATAATAGAGAGACAGAGAATGCTAGAGATAGAGGTAGAGATAAAGAGAGAGAGTGAGAGGGTGGGTTAAAGACTTGTCTTACATAGTGGGGGCTGGCAGGGCTGAAATCTGCAGGGCAGGCCCGAAGGCTGGCAATTCAGGCAAGATCTGATGCTGTAGTCTTGAACACAGGTTCCGGGGGACACGCTGGAAAGAGATGTAGTGTTTCTATGTTAAAAATCTTGAGAATTCCTTCTTCTTTGGGAAACCTCTATCTTTGCTCTTAAGGTCTCAACTATTGGATGAGGCCCAGTCATGTTATGAAGGGTAATTTGCTTTACTCAAAGTCCACTGATTTAAATGCTAATCATATCTAAAAACACCTTCACAGCAACATCTAGTCTGGTGTTCTACCAAAAAACTGGGCACCATAGCCTAGGCGAGTTGCTATAAAATTAACCATCACAGCCCTCTAACCTGAGGGAGTTTATGTCTTGAGCAGAGACAGATGATAAAACAGAAAATTTGCAATCCAATAACATGAAGTACTTTAGCTCCTAACCAAGACCGGGGTGGAGTTAGGAAAAGCTTTCTGGAATGTGTGATTCCTGTACTTACTATTGCTGGTTATGAGGAAAGAGGTGAACGAATATGACACTTGTGAATAACTGCAAGTCGTTTATGATGATTGAAATGTCCCCTCCTTGCAGGGAGAGGGCAGAGGAAACAGTGAACTACTAGTTAGGAAAATAACCTGGAGCAACCAGATGACTTAGTTTTTTGTTTATTTGTTTAATGCTAAAACAAGGATTCTGGATTTATTTTATCTCACGTCTTGGAGAAGTCACTGAAGAATTCTTAAGCGTTGAAGTGATGAAATTAGGTTTTCAGTATTCAAGACCAATTTATGTAATTATTCAACAAATAATTTATGGTATCTGTCAAGTATGAAGTACTGGGGGAGGCACTGGGCATATAATGGTAAACAATGTAGAAGTTCCTTGCCCTCACAAAGCTTAGAATTATAGGGGTGGGGGAGGTGAGGGAATGAGGGGAGAAAAAAAGACAAATAAAATAATTACAAATTTTAATTTGTGTTATTGAGAACAGAGCCTTGATTTAGAAGCTTATCATTCCAATGTCTGCTTACTCCTGTCATCCCCGGCCATCACATCCCTGCCACAAGTGCGAGCTTCAAATACTGAGTAACCCCTCAGCAACTGCCCTGTACCTCATTCTGTCCTTTCTTGTACTGAAGGTGGGAGCAGTTCGAATGGAAAACAAGGGATTGATATTTCCAGTAGGATCAAAGCATTCAACTATTTACAAAGTCATAGGGAATTTAACATGGATGCTAATAGCCCATGAGAGATAAAACTTTCTTTTGGAGACTAACTACCAGTGAATTATCCATTAGAAGTAATGTTGCCCTCCACCCATATGGATCCTTCAAAATTGTCTGTGTAAGGAATTCCCCACCTGGATTATCACTTCGATTAACTCAGGAGCCAGATAGGATGAAGGACAAAACTAGCTTGTGAGACAGGAAACCAATAAACCACATCAGGGCTTGTCTTGATAACAGTGCCGATCAATGCTCAACAGACCAGAGGAATGAAGAGCATGTAGGTGACTTCCCTCCACCAGCACTCCAGCTGTTGGGGTCCTCAGACCTTATCAGGGCTTTTTGGAGAGGAACCAGTGGGAGAGCCACAGAAAGTTCTGCAAGCAGGGGTGGGAGAGAAGGAAGGAAATGCACTCTTTAATCATATCCGTATTTGCCTTCTTGACTAGCAAATTCATTTCAATACCTGTAACTTCCCTCTTGTGAGTTCTTGGGTTGATACACCTTCTATAAAGCTAACTTTTAATATTAACATTAAAGGTATAGTGTATCTATCTACCCACATTAAATTTCTGGAGATTCTTATGTCAACCTTATAACACTTATACCTTGGAGATCAAACTCTTGAGATGAACAATAAGAGAAGGACCTTTTGAATAGAATTTCTTTTTGTTCCCATTTGAGAAACCCAGTAAATGAATTTCGATTACCTTCTTTAGGCATATTTGTAACCCATAGAAATGCCTAGTTCTTGTGAATAGCCAGACATTCAAATGAGTCTAAAAGAACTGTGCCAGTCATAAACATCACTATCTGTATCTCAGAAGTAAATGCTTCAAACAACCACTTAGAACTCTTTGAGCACTGATGCTAAATATCTAGTCAGAGATGGGTGGTATGTAATAATGTTTTACTAGCTCTCTTAACAACCCCCCTGAGAGAAATTACCCCCATAATGTGAAATATTTAAGAAGGTCAAGCACAGATGAATGGATAAAGAAGATGTGGCACATATATACAATGGAATATTAGCCATAAAAAGAAACAAAATTGAGTTATTTGTAGTGAGGTGGATGGACCTAGAGTCTGTCATACAGAGTGAAGTCAGAAAGAGAAAACCAAATACCGGATGCTAATGCACATATACGGAATCTAAAAAAACAGTACTGATGAACCTAGTGTCAGGGCAGGAATAAAGATGCAGATGTAGAGAACAGACTTGAGGACACAGGGGAGGAAGAGGAAGCTGGGACGAAGTGAGAGAGTAGCATTGATATATATATATATACTACCAAATGTAAAATGGATGGCTAGTGGGAAGCAGCTGCATAGCACAGGGAGATCAGCTCAGTGCTTTGTGACCACCTAGAGGGGTGGGATGGGGAGGGTGGGAGGGAGGTTCAAGAGGAAGGGGATATAGGGATATATGTATACATATAGCTGATTCACTTTGTTGTACAGCAGAAATTAACACAACATTGTAAAGCAATTATACTCCAATAATGATATTAAAAAATAAATAAATAAAAAGGTCAAGCAAGTAGCCCTAAGTCCCTGGTGACACAACTGGTTCACTGGAATATTAAGTCACTGAATTTCCAGTTCAACACTTGACCATAATAGTCAAAAGTTACCTGTTTCGTACTTATTTCTGTGAGAACTCAGGATCTGTAACTATGGAGTCATCCAAAGATTAAAAAATGGATGAGGCTTCCCTGGTGGCGCAGTGGTTGAGAGTCTGCCTGCCAATGCAGGGGACACGGGTTCGAGCCCTGGTCTGGGAGGATCCCACATGCCGCGGAGCAACTGGGTCCGTGAGCCACAACTACTGAGCCTGCGCGTCTGGAGCCTGTGCTCCGCAACAAGAGAGGCCGCGATAGTGAGAGGCCCGCGCACCGCGATGAAGAGTGGCCCCCGCTTGCCACAACTAGAGAAAGCCCTCGCACAGAAACGAGGACCCAACGCAGCCAAAAATAAATATAAATAAATAAAAATTAAAAAAAAAAAAAAAAAGGATGGCAGTCAGGAGTGGGCAGAAATTCAGTATTTTAACTGGGCCCTTAGTGAAAATTCAATTGAGCAGCTTTTTCTTGGACTGATAGCTTTGTTTAACATATTAAGAAACAGAATCTGGACCACTTTATTGGAGTGTTTAAATTCTGTGGCTGGAGCTCATCTTTCTCTTTCATCCTACTCCTATATAATCAGTTTCCACTTCCCACATAGCCACTGGCTCTTCCTGTATTTGTCAGGCAAGGAGGAGCCAGTGCAAGTTTAGAGCAAGGAAATGACATAATTAAAATGGTATTAGACATAAAATCTAAAATTCAAGGCCCCATCCCTTCCCTCCCCCCAAGTCCCCCCCCACCCCCAGCTCCCTCGATCTTATCTCCCAAGCCTCCCTCCATGTACTGTAGGTTCAGGCAGGCTGCATTACTCACCACTTCCCTAACCTGCCTTTACCGCCCAGCTGCTTTGTGCATGTTGTCTCCTCTGCTGGGAGGCTGTTCTTTCAGTATGAAGGCCACACACGTTGTCTTCCCTGATAGACTCATTGGGCAGAGATACTCCTTCTCTGAACTCCTTTGTATCATTTTCTTTAGATTTTGTATTACATGATCACATTAGTTATATGCTAGGCAGTAAATTCCTTATGTATAGACACACAGTAAATGTCTTGTTTTATCTCCACTTCCCACCAATCCAGGCATATTGTGTGGAACAGAGTAGATGCTTAGTAAATCTGCCTCTGTGTTTAACATGCCTCATGATCTGAATCTTGGCTGCTGCTCTGAGTTGTCAGAAGTCTCTAGTGCATTGAAGTCTGTATATATCTGGCACGTCAAACACTTATTCCTGTAAAACATGGCTCCAAAATAAATACATAAATTATAGTATAGAATATTATGTTATATTATATTATGGGGGAACTTGAATTCAAGGTATGAGATTACTGGAGGGATGGTGAAAGTCAGATGAAAGAAAAATTAAACAGGATCAACAGAGAAGAGAAACTGAGTTCCCAGCAATATCAAGGATTACCACTGATAGAGCACTGCTTTTTTTCTGTGATGAGCAGATAAGCTACAAAGAAAACTCCTTGTTTTAAATCTGCCATGCAGGAAAAGTAGACCAACTCAGGGTCCTCAGATGATTAGAAAAGTAAACCAGATAAACACAGCTGGGATAGGTTAATCTAAAGGGGATACACACACACACACACACACACACACACACACACACACAGAGTATCCTTTTCCTGCCTGATTCCAATACAAACTCACAGAAAAAATTGGAGACAGATCAGAAAGAAACATTTTGATGCAGAAATTAATCAGATGTTCCAAATGTATTTAAATTATTCTCATAATTAGAGAGCCAGTCTTATAATAGTTTGAACATAAGGAAGCACATGGGGATAAATTTCCACTTTAATTTTGATTAATTTTCTGGTGTTAATTTGATGAGCTAATGTGTCATTTATACTTAATATATTTGAATATATATATATATATATACATATATATATATGAGAACACAGAGTAAAATCCAAGTATCCAATAAGATTATTGGAATAAGAATGCATTGAAGGCATAAAAAAAGAGTAGGAAGCAAAAATCTTTAGTACAATAATTTAATAACTTAATTTATAGTAGTACAATTATATTACATTATACATTACGATATAGTACATTAAATTGTGCTACTATATATTAAAAACTATAATTTATAATAGTACAATAACTTAATAGTAAATTTGACACTGTGCTTCCTTACAACCAGGATACAAAGGTAAATATTGGTTTACACAGTTTTCCTTAACAATGATTGCAAATCCAATGTGAAAACAGATGAAGATACCTTTTCTAAGAAATGAAAGTACTTGGATTTTTTTGAGAGAGAAAATTTATCCTAGCACTAAATTCTTTTTTTTTTTTTTAACTTTTAAAATTTTATTATATATATATTTTTATTATTGGCTGCGTTGGGTCTTTGTTGTTGCGCAGACTTTCTCTAGTTGTGGCAAACGGGGGCTACCCTTCGTTGAGGTGCACAGGCTTCTCATTGCAGTGACTTCTCTGGTTGCGGAGCACGGGCTCTAGGTGCGCGGACTTCAGTATTTGCAGCACACGGGCTCAGTAGTTGTGGCTCGCAGGCTTAGCTGTTCCATGGCATGTGGGATCTTCCTGGACCAGGGCTCGAACCCGTGTTCCCCGCATTGGCAGGCGGATTCTTAACCACTGCACCACCAGGGAAGTCCATAGCACTAAATTCTAAAAGGAGTTTATGAAGTGGAACTCAATGTCTATAAGGCAGTACAACACAATGGTTGATGTCATTAATAACAGTTCCAGAAAAAGGCAAGTGTGGTTGGAAACTACTTGTTTGATGAGGACGTTATGCTAAGTGAAAGCCAGGCACAGAAAGAAAAAAACTGCATGATCTCACTTACATGTGGAACCTAAAAAAGTGGATTACAACACATAGAAGGTAGGTGTGGAAAGGTGGTTACCAGGGGCAAGGAGGCGGGGCTGGGGGTGGGGGATGGGATGATGTTTGTCAAAGGGTACAAAGTCGCAGTTAAAGGATAAATAGGTCTAGAGATCTAATGTGACAGCATGACGATACTGTGTTGAATATTGGAAATTTGGTGAGAGCAGATATCAGGTGTTCTCATTATACACATAAAAAAGATAACTGTGAGAAGGTATGTTAATTAGCTTGACTGTTACAATCATTTCATTACGTGTATGTCCATAAAATACTCATGTTGTCTACCTTAAATATATACTATTTTCATTAAAAAAGAAAAGAATAAAAAAAAAAAAAGAAACTACACTTTTGAGTAATCCCTGGGTGCTATCTCCTGTGCAAAGAGTGGTGCCTACATTATCACATTAATTCATAAACATATGGGTTGGGTGTTATCAGTCCCATTTTCCAGAATAGAAGTATGGTTCTCAGTGAAGGTAAATAACACACTCAAATTACCTGACTGGTAAAGGGGCTGAGTCAGGGTTTTAACCCAGATCTCCCTGACTCCAAAATCAATGATCTTTCCACTGCACTTTACAAATAAAAACTTCTTGATTCTTTTTATAAGCATAATATTAAAGATAACTTTAGTATAAACAGTTGTTCCACAAATTGGACTGGAGTTGAGAATGACCAAGTTAATAGCTTCAAAGATTTTTTAGGTTATTACTGCAGAGAGAGGAAAAGATGTACAGATTCAGGACATGAGCTAATCAAGTCCAACCAGCCATTTGGAAAACTAATTCCAAATAAAATAATCCATAAATAATTCATTATATTGCTGTGTGCAACACTTCACCTTTCCTTAGCTGAGAGGGGTGGCTAAAGAAAAGTACCATCAGGTACTGTAACCACTACAGATCCTAGACAAGGGAACAGGGAAGGAAGTTCTGCTGTGTAGTTTACAACACAATATCCCTAGTGGACAACAGGGAATGGCAGACAGAGGTAGGTGTGGCTGGATCTGTGATTAAATAGGTGACTTTGTTTTAAAGAACCCAGGAAATGGAAAAAGTAGAAGGAAAGAGCTCATGTCTTTCTATTTTTTCTTTCTATTTAAAAAAATACCATCATAACTATAAAAAAATTCTGGTAATAACAATTATTGCAATAATAATAGGTGTTAAATTTTGAGTGCCTTCTATACATTTTAAGATGTTGGGGTCTGCTTTTCACATTTAATATAACCCTTGTACCTTGTTGATCTCTTCTATCTTCAGGCTGCCGTGGCATTATGAAAACTATTGAAAACCATACTAACTCATTGGAAGTGAGATGTTTTGCTGAGTTTAGTCACTTTAAAAAAAATCACATTAAATGAATACTCTTTGAGCCCCTTCCATGCATCAAGTCTTGGAGTGTGGTTCACGCAAATGTGAATAAAATGACCCCTCTAGCCTTCAAGGAGCTTGGCTATAGTAAAAGAGACAGAGATGACAACAAATAAAACAAGACGGTGAAGGAAGGTCAATGAGGATCATTTTTTTTCTGGTCTAGTGATTTGGAATTACTCATTATACAGATGTTTTCTCTGATATCATTCCTATTTAGAGAAGAGGTGGAGGGGAGTATTGAAGAGCATGAACTCTAGAACCAGGCTGCCCTGTGTCCAATTCTGCCTCTACAAACTTATTAGCTGAGTGACCATTTACTTCTCTGTGCCTCACCCTTTTCACTTATAAAATGGAAGTAGTAACAGTACTGACCTCAAAGCGTTGTTATAAGGATTAAACTAATTGAGACTGTAGTATATTTGGACGAACACTTGGCACATACAGTAACTATTGCTCTCAATAACTGTTAGCTATATTTTCTTAGATATGAATACTGTCACCCTAACTATGGCCGTTCTAGGTGTGCTGTGTTGGTAAACATTCTCCTCAGAACCTTAGAGGGAGAACGACTGTCTCTGAGATGTCTGTCTAGTCAGGAGTCTTGCTGGTATTGTTCCAGGCCAGGAAATGTTTGCACCCATAGTGCTTTGGGTCAAACTCATTCATTTTTGAGCACCAACTACATGCCAGGCATCGTTTTAGGAGTACTGTGGCTATATCACTGGAGGGAGCAGACAAAAATCCCTGCCTGCACAGAACTTACATTCTAATGAGGAGAGTCAGATAATAAGCACAATAGAAAAATACATTTTATAATATGATAGAAGGTGATCACTCTGTCATTAAAAATAATAAAGAAAGCTCACTAGTATGTGGAATGCCTTTTAAATTTTAAGTAGAGTGGTCAGGGTAGACCTGAGGAACATGGTGACGTTTGAGCAGTGTCTTAAAGGAAGTGAGAGGGTAAAGCCATACTGGTACTTGGGGTGGGGGAGGAATTCCAGGCAGAGAGGACAGCTAGCACAAAGGCCCTGGGATGGAAGCATACTGCCTGGGACTCTAATCCAGGAATATTGAGGAGGCCATTATGGCAGGACCTAAGTGAGTGAAGTGAAAGAATTAGAAGCTTAAATCAAAGAATGGCACATCACGTATTGTCCTTCTGGGCCTTTCTATAGCCTTTGGCTTTAGCCCTGATTGAGATGGGGACCATTGCAGGGTTTTGAGCAGAGGAGTGATATGAGTTGTCTCAATGTTTAAAAACGATCGCTCTGGCAGTGTGTTGAAAACTTCCTTCATGGGGACAAAAGTAGAAACAGGGCAAGGATAAAGTCAAGATGTGATGGAAAATTAGGGTGTTAATTAACAGTGGAGGCGGTTAAGTAGCTGAATTTTGGATTTATTTTAAAAGTAGAGCTGAAAAAATTTTTTCTGATGGATTGGATTTGAAATGTGAGAGAAACAGAAAAGTCAAGGATGACACCAAGCTTTTTGGCCTGATATGAGGAAAACTTCATTTGGCACAGGGTGATTGGGAGACAGAAGGAGGAATTTCAGGATTTCAGCGTCAGAAATGTTATGTGGGAGTAGCCTAGTAGGCATCTAACTGGGCAATAGCCTGGAGCCTACAGTTCAAGAAGAGATGGTCAGGCTGGAGTTAAAATTGGGGACTTATTACCACATATGTGATCTTTAGTGTCGTGAGATCACCAAGGGTGTGAGTGTAGATACAGAAGAGATCCAAAGTCCGAACTCTGGGGACTCTACTGCTCAGGCACTGGGAGAAGAGAAGGGACCAGCAAGCAATCTTCTTCCCAAAGAAGACTGAGAAGGAGCAAGCAATGGAGTAGGAAAAAAAAAAAAAAAAACATGAAAAAGTTGTGGAAGTCCAAATAAAAGTTTTCCAGGAGGAAAAAGTGTTCCACCATTGATTTCTGCTGATAGTTTGAGTGAGATGAGCCCTGAGAAAATGTCCAGTTTAGGAGTTTGACCTTGACAGGAGGAGTTCTAGGGGACAGAGTAGAAGCAAAAGCCCAATTGGAATAAATGGGTAGATAAAACTTGGAGACAGCTTTTCTTAACAACTCTAAAGGAGTTTTGCTGTGGTTGAGCAGAAAAAAAGGGGCAAGTGGCTGGAGGGGGAAGTGGATTCAAGGAGAGTTTTTGGTTTTTAAGATGGGAGAAGTAACATGATTTTATGGCGATGGGATGATCCAATCGGGGAAACTGCTGGAGCATTTAAGTGTTGGATAGATTCCTGTATGTTTCTGTGGGGAAAAGAGCCAAGACAGGGGAAACTAATTCCTATAAAACACCAAGCAGTTCATAGGTGAGCCTTTCCTATAAATTAGAAGTCAGACTTTTACTTGCACAAATGAAAAGTGCATTATAAATAAGCTATTTGTTGAGTGCCTACTGAGTGCCACTCGTGGTGTCAGGGACTTTGTATACATTATCCGGAAGCTTATTAACCATCCTGAACATCAGCTATCACTGTCACTATACTGTTAATGACATTGTTGCTAGGAGCTAAAACGACTTGCGCAACCAAAGCCACAGTGATCATAAATTAGTCTGCACTTTATTGTGCTCTTTCTTGCTGTTGTGAGTTCCGCGAGGGCCGACGACCTGCCTCTTTCTAAGCCCAGAGATTCACCCAGAACTTGGAAGAGGTTCACTCACACTCATTCGTGCGGAGATCGACTGAGGCCGCCCTGGGTCCAGTTGGTCCCTTTCCGTGGAAACACCCGCCGTTCACATCAGTATTGTTTTCATTGGTTGCAGCAACGAGAAAAACACGTTGGAAAACTTTCAAGAGAAGTAAATGAAAGGAAATCAGTACAAGTTAGTTTAAAATTCCCCGCTGAGGCCGTTCCCCAACAATTTTGCAAAACTGCTTTTCTGACGCATCAGGTACCTGCCCGCGGGCGAACTGTCGGGAGGAGGTGCGGTCACCTGGAGTTTCCCAGTAGAAACCTCACCGTCGGGCGAGGAAATCGTCGCTCGAGGACGTGTACCCACCCGCCCTCTTCCAGCTCATTAGGAAAGCCTGCCACAAGGTTTCTACCACGCGGCTGTAAACCCGGCTCCGAGGAGCTGGCGCCCCGTGATGGGGCGACCAGCCAGACCCCTGCTGCAGCAGTAAAAGCCCCAACTGCAAACTGCCTGGCACCGTCACCGACTTCACTGCTCCGAGTCCCTCGGTGCCCGCCGCGGTGGTTACGAAGAGAGCCGGGGCACAGGACCCAGCCGCGCGGAGCCCACCACCGCGGCCCGAGGGGGACCGCACCCGGCGGCTGGGTGCCCGCAGCGCGCCTTCCCTCCCTCGCCCTGGGAACCCGGCCGCGCCGACGCGCCAGGTGAGGAGGAGGCGGCGGCCGGCGGGGTGGAAGGGGCCGCGCAGGCTCCGCGCGTCCGGGCCGCATCCCCCGGGCGCTGCCTCCCCCGCCGCCGAGTTGGTCGCCGCCCGTTTGCGCGGCCGAGGGTTGTGGGCGGAGAGGAGGCAGTGGCCGCCGGGGCCAGGGGGGGCGCGCTGCCTGCGCACCGCGCGTCCAGAGTGACCGGGCGGCTGCGGCTGGGGCTGCGGCGGGGCCGAGGGTCCGGGGCCGGAGGGAGGGTGGGAGGGAGGCGGGGCGAGGGCCAGGCGAGGGCCGCTGGGGCCGGCGGAGAGCAGCGGCACGGAGGGAAGATGAGACGGTGAGTGGGTGCCGGGGACGCAGAGTTTCTTGCTTCTCTTGCAGGCTGCAGGGACAAAAGCCTGGGCTGGGGTTAGCAGAGCCCGGGCTGAGCAGCCTCTGGGGCCCCGAACCCCAAGAATGGGTGGACCTCGGTTGAGAGGATCCTGGGGAGGGAGTGGCGGGGTGGAAGAGCAGCTCACAGAACGGTTGTAGGAAACGGGCGGGATTTGGGGGAGCCGGAGGCAACTTTTGCCGGGAAGTCTGGAATACCCAAGGAGAGAGGGATCGGGATGTTGGGGCTGGAGCTGCTTTGTCGCCGTGGGCGGAGGAAAGAGAGTCCGCTGCTGGACGGTCTGGGCGCGGAATTCAGAAAAGACCCCCTCCCCCAAATATCTAGCTAGCTGCCCTCCTGGCTCACTTTGTTTCAAGAGTGGGGCTCACTAGTTTGAACCGCCCAGAGACTCAAATTCCCATTTGGCCTTGGGTGCCCCCCCCCCCCAAATTTATGGTGGGGCGGTCTCCGCAACCCTAGAGATAGCGGCTGGAAGTAGAGAATGTTTCGAACCCCTGTTTCACCCGCGCCCGGCACGGCCGAGGCGCAGCTGAAATGTTTGCTGGTACATTGAATAACTTAGCTCTAGCAGTCATCACTTATTAAAGCGCCGAGGACCTGGCTAACTCCCGCCACTGCCAGGAAATTAAAAGGCTGACAGGCTGTCGCTTCCAGACTTGGGGTTTCCTGTTTGAAAGAGCTTCGGATGTCGAACCTGCTACCCATCTACCTTTCTCATGTAAAAGCGGGAACTGCGCCCTCAGCCTTTTATGTCGGTAGACTTGCCCGGGGCTGGAAATCCTCTCGCCTGGCCCTGCCCTCATCCCTAGAAGTCTTCCTTCTGCTGCTCTAAAGAAGCTCTCAAGAATTCTAGAATGCACAGCTAGTCACAGCCAGACGCAGCTGGGAGTGGAACTAGAAGAAGAGGCATAAAAATGTGGCGTGCTTTTAGTGTAAATATATGTCAGCCACATTTCCCTTCATTGTATGAATGTATTAATTACAGACATTTATTTTCAAGTATTGGACGCGTAACTTTAAGCTTCCTAGTTTGGCTTAATTTAGGCGTTTGAGATATGTCTCCGAGATTCTAACATCTGAGTTCAGCTGGGAGAGGTCTAAATGAAGTTCACAGTTTCAGAGTGTTAGTTAAACTTTTGCCCTGAGAGCTCTTGAATTCTTGGTTCCTGGTAGGATAGCAACAGAGTAGTTGGATTTGGGATAAATAAACCTTTAGAGTTGCCCACTATTTTAACAGAATGGCTACATCCCTGGTACCATTGCCCTCAACTGTGTAAATATTTGTTTGAATAAAGAGCTAAGGTTCTTTGAAAAGTAACAGTTGTGTCTATTCACGATTCCCTTTTCATATCCTGGGCTTAAGTTATTTAAAAGGTTTTGTGTTTTATTTTATTGTTTTCATTTTACATATTTAATGTGGAAATTTAAACATTATATGTACTTGAGAAACTCTGTAAAGTCCCAAAAACGTTTATAACTGGGGTTCCTTTTAAAATGAGGGGGAATAGAGCTTTTGCTCTTAGTTGACTAGTGTAGCCTTCACCTCCTGAGACCCAGAGGTTTGCAAATCCCAGCCTTTTTCACAAATGAGAAAATGAGATGTTTGGCTAGGAGTAGTTATAATTTCAGTTTGCAGGCTTCAATCTGTTTCATGCAACTGTCAGATGCTGTTCTTTTGGGCTGAGGACTGACTTTAGGGGGTGTCTCTTGGATCCCCATTTGAAATGAGGGAGGAAAAGATACCTGGGAAATTTGCCTAAGAGCTTGCTACCTCCTATCTTAAAGAACACCAGACCAAAGCTGGAACTCTTTAGCAACCTTTTCAGAAATATTTTATTTACTGGCTTTTGCACAAGAGAGAGAAGAAAAAGCTGAAGTGATTAAACCCACCACTGGATTTTGCTGTTTTCTTCAAAGCCCTATTTTGAGGTCTGTACTGTATGCAGGGGTTGATTCTAGAGGACTTGCTGTGAAAACGTGATTGCTTTTAAATACTTTTAAAGAGCAGTTGAGGTTATGACTCTGTATGCTAATTCTCAACCCTTAGCAGAAAGGCGGTTGGTTCTATGAATAACTTGGAAAGACAGTGGTTTTGTACATCTTCCAAGTGGAATACATGTGCTTTATAAATCTGACTGTTAGATCTTGATGTACTTTACTTATTAGCTGTGTAAATGTCATCTATTTGAAACAAAAACAACTTTTAAGTGATGTGCTTTATTATAAAGCCCTGGTATACACAACAGCTGTGGTTCTGAATGGAGGCGGGTGGAGTGGGGGTAATTTGCTCCCCAGGGGTTATTGGCCAGTGTCTGGAAACATTTTTGGTTGTCCCAACTGGGGGCAGGGGACAACCCCAGTTGCCAACTGGGGCTGGTCTCTAGTGGGTAGAGGCCTCAGATGCTGTGTAATATCCTATAATGCACAGGACACACAAACAATGAATATCTAGCCCTAAACTCTTCACTAGGGTATTACCTTGAAGGCATATGTTAACAAGATTAGGGATCTTAATCTAATTTGGATCTTCAAGAAACTGACTGTATTCTTGCTCAACACAGAGAGACCTTTTTGTCTGCAGCAGATTCTTTTGTCCTTGGCATTAAGAGTCTTAATATACCATAGATGTGAAGGAACTTGCGTTCACTGACTTTGAGTTGGCTTAAAATTACAGAATTTTGGAGTGTTACAGTGCAAGGCAGCCTCAGAGATCACTGAGCTCAACCTTTTTGTTTTATAGACACAAAAACTGAGAGGCCCAGAGATAGTGACTGGTAAAGTCTCGAGTGTGTTAGTGACAGATGTTAGTTTTAGATACAACCCAGGATTAGAGAATTTAGAAACTGATATTCAGGCAAATGTAAGTTTTTTAAAAATGGGCCTGACCCTTTGTGAGAATTTAGAGGTCACATTCTCTGTGAGGAAATAAATAAACTCTTTGATGGGGGAAGGGTAGCATTAGCCATGGTGACTGTGGAGCATATGCCTGGGTGTGTCAGCCCCAAGAAGAACATAATTCTCTTGTGCGACCTGTGACACTCCACGTCTGATGCCTGCACCATCCTTCCCATGGCAAAGTGGGCAACAGATGGTCCCACATTCATAGCAGATGCTATGGTACAAAACAGAACATTTGAGATTTTTTGTCCCTCCCTGCCTTATGGGTTAAGAGTAGAGGGCATGAATGGATAGGCTTGTCTTGGACAGAAGAGAGGATGAGAGAGGCCTCCTGAATACAGAGTTAAAAGAGACACCTGGCGTATAAGAAAATGAGCATGCTTTGGGGCAGTTGTGAGGGATATTCATAAGCTGGTGAGTGGATATGTGAGATAAATGTGATATTTGCATAGCACTTGGGTTAGGAATCTGAAGACATTTCAAGCTTGGCACTTCTTTGGGGGAATAGGGCAAAATAATAATGGGGGTAAAAGGAATCTCAGAAATCCTCGTATCTGAATCTGCTCACTTGGCTAGTGAGAACCTCCTAACTCCTGTTTCATTGTACTTTCTTGTACAACCCCCAGTCTGTATCTTTCCATCTGTTTACTTAGTGGGGAAGAAAATGATAGTAATACAAAGTTTTTGTTCATTTTCTGAGAGAGTGTAAAAAGCATGTATTTGTGAATAGCTCTGCTTATAGAAAGGAGTTATCTCAAAGAGCTTTTGACGATCAGAAAAGTTGTACACGTATGGCCGCTCTCACATTTTACGTTACTACGATTACCCGTTAGGCCTGTAATTATGGATTTTAGTTGTGTGCTAAGTGGTCCCTCCATGGTAGTTATAATCCTCAAATCTGGGAGGTTCTGGAAATAATAGGAGAATTTTTTAGTGTGCCTTTCTTGGAAGAGGTCTGAACCTCGCTGTGGTAGGTTCTTATCATTTTGACAACTAGCCAATGGGTGTACCTCAAAGCCGAGTACATAGTAGTATATTTAGAAATGATTCAGAAGTGATGACTTTTTAAAGAGGGCTGCTCTCTGCAGGTGCTGCAGTAAAGGGGTGTATCACCCTTTTCATTATCACCTTTCGTGTAGTCATTCTTGTTACTTATTTTTCAGGTGATGGAAGAGAAGATGAGTTTGTTTTTTTATAATTGTTGGCTGGAAATATTTGTTGGCATTTGATTAATGTGACTCCTATCTTTTGAAAGTGAATAAAACCAAAAAGGGTAGCTCAGGTTTTCAAATCCCTTCAAAATGAGTATTTAGTAAGGCAGAACTTGTTTCTGCCACCCAGAAATTCAAACCTTGTAGGGGTTAATTTGCAGAGTTGTTTTCATGATATTTAGGAATGTTTTTAGATGTTGAAAAGGTTTGTGCTGTTAAAGGCAAGATTGTTATCTATAGCAGCTAATGATCAACAGGGGAAACCCAAGTATAAAATTCATTTTTATTGAAATTCAGTGGGAAGGCTAGGGGCTGGAGAAGCTTGCCATACAAAGAAACAGGTAAATAAGGTACAGAGTAACAGGCTAAGTTATACGGAGACTTTTTTGAGAGGTTTTTTACAAGAGATACTTGTTTTGCTTAGTGTGAGTGGGTTGAGTTTATTAGATGAACTCCTTTTCCTTACTTTGCAAATTAAGGGGAAGAAAAAGTTTGTTCATGCCTATATTTAATATTGTTACCTCAAGCAGGGTCAGCTTTTTCCAAGGTTTGCTGCTAAATGTAGAGTTCAGTGGAAATCAGTGTTGATCATCTTAGAATATTTTGTTTGCATGCAGCATGTGACCTCTCCAGATGGCGATGGGCTTGTGGAATCAGCATAAGGAATGGCAAAAAAGCTAAAAGTTACAGTCTTTCTCCTCGATTTGTTTCTTGAGCACTGTATTGCTAAAACAAGGGCAGGTAAAAGCAAAGGAAAGCCAGCTTCTGCGTTCGTTTGCCCAGTTCAGATGCAGCCTGAGTAGTGCTTCATAGTCAAGAGATACTCAGAGGGGACTGGGAGGTGAGGTCTGGCTGCCACACTGCTTACATCATTGCAGAAGTAGGTTTTTGAAAGCATATTTAGTAAGGAAATTGCAAGCCATGGGAATGTAGACAAAATATTTCTTATACATCATGCTGAATCAAATAGCCGTATTATATTACACTAACATAGCTCTGACCAGGCCTTCTTCCCACTACGTTATGCTGAAATAGTTTACCATGCCCTTGGAATGTCATGGGCAACCGCACCGGTGCAATCTTTTCCCAGTTAGGTAGCTGCCACCTTATCACTAAAACATGTTTCTGTTCTGTAGTCATTTCCATTTCCTGCGTTGTATAACTGGCACTCCTGTGTTATTTAACCTGTGTCTATGGGAGCCTAGAAGTTGGAGCAGAAAGAACATCTAGTTCACCCTCACCATTTTAAATATGGGGAAACCTCTGCTAAAACAAGGTGAAGACGGGCCAAGGGATTTGCTCTGGCTCTTTCTTCTGTTGGTTATCTTGGCAGAACCAGGACTAGGGTCCGGTATCCTGACTCATGTTCCTGGCAGTCTGTCCAGTATTTTTTGTGCTAGATTGGCCATTACAATAAAAATAGCATCTTAATGTAACCATTTCCTTTATTAGGGCTTTTGGTCGGATATAAAAAACAGCATTGATTAAATTTAGTGTAGTCAGTTGTTTACTGACCTCTGCTGGTTCAAGTCCTTTTTCCTTTTCCTTCCAAGCAAAATAAATGGTTAAAAGGTAGGTTGCAGCAAAGGGAAATATTAGGTGTCTATAACACCCACTTTGCATAATCTACAGTTAAGTAATGAAGAGATGGTATCATTATTGTTTTGTTTACTTTATAGTATTTTTAAAACCCATCCACTCAGTTTCTGAGTTAAAGGGAAAAACATTATGACCATGGGTGATGTGGTCACCTTGTGTTTGTGCCATCCCTCCTGAGCCTACTTACCCCCTGACTATTCCCAGTTCATAAGTATTGCGTGAGGGAATGGAAAACATAGTACGTTTGGATTTGGTGAATGTTACTTTGAAAAAATAGAAGCTGACTCTGAAGAGAGTGTATTTTGATCGGTAGTGTGGAATGGGGACAGGATACTGTAAAGATCAGAGTTTGCTCCCACCAACTCTCAGCTTCCAATTCCAGCCCATAGGGGTGGTTTCAGGGTCAAGAGAGAGCATCTTCAACCCCCTGTGATCCCAGAGTCAATATTTTTCTTGCATAAATTGGTTTTAGAGGATGCTTTTTCCTGGAGTACCCCTCTGCTTCAGGAAGTAAATCTGAAGCACAGGTGCACACAGACATTCAAGACCTCCAACTTAGTTATTCCATGACTCTCTGCTTCTTGGCTTTGTCTCACTGTGGTGATCACATAATACAGGGGGATTCTTCAGAGGCTACAGTCAGAATCACCTAAACCCGGGGATGAATTATGCCAATGATCAGGAATAAGAAACATCTGGAAATACTTGCTTTACTTGCGAAAATTTTAGAAACCTTCATCTTCAACTAAAGCTATCTTAGGATTCTATAAAGAACCCGGAAAATATGGGTCTGTAACTTCCTACCTAAAGAACTCTCCCACTTTCAGAGAAGCCATCACATAATTTAAGAATCTATAAAGTATGTTGGTCTCTGTCTTAGCATAAATATGGAAGGGTGTGTGTGTGTGTTTCAATGGTTTTTTGAGGCTGAAATTCTTCAAGATATGGCAGGTTTGTCAGTTTTTGTGTTTACATTTTAACTTTCTGAAGAGGTGGGTTTTATTTGAATATGCATAGTAATGAAATTTAGATACTGTGACCTACCATTATCTTGCAAGTATCCGAAATATAATGGCCTGATACTTGTAGTCTAGACAATGTATTTCCTTTCAGATTTCTCCAAGGTACTTAAAAACAAAAAAAAAAGTCCGCTTTTAGGAGCTTAATTCAATATGATAGAGAGTTAGTATTTCATACTTTTTAAAAAATCAGCCAGGAGCCACTGTATGAACACATCCTTCTTTGTAAAGTGAGCCACTATCGTTTTTAAGTCAGTATATATTCATATATTTTTATTCATATTGGTTTTCGGTATGCACACATCTTTTACTTTTTAAATATTTTATTATGGAAAATTTTAAACATACATAAAAATTAAAATAATAATGCAGTGAAATCCCATGTACCCATCATTCAGTTTAAACAGTTATCTACATATGCTAATATTGTTTCATCTGTAGACCGTACTTCCCCCCAAACATAGATTGTTATAAAGCAAATTCCAAATATCGTAGTATTTTATTCATAAAAAATTTAAAATATAAATCTAAGAGCTTAGGATTTTTAAAAAATACAGCAAATCATTATCACACCTAAAAAAAAAATGGCAGTAATTAAAATATCTTTTTTCCAGTCAGTGTTCAGATTCTCTGATGGTCACATGAAATTTTTGTTTAATAGTTGGATTGTTCAAAACAGGATCCAAACAAGGTCTACATATTGCATTTAATTGTTAATTGGTGTATCTCCTGGGTCTTTTTAAATCTAGAACAGTTCCCTCTCTTATTTTTTCCTTGCCATTTGCTGGTTGAAGACATTGGTTATTTTTCTGTAGACTTCCCCATGTTTTAGATTTAAGTGATACTGTCTCCATAGTGTTGTTTAATGTATTCCTCTGTTCTTTGTATTTTCTGTAATCGGAGACACCATGCTTTTTTGTTTTTTAATAAATGTATTCATTTATTTATTTTTGGCTGTGTTGGGTCTTCGTTGCTGCACACAGGCTTTCTCTAGTTGCAGCGAGCGGGGGCTACTCTTGGTTGCGGTGCGTGGGCTTCTCGTTGCGGTGGCTTCTCTTGTTGCAGAGCACGGGTTCTAGGTGCGCGGGCTTCAGTAGTTGTGGCACGCAGGCTCAGTAGTTGTGGCACAGGGGCTTAGTTGCTCTGCGGCATGTGGGATCTTCCCGGACCAGGGCTTGAACCCGTGTCCCTTGCATTGGCAGGCAGATTCTCAACCACTGCGCCACCAGGGAAGCCCGCATGTGTCTTTTTGAATTATGGTTTTCTCTCTGTATATGCTCAGTAGTGGAATTGCTGGGTCATATGGTAATTCTATTTTTAGTTTTTTAAGGAACCTCCATACTGTTCTCCATAGTGGCTGTATCAATTTACATTCCCACCAACAGTGCAAGAGGGTTCCCTTTTCTCCACACCCTCTCCAGCATTTGTTGTTTGTAGATTTTCCGATGGTGCCCATTCTAACCGGTGTGAGGTGATACCTCATTGTACTTTTGATTTGCCTTTCTCTAATAATTAGTGATGTTGAGCAGTTTTTCATGTGCCTCTTGGTCATCTGTATGTCTTCTTTGGAGAAATGTCTGTTTAGGTCATCTGCCCATTTTTTGATTGGGTTTTTTTTTTTTTTAATATTGAGCTGCATGAGCTGTTTATATATTTTGGAGATTAATCCTTTGTCCGTTGATTCATTTGCAAATATTTTCTCCCATTCTGAGGGTTGTCTTTTCATCTTGTTTATAGTTTCCTTTGCTATGCAAAAGCTTTTAAGTTTCATTAGGTCCCATTTGTTTATTTTTGTTTTTATTTCCATTACTCTAGGAGGTGGGTCAAAAAAGATCTTGCTGTGATTTATGTCAAAGAGTGTTCTTCCTATGTTTTCCTCTAAGAGTTTTATAGTGTCTGGTCTTACATTTAGGTCTTTAATCCATTTTGAGCTTATTTTTGTGTATGGTGTTAGGGAGTGTTCTGATTTCATTCTTTTACATGTAGCTGTCCAGTTTTCCCAGCACCACTTCTTGAAGAGACTGTCTTTTCTCCATTGTATATCCTTGCCTCCTTTGTCATAGATTAGTTGATCATAAGTGTCTGGGTTTATCTCTGGGCTTTCTATCCTGTTCCATTGATCTATATTTCTGTTTTTGTGCCACTACCTAACTGTCTTGATTACTGTAGCTTAGTAGTATAGTCTCAAGTCAGGGTGTCTGATTCCTCCAGCTCCATTTTTTTCCCTCAAGATTGCTTTGGCTATTCAGGGTCTTTTTTATCTCCATACAAATTATGCAATTTTTTGTTCTAGTTCTGTAAAAAATGACATTGGTAATTTGATAGGGATTGCATTGAATCTGTAGATTGCTTTGGGTAGTATAGTCATTTTCACAGTATTGATTCTTCCCATCCAAGTACATGGTATATCTCTCCATCTGTTGGTGTCATCTTTGATTTCTTTCATCAGTGTCTTATAGTTTTCTGAGTACAGGTCTTTTACCTCCTTAGGTAGGTTTATTTCTAGGTTTTTTATTCTTTTTGCTGCAATGGTAACTGGGAGTGTTTCCCTAATTTCTCTTTCTGATCTTTTGTTGTTAGTGTATAGGAATGCAAGAGATTTCTGTGCATTAATTTTGTATCCTGCAACTTTACCAAATTCATTGATTAGCTCTAGTAGTTTTCTGGCAACATCTTTAGCATTATCTATGTATAGTATCATGTCATCTGCAAACAGTGACAGTTTTACTTATTCTTTTCCAATTTGGATTCCTGTTATTTCTTTTTCTTCTCTGATTGCCGTGGCTAGGACTTCCAAAACTATGTTGAATAATAGTGGCAAGAGTAGACATCCTTGTCTTGTTCCTTATCTTAGAGGAAATGCTTTCAGTTTTTCACCATTGAGAATGATGTTTGCTGTGGGTTTGTCATATATGGCCTTTATTATGTTGAGGTATGTTCCCTCTATGTCCACTTTCTGGAGAGTTTTTATCATGAAAGGGTGTTGAATTTTGTCAAAAGCTTTTTCTGCGTCTATTGAGATGATCATATGGTTTTTATTGTTCAATTTGTTAATATGGTGTATCACATTGATTGATTTGCATATGTTGAAGAATCCTTGCATTGCTGGGATAAATCCCACTTGATCATGGTGTATGATCCTTTTAATGTGTTGTTGGATTCTGTTTGCTAGTATTTTGATTAGGATTTTTTCATCTATATTCATCAGGGATATTGGTCTGTAATTTTCTTTTTTTGTAGTATCTTTGTCTGGTTTTGGTATCAGGGTGATAGTGATGGTGATGGTGGCCTCATAGAACGAGTTTGGAAGTGTTCCTTCCTCTGCAGTTTTTTGGAAGAGTTTGAGAAGGATGGGTGTTAGCTCCTGTCTAAATGTTTGATAGAATTCACCTGTGAAGCCATCTGGTCCTGGACTTCTGTTTGTTGGAAGATTTTTAATCACAGTTTCAATTTCATTCCTTGTGATTGGTCTGTTCATATTTTCTATTTCTTCCTGGTTCAGTCGTGGAAGGTTATACCTTTCTAAGAATTTGTCCATTTATTCGTGGTTGTCCATTTTATTGGCATAGAGTTGCTTGTAGTAGTCTCTTATGATGCTTTGTATTTCTTCAGTGTCTGTTGTAACTTCTCCATTTTCATTTCTAATTTTATTGAGTCCTCTCCCTCTTTTTCTTGATGAGTGTGGCTAAAGGTTTATCAATTTTGTTTATCTTCTCAAAGAACCAGCTTTTAGTTTTATTGATCTTTGCTATTGTTTTCTTTGTTTCTATTTCATTTATTTCTGCTCTGATCTTTATGATTTCTTTCCTTCAACTAACTTTGGATTTTGTTTGTTCTCTTTCTAGTTGCTTTAGGTGTAAGGTTAGATTGTTTATTTGAGATGTTTCTTGTTTCTTGAGGTAGGATTGTATTGCTACATACTTCCCTCTTAGAACTGCTTTTGCTGCATCCCATAGGTTTTAGATCATCGTGTTTTTGTTGTCATTTGTGTCTAGGTATTTTTTGATTTGTTCTTTGATTTCTTCAGTGATCTCTTGGTTATTTAGTAACGTACTGTTTAGCCTCCATGTGTTTCTGTTTTTTACGTTTTTTTCCCTGTAATGGATTTCTAATCTCATAGGGTTGTGGTTGGAAAAGATGCTTGAGATGATTTCAGTTTTCTTAAATTTACTGAGGCTTGGTTTGTGACCCAAGATGTGATCTATCCTGGAGAATGTTCCATGTGCACTTGAGACGAAAGTGTAATATGCTGTCTTCGGATAGAATGTTCTATAAATATCAATTAAATCTATCTGGTCTATTGTGTCATTTAAAGCTTGTGTTTCCTTATTCATTTTATGTCTGGATGATCTGTCCATTGGTGTTAGTGAGGTGTTAAGGTCTCCCACTGTTATTGTGTTACTGTTGATTTCCTCCTCTATAGTTGTTAGCGTTTGCCTTATGTATTGAGGTGATCCTATGTTGGGTGCATAAATATTTATAATTGTTATATCTTCTTCTTGGATTGATCCCTTGATCATTATGCAGTGTCCTTCCTTGTCTCTTGTAACATTTATTTTAAAGTCTGTTTTATCTGATATGAATATTGCTACTCCAGCTTTTTTAAATTTTCTATTTGCACGGAATATCTTTTTCCATCCCCGCACTTTTAGTCTGTAGGTGTCCCTAGGTCTGAAGTGGGTCTCTTTTAGACAGCATATAGATTGGTCTTGTTTTTGTATCCTTTCAGAGAGCCTGTGTCTTTTGGTTGAAGCATTTAATCCATTTACATTTCAGGTAATTATCAATATGTATGTTCCTATTACCATTTTCTTAATTTTGGGGGGTTTGTTTTTGTAGGTCCTTTTCTTCTCTTGTGTTTCCCACTTAGAGAAGTTCCTTTAGCATTTGTTGTAGAGCTGGTTTGGTGGTGCTGAATTCTCTTAGCTTTTGCTTGTCTGTAAATCTTTTGATTTCTCCATCAAGTCTGAATGAGATCCTTGCCGGGTATAGTAATCTTGGTTGTAGGTTCTGCCCCTTCATCACTTTAAATATATCATGCCACTTCCTTCTGGCTTGTAGAGTTTCTGTTGAGAAATCAGCTGTTAACCTTATGGGAGTTCCCTTGTATGTTATTTGTCATTTTTCCCTTGTTGCTTTTAATAATTTTTCTTTGTCTTTGATTTTTGCCAATTTATTACTATGTGTCTCAGTGTGTTTCTCCTTGGGTTTATCCTGCCTGGGACTCCCTGCACTTTCTGGGCTTGGGTGGCAATTTTCTTTCCCATGTTAGGGAAGTTTTCAATTATAATCTCTTCACATATTTTCTCGGGTCCTTTCTCTCTCTCTTCTCCTTCTGGGACCCCTATAACGTGAATGTTGTTGCATTTAATGTTGTCCCAGAGGTCTCTTAGGCTGTCTTCATTTCTTTTCATTCTTTTTTCTTATTCTGTTCCACAGCTGTGAATTCCACCATTCTGTCTTCCAAGTCAGTTATCCATTCTTCTGCCCTAGTTATTCTGTTATTGATTCCTTCTAGTCTATTTTTCATTTCAGTTATTGTATTGTTAATCTCTGTTTGTTCGTCTAAGTGTTTGTTCTTTAATTCTTTTAGGTCTTTGTTAAACATTTCTTGCATCTTCTTGATCTTTGCCTCCATTCTTTTTGCGAGGTCCTGAATCATCTTCACTATCATTATTCTGAATTCTTTTTCTGGAAGGTTGCCTATCTCCACCTCATTTATTTTTTTTTGGGGGGGGGGTTAATCTTGTTCGTTCATCTGGTACATAGTCCTCTGTCTTTTTATTTTGTCTCTCTTTCTGTGAGTGTGGTTTTCGTTCCACAGGCTGCAGAATTGAAAAGTTGTTTTAATAATGATATAAACACAAACGTGAGTCCAATTGGTAAAAGTCACATCTTGAATATTTAGATAAAAGTCAGGAGTTTTGCAAGTGGGAAGGGAATTTGAATAACCCAAATGTTTTTTGGGGTTCTTCCTGCTTTCTGTCCTTCCCCTGCCTTCCTCACAGGCTGAAAAGAGTTATCACAGGAAGCATGCAGCCAAATTCCTTGGGTAGTCTAAAGTATATTTTAAAGTTCAGGCAGACAAGTCTTATTCAAGGGGCTAGCACAAAATTGTTTAAACTCCCTATAATTGATGTTTTACCCTCTTGACAAGAGTCCTCTAAGTTTCTTAAGAATTCCTAATATAAAACAATCTAGACTTATTTAAAAGGAACCTCTGTCACAGGAGATAAAGATCCTCATTTGAATATGGTTTTTGCTATTGACTGTGATTACCTTTAGGAACCATTGGATACCATCTGGACTTCTTTTGACAGAGCTTAGACTTCAGTGGGCTGGAGATGACAGAAAGGAATGGTACCATGGGGTAGACTGATTTATTGTGATAGGAAGAAGCCGAAACTTTTTTTTTTTTTTTTACTTTTTGTCATCACTTCTTCCATCTCTCATTTCCTCCCCCTATTCCCCATCATGCCCCAGTCCCTTCTGTGCTCCCTTCCTCCCTGTGGCATCATCTGATACTTTTGTTCTTTCCTTAATGGTCTCCCTTACCTCTTCTTTTAGATGTTTTCAGAATGTAATAAAGTAAAAATTCAAAAGGGAAAACAAGAAAACCAAGAAAGAAACTGTGTAATCAGTGTCCTGAGATCATATTGGCATTCCATTGGTCCTTCCTTTCTCCCCTGCCTGCCATGCATCACCCTGACACCTGGCAAATTCTGAGGATGCCTCAACTTGCGTGGGTTCTGAAGAGCCTCCTCTGGCAGTCACAAAGTCTTTGTGCCTTTTAGACTGCTATGGGCATGTGGGCAGTGTATGTCTGTCTCTGTGTGTCTGTGAATGTGTGTCTGTCTGCATACAGTAAGATTTACTGTTGTAACAGGCTCAGTCTGCAAGAACAAAACATCCTCCTTATTCTTGGGTCTTTTTGAGAGATAAAAATGCCCTCCTTGGAGATTATCAATGTATCTACATGTATCTAGTGGATAATAATTATTTTGTTCAAAAAGGCTGATCTTTAAATGACAAAGAACGTGGCGCAAGGAATGAGGAATGAGAATCCATTTTCTGCCCTGTTTATTTGCAAAAAACCAATAAGGGCTCAGTGTCCACTAACAGAAGTTTGGTTTTTTGGTTTTTGTTTTTTTCTTCCCTGCACTGAGACGTAAAATCGTGAGTGTGAGGAAGAGTTTAAAGGAACAGAGTTTAGGAGGCCAGGCTGCATGAATGGGAGATGAAGTTCTGTGGGGATGGATGTTGAGACAGTGGGAAGGTCCAGATTTAGGGATGCTTGCAAAACCTGTGCATGGGGGCTTCTCTGGTGGCGCATTGGTTAAGAATCCGCCTGCGAATGCAGGGGACACGGGTTTGAGCCCTGGTCCGGGAAGATCCCACATGCCGCGGAGCAACTAAGCCCGTGAGCCACAACTACCGAGCCTGCGCTCTGGAGTCCATGTGCCATGACTACTGAAGCCCATGCGCCTAGAGCCCGTGCTCCACAACAAGAGAAGCCACCGCAATGAGAAGCCCGCGCACCACAACAGAGAGTAGCCCCCGCTCTCCGCAACTAGAGAAAGTCGTGCACAGCAACAAAGAACCAAAGCAGCCAAAATAACTAAGTAAAATAAATAAATAAATTAAAAAAACAAAACCTGTGCGTAGGAGGGGATATTTGAAGAAGAGAGGATCTGGGAAGGTGTTTGCCAGTGAGTGTGGGGTTGTGTGGAGAGATGAGGCTTGTGTGCAGAGAAGCAGGAGGCTGAGGATTTAGTGATGAAAGGAAATATTTGTGAAAAAGGAGGGTATATTTGCAAAGGCAGAGTCGAGAGGACTGAGGGTTTGTTTAACTGAGGATGGTGTTTGGATAACGGAGGGTGGGGAAAACAGGCTGCTTTTGGATTTCTGAAATGAGAATATTGCTAGAGAAGGAAGTGGTTGTTCCTGAAGCTTCTAAGTAGTCCCCCTCCCCCTTCATCATGTTTTCATGTTGGGATTAGTGGGAAAAGAGGGAGGTTTTTGTGTCCATTGTTCTCCATTCTTTTTTTTTTTTTAAACATCTTTATTGGAGTATAATTGCTTTAAAATGGTGCGCCAGTTTCTGCTTCATAACAAAGTGAATCAGTCATACATATACATACGTTCCCACATCTCCTCCCTCCTGCGTCTCCCCACCTCCCACCCTCCCCATCCCACCCCTCCAGGCGGTCACAAAGTACCGAGCTGATCTCCCTGTGCTATGCGGCTGCTTCCCACTAGCTAGCTATTTTACATTTGGTAGTGTATATATGTCCATGACACTCTCTCACCCTGTCACATCTCACCCCTCCCCCTCCCCATATCCTCAAGTCCCTTCTCTAGTAGGTCTGTGTCTTTATTCCCGTCTTGCCACTAGGTTCTTCATGACCTTTTTTTTTTTCTTAGATTCCACATATATGTGTTAGCATACTGTATCTGTTTTTCTCTTTCTGACTTACTTCACTCTGTATGACAGACTCTAACTCCATCCACCTCACTACAAATACCTCCATTTCATTTCTTTTTATGGCGGAGTAATATTCCATTGTATATATGTGCCACATCTTCTTTATCCATTCATCCGATGATGGACACTTAGGTTGCTTCCATGTCCTGGCTATTGTAAATAGAGCTGCAATGAACATTATGGTACATGACTCTTTTTGAATTATGGTTTTCTCAGGGTTTATGCCCAGTAGCGGGATTGCTGGGTCATATGGTAGTTCTATTTTTAGTTTTTTAAGGAACCTCCATACTGTTCTCCATAGTGGCTGTATCAATTTACATTCCCACCAACAGTGCAAGAGTGTTCCCTTTTCTCCACACCCTCTCCAGCATTTATTGTTTCTAGATTTTTTGATGATGGCCATTCTGACCGGTGTGAGATGATATCTCATTGTAGTTTTGATTTGCATTTCTCTAATGATTAATGATGTTGAGCACTCTTTCATGTGTCTGTTGGCAATCTGTATATCTTCTTTGGAGAAATGTCTATTTAGGTCTTCTGCCCATTTTTGGATTGGGTTGTTTGTTTTTTTGTTATTGAGCTGCATGAGCTGCTTATAAATCTTGGAGATTAATCCTTGGTCAGTTGCTTCATTTGCAAATATTTTCTCCCATTCTGAGGGTTGTCTTTTGGTCTTGTTTATGGTTTCCTTTGCTGTACAAAAGCTTTTAAGTTTCATTAGGTCTCATTTGTTTATTTGTGTTTTTATTTCCATTTCTCTAGGAGCTGGGTCAAAAAGGATCTTGCTGTGATTTATGTCATAGAGTGTTCTGCCTATGTTTTCCTCTAAGAGTTTTATAGTGTCTGGCCTTACACTTAGGTCTTTAATCCATTTTGAGTTTATTTTTGTGTATGGTGTCAGGGAGTGTTCTAATTTCATACTTTTACTGTTCTCCATTCTTAAGCTTGGAGTTTGGGGCTGAAATAGATTTCTTAGTTTTTCCTATTCAGTCCTCTAAAAGCTTCTTCCCTCAGGCACCACTGGTCACCACAGAATTCCCCCCCTCCCCTCCACCTCCCCAATGGCACTGCTTCCGACAGACTGCTCTAAGCTGGTGTCTGAATTCAATTACGTGTCATCAGTACGTGCTTTAAAACATTGCCATACCGTAAACATCAGTGCTGAAAGAGGCCAGCCTGTGGACCACCAGTGTGCTGGGAGAGCTTGAAACACCAGGCATCAACCACTGTCTGTGACAAAATATGCTCCCAGAGCCAGCACCTCAGCTCTAAGGCCCCTCATAAGAACGACAGAGACTCAAACTTTTTCATAAAGTGGACATTTTAACCTAAACCCTCCTGATTTTTTTTTTTAAGATTCTTTTTCTGAATTTGCTTCTGTATTCTACATCCATCCCCTTTCCCCAGCAATATGAAAAGATTTCCCCTTTCCTATCACTTGCTCTTGCACTCCCCCTTTGATTAATTCCTGCTATATTGGCTGATCCTGAGAAGTGTTTGTGCACGGCGATGTAGAATGACAAGTAAAGTGTTGTATAATTTAAGAATCCTCCAAACTCTTGGTATAAATTACCTGGAAAACTGCATTTATATATATAGGCCAGACTTTAAGACTCCTACTTCTAATGCAACACACAGAACACAACACAGTAAATACTTCATTTTAATTTGTTCGTTTTTTAAAACTTTGCTCCCTGGGTGTGTATTCATTATTTTGAAACCAAGATCCCTACAACTCTGGCCATCGCAGTGCTCTGAAGTCACCATTAGTGACTTAACAGTTTGGATGGGATTAGTTCACTGTGGTGTTATTTGGTACAAATGGAGCAGGAGAATTATATTTTAAAACATATACGAGCATTGTGCCAAAGAGGAAAGACTCTACCAAGAAACTTTCAAACATGATCCCTGAGATTAGTTTTTCCAGTAATTTTCTTCTTAAGGTAAAATGTACTGTGACTTTCCATGGTACCTTCTAGAGATCTCTAAATGACTCCTGGCATTTTCTAATCGACAAAGAGATGATATACGTTTCAGGTGATAAAATAACAAGAGAGCTCTGGAGGGATTAAATTTATGGATTGGAAAGTAAGCCCAAATGTTTCAACACACATTAACTTCTTTCCTGTTTAGACGACCCGGTGTTGTCTCTTCTTTCAGCTGGGCACCAGATGCCTTCTTCCCTTCTCCACACCGGTTCTGTTTCTGTGCGTATGCGTGCAGTATATGGAGCCATTAGTGCCCTTGGGGCTGTTTTGCTTCCACAATAACATAATGCAGTGATTTTATAATTTCCCTGAGACTTCTTTTTTGTTTACATAAAATGTACAGGAAAGCAAAGAGAAGCACACCAGCGGAGATCAAGAAGCCAGGCTAGAAACCTCGGAGAATTCCTCACCTTTCTTACACGTGTTAACACAGGCCTCTGTCCCGCCGCCCTCCCTCTTGTGTGTCACTTTGACAACACCTCTTGCAGTGTGCCCTTTCACCTCCCACAGCCCTAGTTCTTCCTCTGCTTTCTTTTCCTAACCTCAGCTGCAGTCTCTAATACATTGTCTGCAGGGCTCCATCGCGTTGCTGTCTCCCTCACTGCTGGGGAATTAAACCCATTCTCTCCCATGGTATCCTCTGCCCTCCTGCCTCTACTCGCCTTGCCTTTGCTCTCATCCTCATTCAGAGTACATTACTGCTTCCTGTTCTACATCTCCCTATGCTTTTCCCACCTCTAGGCCTCCACTCTTGTGATCTCACCCTCAATGAAAAGAACACCCTGGCACTGGGGAAGGAGAGAGAGGTATCATGAGCCATTATTGTCACTCCTAGGGTCAGAAAGACCACCTGTGTGATTTTCCACCTTTTGAGTTGAATTGATTTATGGGATTAGGAGATCTCAAATTGACACAAGTATTCATACGTATGTACTCAGCTATGACCTGTAAACTCAGCTTCAGGAAAATGAGTGAATTACATGTTTATACTTGATGATAAATCTTTAAGTGTACAACATTTTACACATCCTTAACAGACCCAATAAGGTTGAACTGAAAAACCGGGGTATCAGACATGAATATCTTAAAATATTCTCTGGAATGTTCTTCCATCCAGATCATCTGTAGCTTTCTTCTGCAATATGTGTGGTGGAGAAATGTTGCATGACTGTTTCTCAGATGTGGTTTATTATTTGCAAATGTCCTGCTTGTCTCTTCCCTAGAGACTGTAAAGCTGATCTTTCAGCTAGTACTGCTGTGGAATATTTTGGTGTTGTATTTTGTTTGGCCAACTAAACTGCGTCAATAATTGCATTTTTTGGCGGTGGGTGGGTTTTGGCTGAGCTGCGAGGCATGCGGGATCTTAGCTCCCTGACCAGGGATCGAACCTGTGGCCCCTGTAGTGGAAGCACGGAGTCCTAACCACTGGACCCCCAGGGAATTCCCAATAATTAAATTTTTTAATTAAAAAAAAAAAGTGTATGTGAGGAGGAGAGAGGGACCAAGTGTTGCCACCCTGTAGGGTAGTAAGAATACCCTATAGTAGTTTGATACTATGTAGTTTTGTTGGAAGAGGGAACGGTATTTGGTAATATTTTGTTTGGGTGATTAAGTAGCATTTGCAACTGCAAACCGGTTGAAATACATTAATACATTTTATCATCTAAAATGACATTAATGTCCGATGCTGCTGAGACAAAAATTAAACTTTTAAGTATCCTTTTTGACATAAACCCTCAATTCTGTACCGTTAGAGCAAATATTGAAAATGCAGAGTTTGGGCTCAGTGCTTAGCTTCTGACTTGCATTTAACAGCACCTGCTCTGCCTTGCTTTCTGGATGGCTAACTCTGCACTATCTTAGCTCTGTTTCCTATTTTGTATGCACTACTTTATAACCAGAGTCTTCCCCACTAACTGGCTTTAATTCTTTTCTTGTTATTCTAACATCTCACTTATGGATTTCCCTTTGTATCCTTATCTAAAATATCCTAAATGGTTGGAGGATTGCTGTCCAATTTAAACCACACTTAAGATAGGCATAGACTTGGACCCCAGAGAGCATATCTTACATGGTGGTGAAGATGGGAAAGGATTTAGAGAACTATGAGAGAGAGATACATAGTTATTAAATATAGAAAATAACTGTTGCTTTTTTCCTACACAATTTTTGTTATTAATTCTGTCAGAGACAGGATGTGTGCTGGATGTACCAGTAGTCTGACCTCAGATGGGCTTGAGATTTTGTTTATATTTTTAATTAATTAATTAATTTATTTATTATTTATGGCTGTATTGGGTCTTCGCTTCTGTGCGAGGGCTTTCTCTAGTTGCAGCAAGTGGGGGCCACTCTTCATTGCGGTGTGCGGGCCTCTCACCATCGCGGCCTCTCTCGTTGCGGAGCACAGGCTCCAGACGCGCAGGCTTAGTAATTGTGGCTCACGGGCCCAGTTGCTCCGCGGCATGTGGGATCTTCCCAGACCAGGGCTCGAACCCGTGTCCCCTGCATTGGCAGGCAGACTCTCAACCACTGTGCCACCAGGGAAGCCCTGTTTATATTTTTAAAACCACAAAAGTTTAGGTGTGGAGGTGGCTTTATGTTGCCATTGGATAATACCCATCAGATTCCCTTTCCTCAATAGGACTTAACTCCATTGTCATTTCTTTCTATGATAACTTCCCCAGACTACCAGTCTCACTGGGTTAGCCCCCCTCCATGCTCCTTTACCGATCTGTCAATCAATCCTCTATTAAGGCATGCATCACACCATATAGCATTTATTCATATGTGTGTTTTCCCCTTTGGACTGTAAGCTATGTGAAGGCAGGAAATGGTATCTTTGACCACATATTTTCCAGGGCCTAGCTCAAAGCCTGGTTTATAGTAGGCACTTAATGAAGATTAACGCCTTCATATTAACACACAGCTCCCAAATCTCAGTGGCTTAAGACAATCTTGGATTGGCAAAGACCCTGCTCTCTATCGTCCTCACTGAGGGAGGTAGGCTAAGGAAGCCTCTACAGACTTGGATGCAAGTGAGTCATCTTAGCAGGGGATGGAAACGGTGAATCATGCTCCAGCTCTTGATGTTTCAGCTTGGAACTGACATGTCACTTTCTCTCCTGTTTCATTGATCAAAGCAAGGGACATAGCCACACCTAATGTCATGGGAATGAGGAAGAACAGCACTGCTTTGTTTCTGAAAGCAGAGAACAGGAATAATAGTGAGCAACATTAGTGCCTGTTAAGCCAAAGTCTGATACATGGTAGGCACTCAATACCTAGTTAATGAATGAGGTACCTGAAACTACCTGTTAGGATTTTAATTTTTTTCTATACAATAAGCAGAATCACTCCAAGTAATGAAATAATCTAATAACTACATTAAAAAATGAGCATACTAAATATATTATCTAAGCCATATTCAGCAAACATCTGGAGACTTTTTTTTGTAACCACTCTGTTCACTTTATTCATATTAGGGAAGGTGGTATGTTTGATTTTGCAGTTTTTCAGATGCATAAAGTATGGAATGGGTCAATTTGCATAATTGTCATTTTTGCCTGAGTCATTTAGAAGCTTTGGAAAAAATGTTGATGTCTTCAAATATTTACATATTTAGTCTGATGAAGAAGTTCTTTAAAGTAACCTTTTTCGGAAGAGTTAATATCTGGATCAAAAATTGGGCAAGAGCTTAGGAAAAATGAGAGTCTAATCAACTTAAAAATGAAGTATTGCTGCAGATTGTATGCTAATATTTTATGCTAAATTTTTTCTTCATTGTTAAGGTAACCCAAACACATTGTATAAAATGTGGAAAATACAAACTAGTTTGAGAAAGGTGAATTAAAAACCACTGGTGTGATTTCTTTTATTCCATTGTTCTTGTTATAGAATAAGCACATGGACAAGGGAAGAGAAGATATTGGCTTGTAATGGGGGGTAACAGTGGAAATATCAAGAAATGATCAGATTGAGACTATGGATTAAAGACAATATTGGTAGGATTTGTTGATGGATAAAATGAGGAAGGAGGGAATAGAGAAATGATAGAGATGGTAGAGGATAGAGGATATAGTGATAGAGGAGATCAGTGATGCTTCCCCAGATTTTGGCTTGAACATCTGAATGTAATCCATGTGTAGAGGTGGGTGTATATATAAGACTGTACTCATTGTATGTGTGGTTTTTAAAATTTACTTAACATTATATTAACGTATTTTTAATGCTATAAACATACCTTGAAATAAGATTTTAAATGGTTTAATATTCACTCATATGATATGCTATAGCTGTTGATTTTCTCCCTATTTTGGGGGCAATTCAGGTGTTTTTTCCCCTTTAATAAATAACATGGTAATGTTCTCAGGATTCACCTACTTCCTTGTCTCCTCAATTCAAAAATATTTAACTTGAGGGAATTGACCAAGGTTTGCTGGAATTTCAACATAGCAAACCAACATGTGATAAAGTGAGTTGGGAATAGAAGGAACCAAGACTAGAGGTCATCTTGTTTTCAGTCTTCCAAGGGGGTATGGTGAGATATAGCTCAAACCAGACTGGTGTTGCTTTCGAGGTCAGAATTGGTAGTGGTAGACAATTGCTGAGAGGGACATTTGTCTTGGATGCAGAGATGGCACTGTCCCCAAGGAATGAAAGACCTGGCAAGAGCCAGATGGCCGGGCCAGATCCCAGCTGGGGGGCAATTCTAAAGGAGAATCTCAAAAATTTTTTTGAGGTCCACTTAAAAAGACAATCATGCTTTTATCCATCAGGGTAGGGCTTTGGATTGGAGGATAAGGTACCCAAGGCAGAGCTTCCTGTGGGAAGCTGCAGCTTTGAGGGGTCTGAGGACTCAGCCCATCTCTAGGATTTAAGCAGCCAAACTGTTTCTTTGCCCCACTCTCTGGGTAAGAAGCAGTTCCTTATTGGGCTGCCTGCATTTGCCCAGGAAATCTCTGAGGCTGAGCAAACAAGGTGAAGGTCCTCCATCTGTGGCTGGGAGGGAGTGGGGAAGGCTGTGATGGACATTGAAAACTTGCGTTCATTGAGTGTCTCACCTGTGGGGCGATGGGAGTCAGGAGGGGCTGGAGATACGATAGAAATACTAGAAAACCCTCTGCCTTAAACTTGTGTCTTGGTCACACATTATGATATTGATTACTAACCATACGTAATACTGTTTATATATAGTGCAGAGATGCAGTAACCAGTGTTTGAGGTGCCTATGGAGTTGGAGGACTGTCTTCGCAGTACCTGAGTTCAAATTTATGTTTAAATTGTGTTTTCACTTTGATGATAACTTAAAGAAAATATTTTTATCAGTTTGAAATATAAGGTTTCACATTTGCAGTGATAATTTGTGATTAAAAAGACATTTTCATAGACTAAAACTGCAGTTTCTTAAGTTAATATTGTTCAAACTAGGGTCCAAAACATATTCTTACGGGTACATCCATTAAAAAAAATTTTCTTTTCATCGTGGAAAATAGAATCCTAATCTGAGCCTTGAAGAATGGATGGGTTTGGATGGGTGCAAAAGGAGAAAGGTGTTTCCATGAGAGGAGAGAGTTAGATCAAGGATGATCATGGTGCCTCTGGGATGCCTGGGAACTTGAAGGATACATCAGTTTCAGGTTTTTAAATACTCCACCCTGACCCTGATATGTCAGGAATATGGGGAACACTCCTTCCTCTACTATTACCTACCTTTCTCTGATGGATGCAGGAGCTTTATTAAGTCTTTTTGTTCAGAAGGTAACTCTCATAGTCCCCCTTTAAAGAATCATCTTCAACCCCTCACATTATTGATCAGTGTCTGACACAAAATTTTCTTTCTCTGCCAGAATGTGAATTTAGTTTCCTCAGGACTTAACTTCTGAGCAGTTAATGATTCTTGCAGAGACATCTAAAGGAAGGCCCATTGCAGCATCCCTTTGGGTGTTTGCTAGGTACTCAGGAAGCAGGTGGTCCTCCAGGGACTAGAAAACTAAAGGGACATTGTCTTTTTTAGGTACCAACCTCATCTTGCACCTGTACTTGGTTAGGGATTTGTTCCTCTCAAATTTCATTGATGTCCTCTTGAGTTATTTTTCTTTTGTACAAGAAACATCCCAGATCAGTGGTCTTTATTCATCTTCATTTTGCAGGACAGCTTTTCTAGGTTTATTACTAAAACAGCGTTTGTGTTTTTTAATTACAACAGATTGGACTGCAAACCTATTTGTACTGATGTAGGCTGAAAAATGTGGTTCGTCTTTTTAAATCTTCTTTGTTAAGTAAAGCTTTCTCTTGTTTTTTCCTTCACAGATTCCAACAAGATTATGGCAGAGCAGAGCCACATGCAAAAGCAGCTGGATTTACAGAATGGTAGCTTAGAGGCGGGCTTTGTGGCAAATTCCCTCGAAAACGATTCCCAAAACATGATGGAGAGCCTGAGCCCGAAGAAATATTCTTCCAGTCTGAGATTTAAAACCAATGGAGACTATTCTGGTTCCTATTTAACCCTCTCACAACCTGTGCCTGCTAAAAGAAGCCCTTCTCCTTTGGGAACCGGTGTCAGAAGTAGCCCCTCCTTGGCCAAAATCCAGGGAACCAAGCAGTTCTCTTGCGATGGAAATGACAAAAATATTTCCGTGAAACCTCCCACCCCTTTACGCAGCACTTCACCCTCCCTTAGTGGATATCCACTTGGGAGAGCAGACTTTGATCATTTTACAGGCCGGGACACTGAAAGGTCCTTGAGGCTTTCAGAGAAGCCTCCCTATTCCAAATACAGCTCAAGGAATAAATCCCATGACAATGTCTACTTTCTCGGAGGGCTGGAAGGCCGAAAAGCATCTGGCTCACTCCTGACCATGTGGAATGGAAGTTCCCTGAGTGATACTGGCTCCTTGCCCATCGGTAGGTCAGGGGCAGCCAGCATGCCTTCAAGCCCAAAGCAAGCCAGGAAAATAATCATCCAGGACAACCTGACACTTCAGCCCAAGTTGACCAGACACAAGGATCTGGCATCTGAAAACATCAGTTTAAGAACTAGGAAGTACTCGAGCAGCAGCCTGAGTCACATGGGCGCCTATAGCCGATCTCTCCCCAGGTTGCACAGAGCCACAGAGAATCAGCTGGCACCTCTCAGTTTGCCTCCAAGAAGCTCTCTGGGCAATTCCAAACGAACGAAACTGGGCGAAAAGGATCTACCTCATAGCATCACAGACAATGACAATTACCTGAATTTTTCTTGTTTGAGCTCAGGAGCTTTACCCTATAAAACCTCTGCCTCTGAGGGCAATCCTTATGTGAGTTCCACCCTCAGCGTCCCTGCCAGTCCTCGAGTGGCTCGGAAGATGCTTCTGGCCTCCACCTCCTCCTGTACCTCTGATGACCTTGATAGGGCTTCCTACTTGGGGACCAGCCCAGGTCATTCATTCCCTCCCGGAGAGCTGGACAGAGCGTTTGCGGCCAGGAGGAACTTCTCGTGTGGGTCTGTTGAGTTTGATGATGCAGATCTGGACAGCCTCAGACAGGCCTCAGGAACCCCCCAGCCTGTCCTTCGGGAACGGAAAAGCAGCATTAGCTCCATTTCAGGACGAGACGACCTGATGGATTATCACCGGCGGCAGAGGGAGGAGAGACTCAGGGAGCAGGAGATGGAGCGATTGGTAATCTTCTCATCTGACTTGACCTCACTGTTTCATTGAATAACTTCTTGGAGACAAACTCCAAGGATCTATGTGTAGAATTTCCATGTGCACCAGCCACTGGTCCCCTCCTAGATTTCCTCCTGCTAACCTTCCTCTTCCCAGATCACTATTATTAGTCCTAAATGGATAGTTTGAAGGCCTACATGTGCCTAATGTTATATTAAGTTGCTCTGCAGAGGTCTCACAAGTATAAATTCTTGATAAATCTAACAAAGACAGTTGTGAATTTTACTGAATTTCTTTAAAAGTCTTACAAACTTCTCTCTTAAGACTATGAGGAAACACTGATTTGTATTATTTATGTCATCAAATTTGCATGTATATGCTATGATGGTAATAATCAGTGAAATGACAACTCATTGGAAATTAGGCAGTAAGTTTCTCTGTATAGCAAGTTGTCTGTAAAGTTGAAAGGTTGCCCCAATGGTGCTCAACCTTTTTTCTGCACTGTATATAGACACACACACACCATACTCCCTTCAGCCATGTCTTAATACATATAGTGACTCCAAACTACACATGCTCAAAAAAAATTACTGAGTTTTCTTTTTCTATGGATTTATGATTACTGTAAAAAATATTGAAAATAATAAGAAAAGAGGAAACAGGAGAGTCCCACTAATGAATGAGAACCAACTGCTGAGTTTTTCTATTTTCTTTTAAGCATAATTTTTTAGGGTGGATACCTGTAAGATTATTTTGATTCATTAATGATTGATTAATGATTTCCTTAATGTGGGAAGCTGCAGGATGGTAAAGCTGATTTACAGAAGTATAGGAGTATCAAAAGTATTTTAGTTACTAAAAGAAAGTATCCTGGAATAAGATTTCTGAATCACATACAAAACTAGTTAATGCCCTACAGGACAATAAAATTGTAACTTCTGGATTATAATGAACAGAAACTTTTGCATCTATACAGGACAGAATTTGCTTGAAATTTTAGGAAAATAATTATTGACATCACTCACAGTTTTTGATAAGTTAATGTCTATCCTTACAGAGTTTCCAAATATCCTAATCACTAATAGTGAATGAAAACAAATGTGTATACCCCTAGAGAATTTGGTATTCTGTGGGTGGGTATGTTAGATGGTCCTCCAGTATGGCAGTTCCTTTGTTATCATAAATAATCTCCAAAGATTTTTCATGATCACAAAAGGCATTGTATTTGATTCATTGACATAAGCTAGAAAAACTTTTAATTAGCATATAAAAGCCTTCTTGTATATAGATAGCAAATCTAGTGCTTTACTGTACTGAACAACTGTCGTTGATAAAGCCAGAGAATCAACTTCTATGATTTATTAAGTTACCTAGGAGAGCATTTCAATGGCTTCATCACTCCAAAGGTCTTCGTTAAATGCTTTTATTTACTCTTCTGTTCTAAGGGTAGGAAACCAAACTCTTATTTATTTATTTATTTATTTTTATTTTTGGCTGTGTTGGGTCTTTCTTGCTGCACGCAGGCTTTCTCTAGTTGAGGTGAGAGGGGCTACTCTTTGTTGTGGTGCGCAAGCTTCTCATTGCGGTGGCTTCTCTTGTTGCTGAGCATGGGCTCTAGGCGCAGCGCGTGGGCTCGGTAGTTGTGGCTTGCGGCCTCTGGAGCGCAGGCTCAGGAGTTGTGGTGCACAGGCTTAGCTGCTCTGCGGCATGTGGGATCTTCCTGCACCAGGGCTTGAACCCGTGTCCCCTGCACTGGCAGGAGGATTCTTAACCACTGCGCCACCAGGGAAGTCCCAAACTGGTTTCATCTTTAGCACTTATAAGAGTTGGTGAATTTTTCTTTCCTCTAGTTTTCCCAAATCTGCTAAGGTTCCTGGCTATCCAGCAAGTGACCTTTTTACTGCCTATAAGGTTGGCGCCCTGTAAGCCGCAAACTGGTCCTAGTTCAACTTCTTGGGAGAAGCTTTGGGTATTAGCTTCAGATATAAAGTTATAACCCTTTCTCCTTAGTAAGGGGCTTGTCATATCTGATGAAGTGAGGCTAATTTTTAAGTAAGACACTTTACATTTGGCCTCTGTTGTATTGTCTATTTGTCTGATTATATTCCTGTAAAAGGGAGGACAGATTCTTACTGAGCCCATGCAAATAATGTTATTGCCATTAAAAAGTAAAATGTCTCAGAAAAAAATGTTTTTTCCTGAATCTGAAGGACCAAGGAGAACAAACTAACATTTAAAGAATGTTTCATTTAGTTTGCAACATCGGAGTCAACTAAATTGACGGTTAGAGATAGATCAGCATGAATGCTAAAAGGGTTTTCCCCATCAGAAAATAGAACATTAAGATAATGCCAATAATTTTCCAAAACACATGTCCACACTTAGAAATTAGATTTCCAGTTTCAGTTCAGTCTGTTCTATGTAATTAATTCTTATTCCTCTAACCTTGGGTCATTAATTTGATTTCATGAAGTTATCTATTTCTGAACTAAAAGAAGTCCTGAAAATCTGATTTAGCCTCTAGTACTATCTCATACTTGTCTATGTAATGTCAGCTCTTCTGTCAGCCTCTGACCCTAAGTCCATTCTTTGAAATATCAAGAGTGAAGAGTATCTGGTAAAGTTCTCTCCACGAGGCTCTGAGACTGTCTCTCTTTGTTAAAGGCACATCCTCACCTATAACTTAAGCAGAGTCTTTAGGAAAGCATGAGAGGAAATCGTGGACTACTGGGTGAGGGTAAGAGTAAGTGGCTATGGTTAACCTACGGTTAATTTAACAAACAATATCAGCAAGAAGGAGAATGTAAATCTTCTATTAGGCAATATGATGTTGATCTTCTTATTATTTTTTTAAATAAATTTATTTTATTTATGTATTTATTTTTGCCTGCGTTGGGTCTTCGTTGCTGTGCGCAGGCTTTCTTTTTTTTGTTTGTTTTTTTGTTTGTTTTTTTATACTGCAGGTTCTTATTAGGCATCAATTTTATACACATCAGTGTATACATGTCAATCCCAATCGCCCAATTCAGCACACCACCATCCCCACCCCACCGCAGTTTTCCCCCCTTGGTGTCCATATGTCCATTCTCTACATCTGTGTCTCAACTTCTGCCCTGCAAACTGGCTCATCTGTACCATTTTTCTAGGTTCCACATACATGCATTAATATACGATATTTGTTTTTCTCTTTCTGACTTACTTCACTCTGTATGACAGTCTCTAGATCCATCCACGTCTCAACAAATGACTCAATTTCGTTCCTTTTTATGGCTGAGTAATATTCCATTGTATATATGTACCACAACTTCTTTATCCATTCGTCTGTTGATGGGCATTTAGGTTGCTTCCATGACCTGGCTATTGTAAATAGTGCTGCAATGAACATTCGGGTGCATGTGTCTTTTTGAATTACGGTTTTCTCTGGGTATATGCCCAGTAGTGGGATTGCTGGGTCATATGGTAATTCTATGTTTAGTTTTTTAAGGAACCTCCATATTGTTCTCCATAGTGGCTGTATCAATTTACATTCCCACCAACAGTGCAAGAGGGTTCCCTTTTCTCCACACCCTCTCCAGCATTTGTTGTTTGTAGATTTTCTGATGATGCCCATTCTAACAGGAGTGAGGTGATACCTCATTGTAGTTTTGATTTGCATTTCTCTAATAATTAGTGATGTTGAGCATCTTTTCATGTGCTTCGTGGCCGTCTGTATGTCTTCTTTGGAGAAATGTCTATTTAGGTCTTCTGCCCATTTTTGGATTGGGGTGTTTGTTTCTTTAATATTGAGCTGAATGAGCTGTTTATATATTTTGGAGATTAATCCTTTGTCCGTTGATTCATTTGCAAATATTTTCTCCCATTCTGAGGGTTGTCTTTTCGTCTTGTTTATGGTTTCCTTTGCTGTGCAAAAGCTTTGAAGTTTCATTAGGTCCCACTTGTTTATTTTTGTTTTTATTTCCATTACTTTAGGAGGTGGATCAAAGAAGATCTTGCTGTGATTTATGTCAAAGAGTGTTCTTCCTATGTTTTCCTCTAAGAGTTTTATAGTGTCCAGTCTTATATTTAGGTCTCTAATCCATTTTGAGTTTATTTTTGTGTATGGTGTTAGGGAGTATTCTAATTTCATTCTTTTACATGTAGCTGTCCAGTTTTCCCAGCACCACTTATTGAAGAGACTGTCTTTTCTCCATTGTATATCTTTGCCTCCTTTGTCATAGATTAGTTGACCATAGGTGCGTGGGTTAATCTCTGGGCTTTCTATCTTGTTCCATTGATCTATGTTTCTGTTTTTGTGCCAGTACCATATTGTCTTGATTACTGTAGCTTTGTAGTATAGTCTGAAGTCAGGGAGTCTGATTCCTCCAGCTCCATTTTTTTCCCTCAAGACTGCTTTGGCTATTCGGGGTCTTTTGTGTCTCCATACAAATTTTAAGATGATTTGTTCTAGCTCCGTAAAAAATGCCATTGGTAATTTGATAGGGATTGCATTGAATCTGTAGATTGCTTTGGGTAGTATACTCATTTTCACAATGTTGATTCTTCCAATCCAAGAACATGGTATATCTCTCCATCTGTTGGTATCATCTTTAATTTCTTTCATCAGTGTCTTATAGTTTTCTGCATACAGGTCTTTTGTCTCCCTAGGTAGGTTTATTCCTAGGTATTTTATTCTTTTTGTTGCAATGGTAAATGGGAGTGTTTCCTTAATTTCTCTTTCAGATTTTTCATCATTAGTGTATAGGAATGCAAGAGATTTCTGTGCATTAATTTTGTATCCTGCAACTTTACCATATTCATTAATTAGCTCTAGCAGTTTTCTGGTGGCAGTTTTAGGATTCTCTATGTATAGTATCATGTCATCTGCAAACAGTGACAGTTTTACTTCTTCTTTTCCAATTTGTATTCCTTTTATTTCTTTTTCTTCTCTGATTGCCGTGGCTAGGACTTCCAGAACTATGTTGAATAATAGTGGTGAGAGTGGACATCCTTGTCTCGTTCCTGATCTTAGAGGAAATGCTTTCAGTTTTTCACCATTGAGAATGATGTTTGCTGTGGGTTTGTCATATATGGCCTTTATTATGTTGAGGTAGGTTCCCTCTATGCCCACTTTCTGGAGAGTTTTTATCATAAATGGGTGTTGAATTTTGTCAAAAGCTTTTTCTGCATCTATTGAGATGATCATATGGTTTTTATTCTTCAATTTGTTAATATGGTGTATCACATTGATTGATTTGCGTATATTGAAGAATCCTTGCATCCCTGGGATAAATCCCACTTGATCGTGGTGTATGATCCTTTTAATGTGTTGTTGGATTCTGTTTGCTAGTATTTTGTTGAGGATTTTTGCATCTATATTCATCAGTGATATTGGTCTGTAATTTTCTTTTTTTGTAGTGTCTTTGTCTGGTTTTGGTATCAGGGTGATGGTGGCCTCATAGAATGAGTTTGGGAGTGTTCCTTCCTCTGCAATTTTTTGGAAGAGTTTGAGAAGGATGGATGTTAGCTCTTCTCTAAATGTTTGATAGAATTCACCTGTGAAGCCATCTGGTCCTGGACTTTTGTTTGTTGGAAGATTTTTAATCACAGTTTCAATTTCATTCCTTGTGATTGGTCTGTTCATATTTTCTGTTTCTTCCTGGTTCAGTCTTGGAAGGTTATACCTTTCTAAGAATTTGTCCATTTCTTCCAGGTTGTCCATTTTATTGCCATAAAGTTGCTTGTAGTAGTCTCTTAGGATGCTTTGTATTTCTGCGGTGTCTGTTGTAACTTCTCCTTTTTCATTTCTGATTTTATTGATTTGAGTCCTCTCCCTCTTTTTCTTGATGAGTCTGGCTAATGGCTTATCAATTTTGTTTATCTTCTCAAAGAACCAACTTTTAGTTTTATTGATCTTTGCTATTGTTTTCTTTGTTTCTATTTCATTTATTTCTGCTCTGATCTTTATGATTTCTTTCCTTCTGCTAACTTTGGGTTTTGTTTGTTCTTCTTTCTCTAATTCCTTTAGGTGTAAGATTAGATTGTTTACTTGAGATTTTTCTTGTTTCTTGAGGTAGGCTTGTATAGCTATAAACTTCCCTCTTAGAACTGCTTTTGCTGCATCCCATAGGTTTTGGGTCGTCGTGTTTTCATTGTCATTTGTCTCTAGGTATTTTTTTATTTCCTCTTTGATTTCTTCAGTGATCTCTTGGTTATTTAGTAACGTATTGTTTAGCCTCCATGTGTTTGTCTTTTTTACGTTTTTTTCCCTGTAATTCATTTCTAATCTCATAGCGTTGTGGTCAGAAAAGATGCTTGATATGATTTCAATTTTCTTAAATTTACTGAGGCTTGATTTGTGACCCAAGATGTGATCTATCCTGGAGAATGTTCCGTGCGCACTTGAGAAGAACGTGTAATCTGCTGTTTTTGGATGGAATGTCCTATATATATCAATTAAATCTATCTGGTCTATTGTGTCATTTAAAGCTTCTGTTTCCTTATTTATTTTCATTTTGGATGATCTGTCCATTGGTGTAAGTGAGGTGTTAAAGTCCCGCACTATGATTGTGTTACTGTCAATTTCCTCTTTTATAGCTGTTAGCAGTTGCCTTATGTATTGAGGTGCTCCTATGTTGGGTGCATATATATTTATAATTGTTATATCTTCTTCTTGGATTGATCCCTTGATCATTATGTAGTGTCCTTCCTTGTCTCTTGTAACATTCTTTACTTTAAAGTCTATTTTATCTGATATGAGTATAGCTACTCCAGCTTTCTTTTGATTTCCATTTGCATGGAATATCTTTTTCCATCCCCTCACTTTCAGTCTGTATGTGTCCCTAGGTCTAAAGTGGGTCTCTTGTAGACAGCATATATATGGGTCTTGTTTTTGTATCCATTCAGCCAGTCTATGTCTTTTGGTTGGGGCATTTAATCCATTCACGTTTAAGGTAATTATCGATATGTATGTTCCTATGACCATTTTCTTAATTGTTTTGGGTTTGTTTTTGTAGGTCCTTTTCTTCTCTTGTGTTTCCCACTTAGAGAAGTTCCTTTAGCATTTGTTGTAGAGCTGGTTTGGTGGTGCTGAATTCTTTTAGCTTTTGCTTGTCTGTAAAGCTTTTGATTTTTCCATCAAATCTAAATGAGATCCTTGCCGGGTAGAGTAATCTTGGTTGTAGGTTCTTCCCTTTCATCACTTTAAGTATATCATGCCACTCCCTTCTGGCTTGCAGAGTTTCTGCTGAGAAATCAGCTGCTAACCTTATGGGAGTTCCCTTGTATGTTATTTGTCGTTTTTCCCTCGCTGCTTTCAATAATTTTTCTTTGTCTTTAATTTTTGCCACTTTGATTACTATGTGTCTCGGCGTGTTTCTCCTTGGGTTTATTCTGTATGGGACTCTCTGCGCTTCCTGGACTTGGGTGGCTATTTCCTTTCCCATGTTAGGGAAGTTTTCGACTATAATCTCTTCAAATATTTTCTCTGGCCCTTTCTCTCTCTCTTCTCCTTCTGGGACCCCTATAATGCGAATGTTGTTGCGTTTAATGTTGTCCCAGAGGTCTCTTAGGCTGTCTTCATTTCTTTTCATTCTTTTTTCTTTAGTCTGTTCCGCAGCAGTGAATTCCACCATTCTGTCTTCCAGGTCACTTATCCGTTCTTCTGCCTCAGTTTTTCTGCTATTGATTCCTTCTAGTGTAGTTTTCATTTCAGTTATTGTATTGGTCATCTCTGTTTGTTTGTTCTTTAATTCTTCTAGGTCTTTGTTAATCATTTCTTGCATCTTCTCAATCTTTGCCTCCATTCTTATTCCGAGGTCCTGGATCATCTTCACTATCATTATTCTGAATTCTTTTTCTGGAAGGTTGCCTATCTCCACTTCATTTAGTTGTTTTTCTGGGGGTTTTTCTTGTTCCTTCATCTGGTACATAGCCCTCTGCCTTTTCATCTTCTCTATCTTTCTGTAACTGTGGGTTTTGGTCCACAGGCTGCAGGATTGTAGTTTTTCTTGCTTTTGCTGTCTGCCCTCTGGTGGTTGAGGCTATCTAAGAGGCTTGATGGGAGGCTCTGGTGGTGGGTAGCTGCGCAGGCTTTCTCTAGTTGTGGAGAGAGGGGGCTACTCTTTGTTGCGGTGCGTGGGCTTCTCATTGCTGTGGCTTCTCTTGTTGCAGAGCACGGGCTCTAGGCATGCGGGCTTCAGTAGTTGTGGCATGCAGGCTCAGTAGTTGTGGCTCGCGGGCTCTAGAGCTCAGGCTCAGTAGATGTGGCACATTGGCTTAGTTGCTGCACGACATGTGGGATCTTCCTGGACCAGGGCTCAAACCCATGTCCCCTGCATTGGCAGGAGGATTCTCTTCACCACTGCACCACCAAGGAAGCCCATGTTGGTCTTATTTAATCAGTGTTTCCCCTGAGGGTGAGAACATATTACAGAGAGTGAGGACGTTGACATATATCCAGGGCCTTTCTGTAAAGTATGCAATCACTGAACTTTATAATATTTTGCCTGTACAAAATTAGCCTAGGGAAGGCTGAGCTTCTCATTTGATTTGACAAATTTTCCTATGCATTTCTTGATAGTGTTGAGCTATTTATCAAGAAGGGGCTTAACAAATAAACCTAATTATTTCTAGCATTCTTCTTTTTGTAATGTCAAGAAAAAAAACTTTGTCATTGCCCAATAGTCCTCTGGGAAAACTTAAAGACAGTTCAAATGTAAAAGGTATCTTGGAAAAAATTTGTTTTCCTGAATTTAGGGTCTGATCTTGGGAAGGCAAAATCAAATATTAATCAGAGATTATGTTATTTGAATAATACAGCGTTGTGGATGCCTGAGAAAAATGAATGTTCGCCGTTTGGTTACCTAATAAAGTGAGAATAAGTTATTTATTATAAACAATAAATCTTAAAATAATCAGATGAGGAACTGTTTTTGGTCATTTTAAATATGCAAGTATATATCCCAGTTAGGAGAAGGCACAAAAGATTACTCTTGTGAGATACTGAAACTCTTCTCTCTGGGCAGATTACAAAAAAATAAAATAAACTTTTGCTATCTTTTGTAAGCATAGGCTGATTTCTCCAAGATAAGTAAGTAGGTAATTTCAATAAGAGATAATTGCATTTTAGTTTTACATTAATAGGATACTTCTCATAAAAAAAAATTACTTCATAAATAAACTCATCAATGCTGTTCAAACTTTGCCAAAATTTTAACATTTTATTACATCTTTACAGAATTAACTATTTGCAGGTATTATAAAGTAAGTCAAATAAGCTCCCTTTCTGCAAATCTAAAATTTTTAATGTAACTTTATTTTATTAAAATACAGTTGATTTACAGTATTGTATAACTTTCAGGTGTACAACATGGTGATTCAACATTTTTATAGATTATACTCCACTTAAAGTTATTATAAGATATTGGCTACATTCCCTATACTGTACCATATATCCTTATAGTTTATTTTATACATAGTAGTTTGTACCTCTTAATTCCCTACCCTTCTATTGCCTCTCCATCCCTCTCCCCACCTGTTATCACCAGTTTGTTCTCTATATCTGTGAGTCTCTTTCTGTTTTGTTATGTTTATTCATTTGTTTTATTGTTTAGATTCTACATGTAAGTGCTAACATACAGTATTTGTCTTTCTCTGGCTGACTTATTTCATTAAGCATAATATCCTCCAGGTCCATCCATGTTGTTGCAAATGGGAAAACTTCATTATTTTTTATGGCTGAGTAATATTCCATTGTCTGTATATACCACATCTTCTTTATTCATCTGTTGATGAGCTCTTAGGTTGCTTCCATATCTTGGCTATTGTAAATAATGCTGCTGTGAACATTGGGGTGCATATGTCTTCTCAAATTACTGATTTCTGTTTTCTTTTGGTATGTACCCAGAAGTAGAATTGCTGGATCATATGGTAGTTCTATTTTTAATATTTTGAAGCATCTCCATACTGTTTTCCATAATGTCTCTGCCAGTTTACATTCCCACCAACAGTTTACTAGGGTTCCCTTTTCTCCACATCCTCGCCAGCATTTGTTATTTGTGGTCTTTTTGATGATAGCCATTCCGACAGGTGAGATGTGGTTATGATTTGCATTTTTCTGATGATTAGCAATGTTGAGCATCTTTTCATGTGTCTATTTGCCATCTGTATGTCTTCTTTGGAAAAATGTCTTTTCAGGTCTTCTGCCTATTTTTTAATTGAGTTGTTTGTTTTTATGATATTGAGTTGTATGAGCTGTTTATATATTTTTGATATTAACGCCTTATTGAATATATCATTTGCAAATATTCTCCCATCCAGTAGGTTGTCTTTTTGTTTTATTGGTGGTTTCCTTTGCTTTGCAAAAGCTGTGAAGTTTAATTAGGTCCCACTTGTTTATTTTTGCTTTTGTTTCCTTTGCCTGAGGAGAAAGATCCAAAAAAATACTGCTACAACTTATGTCAAAGAGTGTTCTGCCTATGTTTTCTTCTAGGAGTTTTATGGTTTCTGGTTTTACATTTAAGTCTTTAATCCATTTTGAGTTTATTTTTGTATATGGTGTTAGAGAATGTTCTAATTTCATTCTTTCACATGTAGTTGTCCAGTTTTCCCAGCACCACTTACTGAAGAGGCTGTCTTTTCTCCATTGTATATTCTTGCCTCCTTTGTCACAGAGTAATTGACCATAAGTATATGGGTTTGTTTCTGTGCTCTCTATTCTGTTACATTGATCTATGTGTATGTTTTTGTGCCAGCACCATACTATTTGATTACCGTAGCTTTGTAGTATAGTTTGAAATCAAGGAGTGTGATTCCTCCAGCTTTGTTCATTTTTGTCAAGACTGCTTTGGCTATGCAGGGTCTTTTGTGGTTTCAAATAAGTTTTAGGATTATTCATTCTTATTCTGTGAAAAATGTCTTGGATATTTTGATAAGGATCACATTAAATCTGTAGATTGCTTTGGGTAGTATGGACATTTTAACAATGTTAATTCTTCAGATTCATGAACATAGGAAATCTCTCTATTTCTTTGTATCATCATCAATTTACTTCATCAGTGTTTTATAGTTTTCAGAGTATAGGTCTTTCTCCTAGTTGATTAAATTTATTCCCAGGTATTTTATTCTTTTTGATGTGATTTTAAACAGGATTGTTTTCTTGATTTCTCTTTCTGATAGTTCATCATTAGTGTATAGAAAAGCAAGAGATTTCTGTATATCAATCTTGTATCCTGCAACTTTACTGAATTCCTTTATTAGTTCTAATAGTTTTTTGTGGAGACTTTAGGGTTTTGAATATATAGTGTCATGTCATCTGCAAATAGTGACAGTTTTACTTCTTCCTTTCCCATTTTGATGCCTTTTATTTCTTTTATTATCTGATTGCTGTGGATAGGATTTCTAATACCATGTTAAATAGAAGTGGCAAGAGTGGGCATCCTTGCCTTGTTCCTGGTTGTAGAGGAAAAGCTTTCAGCTTTTCACCATTAAGAATGATGCTAGTTATGGGATTGTCATAAACGGCCTTTAATATGTTGAGATATGTTCCCTGTATGCCAACTTTGATGAGAGTTTTAATCATGAATGGTTGTTGAATTTTGTTAAATGCTTTTTCTATGTCTATTGAAATGGTTATGTGATTTTTATCTTTCTTTTTGTTAATGTGATGTATTGCATTCATTAATTTGTGGATATTGAATCATCTTTGCATCCCTGGAATAAATCCTACTTGATCATGATGTATGATCCTTTTTTATATATTGTTGAATTTGGTTTCCTAATATTCTGTTGAGGAGTTTTGCACCTCTGTTCATCAGAGATATTGGTCTGTAATTTTCTTTCTTTTTTTGTAGTGTCTTTGTCTGGTTTTGGTATCAGGGTAATGGTGGCCTCATAGAATTTATTTGGGAGTGTTCCCTTTTCTTCGATTTTTTGGAATAGTTTGAGAAGGATAGGTATTAGCTCTTCTTTATATGTCTTTTAGAGTTCCCCGTGAAGCCATCTGGTCCTGGATTTTTGTTTACTGGGAGTTTTTTTTATTCTTCATTCAATTTCACCACTAGTGATTGGTCTGTTCAGATTATCTATTTCTTCCTTATTCAGTCTTGGAAGATTGTGTGTTTCTAGGAATTTATCCATTTCTTCTAGGTTGTACAATTTATTGGTTTATAACTGTTCATAGTATTCTATTATGATTTTTTGTATCTCTGTGATATTGGTTCTTCTCTTTTGTTTCTTATTTTATTTGTGTCCTTTCTCTTTTTTTTTTAATGAGTCTGGCTAAAGGCTTATCAATTTTATTTATCTTTTAGACAGTCAGCTCTTGGTTTCATGAATCTTTTCTATTTATTTTTGGTCTCTATTATATTTATTTCCTCTCTGATATTTATTATTTTCTTCCTTCTGCTGCCTTTAGGCTTTGTTTGTTCTTCCTTTTTTAATTCCTTTAGATGGCAGTTTAAGTTGTTTATTTGAGATTTTTCTTATTTCTTGAGATAGTCCTGTATTGCTATAAACTTCCCTCTTAGAACCACTTTTTCTGTGTCCCATAGGTTTTGGAAAGTTGTGTTTTGTTTTGTTTTTTAATTACTTATTTTATTTATTTTTGGCTGCGTTGGTTCTTTGTTGCTGCACATGGGCTTTCTCTAGTTGCCTCAAGCAGGGGCTACTCTTCATTGCAGAGTGCAGGCTTCTCATCGCGGTGGCTTCTCTTGTTGCAGAGCATGGGCTCTAGGTGCACGGGCTTCAGTAGTTGTGGCATGTGGGCTCAGTAGTTGTGGCTCGTGGGCTCTAGAGCGCAGGCTCAGTAGTTGTGGCACATGAGCTTAGTTGCTCCACAGCATGTGGGATATTCATGGACCAGGGATCAAACCCATGTCCCCTGCGTTAGCAGGCAGACTCTTAACCACTGTGCCACCAGGGAAGTCCCTGTGTATTTATTTTCATCTGTCTCAGGGTATTTTCTGGTTTCCTCTTTGATTTCTTCATTGGTCCACTGGTTTTTTAGTGGCATGTTGTTTAATCTCCACATGTTTGTGTTTTTCCCATTTTTTTCCCTGTAATTGATTTTTAGTTTCATACCATGTAGTTGAAAAAGATGCTTGATATAATTTCTAGACTCTTAAATTTGTTGGGATTCGTTTTGTTTCCTAGCATGTGATCTTTCCTGGAGAATGTTCCATGTGCACTTGAAAAGAAATGTGTATTCTGCTGTTTTTGAGCGGAATGTCCTGTAGATATCTGTTAAGTCCAACTGGTCTATATGTCATTTAAGACCATTGTTTTCTTATTGATTTTCTGTTTGGATGATCTGTCAATTGATGTAAGAGAGGTGTTAAAGTCCTCTACTTTTATTGTATTATTGTTAATTTCCCCCTTTATGTCTGTTAATATTTACTTTATATATTCAGGTGCTCCTATATTAGGTATATGTTAACTAATACAGGAGCACCTAAATATGTTAATGAGTGTTATATCCTCTTCTCATATTGATCCCTTTATCATCATATAATGCCCTTCCTTGTCTTTGGATATAGACTTTGTTTTAAAGTCTACTTTGTCTGATATGAGTATTACTACCCTAGCTTTCTTACATTTCCATTTTCATGAAATATCTTTTTCCATCCCCTCACTTTCAGTCTGTGTGTGTTTTTAGCTCTGAAGTGAGTCTCTTGTAGGCAGCATATAGATGGTTCTTGTTTTTTTTTTATCCAATCGGGCATCCTATGTCTTTTGATTGGAGCATTTAGTTCATTGGCATTTAAAGTGACTATTGATAAGTGTGTACTTCTTGCCATTTTGTTACTTGTTTACTAGTTGTTATTGTACTTCTTCTGTTTTTTTCTCTTCTTTTAGTTTGTTCCCTTGTGGTTTGATGATTTTCTTCAGTGGTATGCTTGTGTTTCTTTCTGCTTAGTTTTTGTCTATCTATTGTAAGTTTTGGTTTGTGGTAACCATGGGGTTCATATGTTGACCTATAAATATATCTACTTGTTCTAAACTGATAGTCATTTAAATTCAAACACATTCTAAAAGATCTACGTTTTTTACTCCCCTCCCCCACTTTTGGGTTTTTGATGTCGTATTTTACATCTTCATGTCTATCCCATAACTGTTTACTGTAGTTATAGTTGATTTTACAATTTTTGTCTTTTAATCTTCATGCTCGACTATTTAAGTAGTTGATCCACAATCTTTACTATATATTTGCCTTTATCTGTGGGGTTTTTGTCTTTCCTATAAATTCTCACTTTTTGTTGTAGCCTTTTCTTTTCCTCTTAGAGAAGACCCTTTAACACTTCTTTTAGGGTCACTTTAGTGTTGCTGAACTCTTAGTTTTTGCTTGTCTGAGAAGTTCTTTATCTCTCCTTCACTTCTGAATGATAACCTTGCTGGGTAGAGTGTCCTAGGTCTTAGGTTTTTCCCTTTCAGCACTTTAAATATATCATGCCACTCGCTTCTGGCCTGCAAAGTTTCTGCAGAAAACTGTATTTTTGATGTGTTCCTGGGGGGAGATGAGCTCAGCGTCCTCTTTCTCCACCATCTTGATCTCCCTGACATCCAAATATGTAATTTTTTAATTTCCATCAATTTTTGTTCTTCACGGTCTTCTTTCACTTTCTGGAACAATCAGACACTTCAGACAGAAGCCCTTAACTTAAGATATTGTAAACTGTATTTAAGCTGACACATCACAGAACATAATTACTATTGATATAAAAAGGTTTGTCATAGTTATAATTGTTTGGTTGAACACAAATTTTATGTTTTTCTTAACCTTACACTGTATATGGAAGTAATCTTAGCTTATCTTTTCAGTAAACTAGTAAAGAAGTTCAGAGAAACTAATCTCTTTATGATAAAACTAATCCAAACTTATTTTAAAGATGAAATTAAACTTGTATTATACTGTACACTGATAAGACAAGGCAAAGACATATAGCTGTTTTTTAAACCGAATCATCAAATCAGTGTTTGATAATTTGTGTAAGGATTCACTTTATTCATCTAAACTTGTTTTCTAAGGCAAAGAAAACTGCTTCTGAAGTCAACAGTTTTGAAGAGGAAGGTCTTTTCTAAAGGAGAACACATTTAAATTTTTAGAATTTCCTTTTTATTTTTTTGGAATTTTGGGAATGTTAGATTTATTTAAATGCTTATTAGTCTTATAAACCAATCATAATAGAGGTCCTTTATTTTAATGTATTATTATCCTCAGGAAGTAGGAAAATATTTCACTCACACACAGTGATTTTTTTTTCTCAGTTACAGAGACTAGGCAAAAAAATTGTCCTGATTTGAGTTCACAAATAGAAGAACAACAAACAAGTGAGAAATGACAACAAATAAATGCTCAGCCGTCTCTCACCAGAACAAGGGTAGCTTCCAGTTCTACGTGACAGTTCACCAAGTGGTCAGATCATAAAACCAGATTCCCAGTCATTGCACCATCAATGCGGATAACTATTGATTGTGTGCAATCCAAAACCCCAATCAAATGTAGACACGAATCAGAAACCCGGAGCAGGAAAACAAAAATTTCAGAAGATAGCGAGTCAGTGAAGGTAAAGTTCTACTGCCATATGGGGTTTACTCCAGGAGCCAAGAAAAGCTGTGCCTGGGCTTCCAGCCCATGAGCTATTCTTCATGAGCAGTACAGTTTAATTGACTCTACAGGATGAGTCCACTGGGACCTCCAAATTGTCAAAGCATAATTTTCAAAAAATAAACCCAACTCTTAGACAAATATAGAATTAATAGATGCCAAAGATTTATTGAATTCATTAATGAGGAAACCAAGCAGGATAAAGTTGATTCACTAAGCATAATTTCTGTAGTATTTTTTAGCTTGAGTTGTGATTATCCCAGTGTTTCATTTGGATTTTTTTACTTGTGTAATCTTTATTTGAAAACTCAAGGTAATTATATTGAGTATTAAAGGCTGAACCCTAATCATGAATCTCTAAGGACCTACTAATGGGGTACAACTATCCACAGCGAGTCAACATTAAATAGCTTCCAACTGCTGTGCTAGTTGAGTTGTTTTGTTTTCTATAATTTTTCTTCTTTCTTGCTCTAAGCTGCCAATTTTTCCTTTGTCATTAAGCCAGCCTTCTTTTTTAAATTTATGATTTTTAGAAACCAGATATCAAGCCTTGTTTAAAAATACTGCCAACTAAGAGTTACTAGGTGCAAGTGAGGTCTTAAGAGGGTCCTGTGTGCACGAAGTGTGTGCACGTCAGCTTATAGACCTTGTGACATCCTTCTGGGCTGGCCAGTGGTCATTTAAACTTCCCAGTTCTGAGTTGTTTTCCAAGTAGGGGAATGGATAAGGTACCTCTAGTGGGCTGGGATGCTGATCCTTTGACAAACTAGATGCTTGAAAGGCTAAAGAAATCATTACAAAGTAGACAGGATATTCTTTTATTTGTCTCATTTGATACCTGCCTCCCTTCCAGTAATGCAGAGGTAGGGATGCCCATCTAGTTCATCTTATGGTCCAGGGCAGTTAAAGTCATTTTAGGAAGAAAAGGGGAAAATAAAAAACTTAAAGCAAACCCTACTGCTATTAAGAGTATTCATTTGGTTACATCACCAAAAGCACCTGTGTGCTATTGTGGAGAACCAGTAGATTCCCACAAATTGAGTTGTAGCAATCCATTATTTTCTTTCTGGCTGATGACAGTCATCTGTGGTACCTTGATAAACAGTATTGTCACTGTTTAGAACTCTGTAGGGTCACACTTGGTGTTCATTTCTCCAGCAAGTTGTAATATGATGCCAGCTGTCATGAGGCACCATGGAATAAGGTTTTCTAACTTTTTACATATTCTGCCACCCCGGAGATGAGGTTGACTTTCTTTCAAGACACGTAATAATACTTCCATGGTATTTATTATGTGAATAGGTGAAATGTCTGGGACAGCGATTCTCTACAATTTAGAAGATGTTTTGTTCTAATAGCATTTCTGAAAGTGCTTTACAACTAAAGAATTTTAAGTTGCAAAGGGCTGGGACCATGCCTGTCTTGCTCACGGCTGTGCATCCACCTTGTAGCCAGATGAGTAGAGTATGGGAAACATTGCACACATGTTTTTAGAAAGAGTGAATGATATTCATTCTGGCTTTCCTTATTCTGTGGCCATAGGCTGCTCCCCTAGTTCCCAGACATCTCAAACTTAAGTTTACATACTTAGTTCTAGGTAACAGTGAAGCTCTCCACAAAAGAATGCAAATATCTCAGCATAAATGCATTCTTTTTACTTCCAGAAACAGAAAATTCTCTTCCACTTTTCAATTAAAAATAAAAAGATGAGAATGAGTTCTTTTTCTTTATGCTGAAAAATTTGTAGCATTCTTTGTAAGAATTGGTGCTCTCCAGAATCATACAAAACCAAGGCTTGTGTACTTTTGAGTAGACAATAGATATAATGTTTCTAAAATTAACTAAAAGTATAATTGAGCATATTTAAGGAGTTATATAAAATGGGATTTTATAAAATAAAAGTGTATGTTCTCTAATCTCCTTAAGGTGGTAAGACAGATACTATTTTAAAGACCAGAGAGTAAACAGGCTTTATAATTCAGTTCTATAATTAAGAAAATTTGGGAACTCAAGAAGAGTGAGCATTGTCAGGTGAGAGTTAGTCTACCTGTGGATGTGTTTTGCTTTTATATCTGCTTCTTGCTGCCTCTACTTGCTAGTGACTTCTGACCCCAAAAGACAGTTTGGTCATTCAGACCTTTTTGTACTGTAAATTTGAAGACACCTCTTCACTGGAAGCAGAAAGGACAGTGTTATAAGAATGCCTGTGGCTTCCTAGCCATCTTCCTTTTTTCCTAAGAAGAATGTGTTTGAAATGTGAAGGCAAACTTAAGTATTGAAAACTATTTTGCACTCCCGTCTGACTTGAAAGGCATCTGCTTCCTGATGTGGCCCTTCCTCTTGCTACATCCTGACTATAGTTTTAATTTAAAAAAAAAACAAGGGTTGCAGTGGTGGGAAGTGAGTCAGTTAAACTGCAAATGGGGTGACAGGTTGGTTTACTAACCAAATAAATTTGATGGCTCACACTTTTTAAAGGGATATTTAGAAATTATGACCCTCTTCCTGTATTCTGGGTCAGAATGTCCATTCATTAATTAATTGATTTAATCTTCAGGTTTGACATAAGCTTTAGAATGATTTCTTTCTGTGGAGGCTTGCTTTTCCTAGCTCTGATGTTTAAAGCAGCCAGTCAGTTCTCTGCCATTCTCTGCCCCCTTTACTTTCATGACTCGTTTGGATGGTTTGTAGAGTCTGATGCAGAAATACAATGTGAACCATGTGTTTTAAAATTTTCTTACATTGAGAAAAACTATAAAAAAAAAAGATGAAATTAATTATAATATATTGGATATTGGTCAGCACAGGATTAGATTGGTAATACTGTCTACTTTCTAAATAAGCTGTCCATTCTCTAAGACAACTTCTTTAATTTCTAATAAAATAAGAGTAAATCTATAACTAGTAGATAATATAAAGTAGACTGTTATCTATGGTCAGATCACCTTGGGTCATTAGAGAATAAAGACTTTATCTTTTAAATAGCAAATTGCTGGCATAAATGTAGATGTTCAGTAAATATTGAAGGAATTAATTCTTAGCAATTAGAGTTGCCAACTGTCCCCAGTTAACTGAGAATAAAAAGTCTTTTTTTTTCTTCTTCAGTTGGAGGGCTAGATGGGTAGAGGAGGAATGGGAAGGGAAAAAAATAGCGTTTAGCAATATATCTAGTGACTCCACATTGCGGAAAAACTGAGCCAAAGTCTTAGTGTAATTTTGTGTTAAAATAGTCCCCTATACTTGAGAGCAAACCCTAGGTTCTTGTTACAGTGACAGTACAAGCTCTTGCCTCTTGATGGTGCCACACATTTAAAAATCCCTGCTTAGAACTGAGGGATGTGTACTCTTCATCTTATGTAGCATAATTTAGCATTCCCGGGCTGAATGCCGAAATACACAATGTAACTTAGACTAAAAGGAGGCCCTGTATGCCACTATGTCTGGGAAAAGTCACATTCTTTTTTCAAAAATGATAAATCAATATAGAAAAATGTACAAACTACATGAACATTGGAAATACAGTATATCAATACCAACAGGTACATGGGAGAGGGGTGATGAGGGAGGACTATTGATTCTTCATAGGAAAAGTGATCCCCATATATGTTGTTAAATTACTTAATATTTCTAAATTAAATCCATTTATTGACCTGCCTGTTAAAAATATCTCATCAAAGATTAGATTTAGTGACTGTGCTGGCTAATTCTCATAATGAGAAATTTTCTTCCTTAGTTCTAGAAAAGTTTATGGGGATATTTGCAGTGAAGACTATTTTTAAAGTTTGAGATTGATTCTTCAGAAAAAAAAAAGAAAAAGATGAAGAAGTCCAAAATAAGTATTAGAAATCAAACACATTCATCACTTTTTCAATGGAAGAATTTTGATTCAGCCATCTCAATGTGTACGTTAAGACATATTAGAAGGCACTTTTTAAAAAAAGTTAATGTCTTTATTTTGCGGTAACTGTAGATTCCCATGCAATTAATTATAAGAAATATTGATAATTCAGAGAGGTCCTGTGCACCCTATACCCAGTTTTCTCCAGTGGTAACATCTTGCACACTCGAGTACAGTATCACAAACAGTGTTACCGAGTCCAAGTTCATACTGCTTGCCTCATGGCAGGCCAGTAAGTCAAGAGACAAGTGGTTGGAGCAAGGAATAGCAACTTTGTTGAGAAAGGCAGCAGACGGAGAAGATGGTGCACTAGTGCCCAGGAGACTCATCTTACCCCAGTTAGAATTCAGGCTTCTTTTATACTAAAAGGGGCAGGGGGTGGTTGGTTGTTGCATACTTGTTGGTGTTGGAATCCTTTGTTCTTGCCGCTGTCCTTGTAGGTCAGTCATGATGTTCCTGTAAACCTCCAATAAGACAAATGGTATTCAGTGTTCTGCAACTTTGTATCTCGATATAAATGGGAAAGTATATTTTTAAAAGTCAGGCCCTTGAGAATGGCCTATCATGTATTTCAGGCTATAGGCAACATTCTTAACTTGTAGCAAAAGCAATAAAATACAAAGTTAAAGTAAAAGAAACAGATCTAACATGGAGTCAGATTTGTTCTTCCCTATTACACCAGGATATTGATGATGATGCAGTCAAGGTACAGAACAGTTTTAACACCACAAGGGTTTCTCCTGTTGCCCTTTTATAGCCACTCCTGCTTTCCTCCTACCCTCATCTCCTCCTCAACCCCTGGCAACCACTGGTCTGTCTTCCATTTCTATAATTTTGTCATTTCAAGAATGTTACACAAATATAATCACATACTGTGTAAACTTTTGTGTTTGGCTTTTTTCACTGCATAATTCTCTAGCGACTGAGCCAGGTTGTTGATGTTGTTGCCTGTTCTTCAGCTCTAAGTCTGGGACTTATGAGGCAAAAGAAAATCCCAGGGAACCTGTCTCTGTGCTTTTCCTTGAGTCCCTACTTTCCTAACTGACCTGCTGCCTTCTGTCCATTTTTCAGGGTCTTATGCTTGTCTTATATTTAAAATATCCAAGGTTCTTAGTAGTACTTAGTGAGAAGAATAGGGAAAAGGACCTCTACACCATCTTCCCAAAAGCAGAAATCGGCAAGACTGGTTTTTGAAAGTTCAGGATAGCCAAGAACTTTGCTCTGGTGAAGTCTAATTGACTGCAAGGGGGAAATATTTCTGTGGGGGCATGTTTTATAAAAGAATTTTGGTTTGGAAAAATTGATGTTTTTCTGATTCAAAATGGCTAAGACCCTATCCCAGCTCTGGGATTGTAATTCAGATTTTGAAAAAAAGATAATTTTAAGAAAATGCTAAAAGTACAGTTAAAAAGAACAAGTTTCTTCAGACATGTATTATTCTTTCATTTTGATTATAGAATAACAGAGCCAGAACTTTGAAAGTTTGTCGTTTCCATCAGCTCATGAAGACCAAGGCCTAAATCGTGTTAGACAGAGATTGCAATTTTTGAAAGTTGTCTTGGGAGAAAGGAAAATATTGTTACTTTCCTAACAGCTCAAATAAAGAAGACATGTCATTGTTTATTTTGAATTTCTATATATAAAACTTGCTAGCATGCTTTTTAAATTTTAACACATAGTATTTCCCATGAGATGTATCTCCCATCAATAGTTGCATTGCAGTACTTTCAGTTGATATGTGATAGCCCAGTCTCTTTTTTTCACTTGTTAGACTTTCTTACTTTTTCACTCCACCAACTTCTTTGTGCATTAAAAAAAAAGAGAGTTTATTTTTTTTTAGGATAGATTTTCAAATGTGAAGATTGAGTTTTGATACCTCTCATGAACTGGTTTTGATTGAACAAAATAAAATATTACATAATATTCTAAAAGTATTTCAATGGATTGTATATTGTAAACTGTGGCCTTTCAGGAGAAACAACAACAACAACAAAACAAAACAAAAAGATCCTCTGGAACTTAGTTAAGCCAAGGTGAAAATGTAAAGAAATGACAGTACTATTGGACTTTTGTTTTGTCATGTTTTCTTTAATGGTATAGAACAATAGCATAATTTCTTTAACAGAAGGGACTCAGACACCATGTAGATTTTCTTCTGAAACCCTGTCCATGTAAGAGGAAAAATATCTGACATATTTTTCTTACACACTGTGAAAATTATGATTATACTGATCACATGAATTTCATTTCTTTACAGCCAATGTTTTTCAGTCTATAGGGAGAAGTGTATTATTTTCCACCTTAAATTTTCTGAGTAGCAGCAATAATGTTATGTAGTCATTCATAATGGGCATTTTCTTTCAACTGGCATCTTGTAATATTTTAAGAGAAGGTCACCACAAGACTGATATTTTATAAAAGTAAAACTTATCAAAACTCACATGTCTGTCAGTTGATTTTAAATGGCAAAATGATGCAAAAAAGGCATCAGGAAAGGACTAAAATACAGAAGATCCTAGTTAGATGGTCAGAGATTAACTTGAGTCTGCCTAGCAAATGCAAGGAATAAATAGAGGTGGAAAAAGCAAGTTGAGAAAACATTCTTGGATTAAAAAGTAACAGGAATACCTCATCATTTTCCTTGTATATAACTGTATCAGTCAGCATTCAGTCAGAGAAGCGGAACTACTAGGATATATGTTTATAGGTAAGGGATTTGACTTTATGCTGTCATGGGCGCTGGTTAAGCAGTCTCTGTAAGCTCTTAATCTTTGTTTCTGATGAAGGAGCTTGACGTGCATGGAGCAGGCATTTAAGAAGGGAAGATGGATGTGAAGTGGGAGGGGGTAGGAACAAGTGGAAATCACAAGCACAGACTGAAACCCTTGTCAATTTTTATTACCTCAGATCTTCATGGTATGATTGTCCTGCAAAACCCCAGGCCTTTCCTCACACACCTGGTCCAAAGGTTAGAGAAGCTGAAGGATGACCCAGGGAAGGGTTGGGAAGTTATAGGCCCAGCTACAATTGGTGAGTCAAGAGATTAGCACCAGTATGTATAAGCCACCAAGTTGCTTCTTTGCATTCGCAGAGGCAGCTAGGCTAGGCATGAGGCTGTCAAGGTCCTCTGGCCAGTCACTTCAGAATGAGAACAGTTTCATCTGGGTCTCCTCATAAGGCTACCAGATCCAAGCAGAGACTGACAGTGTGCCCCATAGTCCCCAGAACCAGGGAGCCGGATGAATTACATCGTGTACTCACAGCAACACTTACAACATGCTATGGATAGCCAACATGATGCTCTGCCGCCTGGACATTACTGCTGCAGCCAGCTGTGGAGCATATGCTGCTCCTTTTGGACAAGGATGTGCTGGAGGAGTTTGTTTACCTGTGCCCAAGGAGCATGGTATCACAACCCAAAGGGAAGCCAGTCAGGAATGAGAAGGAGGTAATAAGCTGAGCAGGTTTCCTAGAGGCGAAACTCCAGACTACAGCCCCAAATCTCTACCTTCAGAATACCAGAAATTCATTTCTATGTGGTGGATGTGGTTTGGTATGTACAAATTGGCTGCATGGTAATTGGTTGTGCAGTCTCAAGAGTATCACAGTTATTTTTTAAATGTATGGTATGAAAAAGTTCAATTGATTTGAAGTATTTTTGTATTAGCAAAAGAAATGGATTACATTTGTCAATGATAAAAGGGAAATGTTGGATTCTTTTGTCATAAATTTTGTAATGACCATAAAAATAATTTCTAATCAATGATAACTAATAAGAATCTGTAGATCATTCCATCATGTGGTCAATTACCTAATTCACTGGTTATTCTTAGCATCATTCATGGTAGAATAACCAGATATCTTTCCTGATCTGCTGAAATACGAAGTAGACAGTATCACCTGTGAAGTAATCTAGCCAGACGTATTTAACCTGAATCTCTCAGGACTTAAGATATAAATTCCAGTTTCCAGGAAATGCAGGAGATAGAGGGACAATATAAATGACACCAGGGGAAGTAATTAAATTAGGGATTATGCTTCCATTTATTGGGTCATAGTGTTTTTCATTAAAATTTTTAATGTTCTCTGTTAAGGTCCTGTACCTTTTTTTGTAAGATTTATTCTAAAGACTTGCTATTCTTTATTAAGATTATAAAATGTACCTGGCTTAAAAGTAAATTTTCTGTTTGTCGGAGTGAGAAAATTAAGATTCAGATTCCTGCAACTTTGTTGCTGAGGTTAAATGCAATTAAGATGCAAAATGCTGTAACATTTGCTTTCAGTAATGGTAGACCAGGTAATTCAGACCAACTCTCCTACTGAAGAAATTTTTCGCATCTGGGTGAAATATAAAACGTATCTTAAAAATATTAAAGCACCGGATGGCCCTAGAGATTGTCATACTGAGTGAAGTAAGTCAGACAAAGACAAATATCATATGATATTGCTTATATGTGGAATCTAAAAAAATGGTACAAATGAACCTATTTACAAAACAGAAATAGAGTCACAGATGCAGAAAACAAACTTATGGTTACCCAGGGGGAAAGTGTGGGGGAGAGGGGGGGATAAATTGGGAGGTTGGGATTGACATATACACACTACTATATATAAAATAGATAACTAATAAGAACCTACTATATAGCATGGGGAACTCTACTCAATACTTTGTAATGGCCTATATGGGAAAAGAACCTAAAAAGAGTGGCTATATGTATATGTATAACTGATTCACTGCTGTACACCTGAAGCTAAAAACACTGTAAATCAACTATACTGCAATAAAAATTAAAAAAAAAAAAAAAAAAAAGTAACAGGATTAATTTAATCAAGTGGTAGTATTTTAGGACATGCCTGATATAAATGAGAATAAAAATAAATGTTACCTCAGCATACACATGTATTATACATAATTCATATATATTATTAAGTTATGAAACTAATATTTAAATATATTTTATAAATGTGTTATAATTAAACATATTATATACTTATATTTATACATATTTTTTAAAGCATAAGCTCTTTCTAGAAGAGGGACACAGCTAAGAATAATAGTAGAGGCAAGCAGGTTTAAGGGAGCTGTGAGTATTAGTAATTTTTTGAAAAATGATCAGGAGTGTGAGGATACATTTATGAAATGAGATGAAAAGAACTGAATTTCTTTGGGTATGAGCAAAGGCAGGATGTGATAAACTCCTCAGGTATTTGAATGAGGCATGTACTCATAGGGCAGGGACAATGATTATCTCTGGCATTTAAGGTGGAGCCAGGGGCAACCTGGAATAGAAACCTGGGTTTTATGTCAAGGGTGAAGTGTGCACTGGATAGGAGATGAAGTTTTTGGAAGGTAGTTCTTTCTAGAAGCTACTCCACTGGACTTATGCTGTAGGGAATATATGTTGCTCTGTAACAGTGGGGATAGAGGGACCAAATGGCAGTGAGTGACAGAAAAAATTCCTTCCTCCCTGGGTTACCATGGCGACTGGGCTCAGGCACGTGATCTACCATGGGGAGGCATTTTGGGCAATGAGGGCGTTCTGTCTCTTTCCAGATTGGCAAAGGAACCCCATAGATTCGTGAATTTTCAGGGAGCCATTTAGCTGCATAACATATTTTTCCTGTATTTCCTCTGCCTGAAAATAATTGGATTTGTTTTTCAGGTTTGTTTGTTAACCAGGATTAGAGATGGTTCCCCAGGACCCACAAGACAATTGTCTATTTCACATCATGTTTTAATGGGAACCATCTCTAATCCTGGTTAACAAACACTGAGGACCCGCTCAGGCACCAATTGTAAACTTTATAGTATAAAGTGTATGAAAGGTTCTCATACACAAGCTCTTATTGGTTTCTCCAAGAACTTAAGGGTAGGCGCTAATTTTACAATCTCTGTTTTACAGACCAGGTAATAACTAGAAAGATTGAGCTTCTCTGTTATGGATCTGGTAAGTCCAGAACTTCAAATCCAAATAAATGTTCTTTCCGCTTAATCAAACTTAACACAGATTCTGCCCTGAAAATCCAGTGGTTCTGTGAGAGGGAGAAGCCATTTTACCCCACAGATCATTAAAATATAAGATGACAGAGAGAGTTACCAAGCTCCCTTCATGAAAATATCTTTATTTCAAAGTGCTTCTCCTGTTTCTGGTCACTTTACCCCTAATTTTCCTGGAGAAGTGGGAGGTGCCCCCTTCTCTTACCGTGTGTCCAGTCCGCACAGATGCAGGACACACTGCCCCAGACTGCAGAGGGCTGGGGTTGATGGGAAGTGACGTGTTGAACATTGGCAACTTCTTTGAGATCGGGAGTGTGGGGTGGTGGGGCATGAAGGAAGGAAGGGAAGTAGAAGGGCTACTGCGTCATCTGATAAGGATAATTAGTTGTTTAATTGATAATGTAATTGTTATTGGGGGTGTAGGGAATGGGTTTGAGTACATTTTCAGACAGAGGAGAAGGAGTCAATAGAGAGGAAATAAGAGTGTAGGAGAAGGGATAATTAATAGACCAAAGCCACAAAGGAGGTGGGAGAGAAATGGATGCAATGGCGCAAGCAGGGGGCTTTGCCTTGGAAAGACTGAGGGACGCTCCTTAGGTAACTGAGCTAATTCTTTTATTGTGTTTACTGTGTCCCAGACAGCATTCTAAGTGCCAGCTATCTATATATATTTTTAAAAATCTTCACAACCACCCTGTAAGGTAGATACTCCAGTAATCCCCTGTTCTATACATGAGGAACTAAGACTCAGAAAAGCTAAATGACTTGCCCAGGGCCACACAAGTAGCTATGGAAGCAGCATTCAAACCCAAGCAGCCTGGCTCCAAAGTTCATGCTTTTAACCACTATGGTACAGTGAGGAAAGGAGGACCAGCTAGATAAAGATGATAGAGGAGGGAAGTTTAGGGAGTTTAAGCAAGATGGCCTTGATCTCCTTAGGCAGTGTTTGTGCATTTGAGTGTACTGAGTATATTTGAGAAACAGGTACTGAAAACTGACTGAGTGGTAAGTTGCCCTAGTTATTTGCATATGTCTTACTCTCCCTCAGTACTGGGTTGTCCATTACTATGGAAGGAGAACAGGTGTATGTGATACGATGTCCTAATAGTAATCTGTGTATAACAAATGTTTGTTGATCAATTAGTAGCTGTCACATTATTAGTAAGTCTCTAAATAACTTGCAGTTGCCTCCAGAACAGATACAGTCACACAAAACCATTACTCTTTTGTTTGTCAGATGTGCCTCTTTCCAGCTCAGCCCTCCTGATGGCACACATGCACATCTATTTAAACTCAGGGTGGCAGAATAAGTACTTTCCTGACCACAAGCCTGAAGGTAGACTTCCCGGCCAGTTTATAAAATAAAATAAAATATTCTTAGCTAGATATTAAACTGACTTCCATGAAGATAATTTGTAAAACCAAACAATAAAAACTCCTTACTTATGTATACAATTTCTTAATCAGATCTTTTGTCCTCAACTGATGAAAACAATACTAAGGCAATGTTTGGGTAAGTGTAAGGCCAATTACAAGGTTGAAAGGCACAGTCTCCAAGACCAGCCCTCACTTCTGACACTAACTGCAAGTTCAAGGTGTTCCCCAGACCACTCTCAGGTTCAATAATTCCATAGAAAGACTGACAGAACCCACTGAAAGCTATTATAGTCACGATTATTGTTTGTTACAGGGAAAGGCTACAGACAAAGATATGCCGAAGGAAGAGATATATAAAGCAGAGTCAGACGTTTCCAAATGTGAAGCTTCCACTGTCCCCTCCCTTTGGAGTCAGGATGCGTTACTCTACTTTCATTGGTGTGTGATAGCACACATGGAGTAGGCCACCAAGGAAGCTTACCTGAACTTTCGTGTCCAGAGTTTTTATTGGACTTCATCACACAATCCATAGTTGATTGATCGCCCAAGTTGTTAATCTCTGTCTCCAGGTCAATTGATACCACATGACCCAAAGCACCCACGCGAAATCACACGGTTGGTGTTTCTGGAGTGTCCAGTCCCCACCCTAAGATTATCTGGTGTGGCCAAACTTGCCCTAATGAACAAAAATACTCAGATCAGGTATGGAATAGATTACCTTCCAGAAGCCAACAGCAGAGGCAGACTTCTCTCTGGGCAAAGTCAAATTCTTTATTATACAGCAAGTGTATCTCAAAAGCTTAATGCAGCATAGATCTGTTTCTCTTTCATACCCCATGGCCAGCTTGGGGTGAATGAGGCCTTTACTCCACAGTTCCTCACTCAGGGCCCAGACTGATGGAACCAACATCATCTGGGGTGTCACACTGCCATGACAAAGTCAGGCATGTAATGAATCCTGTGCTGGCCGTTCAGGCAGAAGTGACACTTGTTGCTTCTCACATTTCATTGGTTGATGCAAGTTTGACAGTCATATCCAGTTTGGGGGTTGGGAAGAGAAGAACCATTTTATTCTGTGCCCAGAAAGAAGAGGACTGATCTTAAAAGCCCCAGGGATTTATCTCTACCCTAAGGGATTTATCTCTAAAAACAAATAGACCCACAGAAAGGACTTTTAGCCATTGCTTCTGTTTTTCCTCCTTATTGACCTACCTAATTGAGACATCAGAGTTTGATCGTGGAATCCTGGAAATTCTGCTTACTTGCTGTCAGCTCCAGCTCTTCTCATTCTGCCATCCACTTTTTGACCAAGGTCTCTGACTCTTGCTGGTATACCCTATGAATTTATTCCCAAAGTTTATTTAGGGTATTGGGATCTAACGAGTCCTGATATGAAGAGGAAGAAATTTGGCCCATTTCTTGCATGTACCTCATCCCTCTTCCTCCAAAGAACCCCATCTCTCTAGCCACATAGTAGTTGCTGATCTCTGAGCATACTACGAGAATCCATGACTCTATGCCTTTGATTATATGTTTCCTTTACAGAAATGCCCTGCCCACCTGTCCAACAGACCAGACTCATATTTATCCTTGAGGACTCAACTCACATTTCTTTTTCTGTAATTTTTGTGCATTGCTTTCCCATAAAAGACTCCATTGGCTTTTGCTAAACCTCTGTTATCACTGTTTCTTTAATCGATTGACTATTTGTGCCTCTTGTTAAAGATTTGAGGGTAGAAATGCTGTCTTTTTTCCTCTTTGTATCCCCAGTACATTACGGGGCAGAGTAACTTAATAGATTGTTATTGAACTGAAGATATGGAAACATTGAATCCCTAGAGTTAACAGAAGAGAGAGGTTTATCAGTTATAACAGGTCTTCTTAACTAGAGAAAAATCTCCTTTCAACTAAATTATTTCTAACCATTAAAGGTTAACCCTTTGTTTTATGTAATAAATGACCTAACATATATAATTATAAAAGAAGGATTTTTTTTTTCTTGAGGTTTTTTTTATTGAAGTATAGTTGATTTATAATGTCCCATTAGTTTCAGATGTACCCAGTGATTCAGCTTTATATATATGTATAATATGTAATGTATATATTCTTTTTCAGATTCTTTTCCCTTATAGGTTATTACAAAATACTGAGTATAGTTCCCTGTGCTATACAGTAGGTCCTTGTTGGTTATCTATTTTATATATAGTAGTGTGTATATGTTAATCCCAAACTCCTAATTTATCCTTCAGCCCTCCTTTCCCCTTGGTAACCGTAAGCTTGTTTTCTATGTCTGTGGGTCTATTTCTTTTTTGTAAATAAGTTCATTTGTACCTGTTTTTTTTTAGAGTCCACATATAAGCAATATCATAAGATATTTGTCTTTGTCTGACTTCACTTAATATGATAATTCTAGGTCCATTCATTTTCCTGCAACATGAATTTCATTCTCTTTTATGGTTGCGTAATATTCCATTGTGTATATACACCACATCTTCTTTTTTTTTTTTTTTAATTAATTAATTAATTTATTTTTGGCTGTGTTGGGTCTTCGTTTCTATGTGAGGGCTTTCTCTAGTTGTGGCAAGAGGGGGCCACTCTTCATCGCGGTGCGCGGGCCTCTCACTATCGCGGCCTCTCTTGTTGCGGAGCACAGGCTCCAGACGCGCAGGCTCAGTAGTTGCGGCTCGCGGACCTAGTTGCTCCGCGGCATGTGGGATCCTCCCAGACCAGGGCTCGAACCCGTGTCCCCTGCATTAGCAGGCAGATTCTCAACCACTGCGCCACCAGGGAATCCCCACATCTTCTTTATCCATTCATCTGTCGATGGACACTTACCTTGCTTCCATGTCTTGGTTATTGTAAACAGTGCTGCAATGAATATTGGGGTGCATCTTTCTTTCCAAATTATAGTTTTCTCCAGATATATGCCCAGGAGTGGGTTTGCAGGATCATATGGTAACTCTATTTTTAGTTTTTTAAGGAATCTCCATACTGTTCTCCATAGTGGCTGTTAAAAGAGGGATTTTAACAAAGATTTCACCTGTGCTTAAGTATCAGCACTTGATTTTCTGCATAATTTATTTCTATATTATATTCACAGTCCTAGGGCCTAGACTGGCTGCTGTTGATTACGAGGGGACTGGATGGGTTCAGGAGATGGAAGAGTGTCCTGACCGAGGACTGTGAACTGAAGTGGGTCAGTGCCAGACACATTCCTCTGAAAAAGAAAGAGAGCTCTGAGGTCCAAAACCATACACTCGGCCCACAACATTTTTTTTAACCACTAAGGAAAAGAATTGTGCACCATTTTCTTCAGGTATATTTGTTAAGCTCTTGTGTCCCCTTCAAAGCTTTCTTTGATACATGGAGTTGGAGGAAAGGGAAAATGGAGAGAGAGAGAAAAAATTAAAATGTATTTTAAATAATTTAATTCAAAGGGACCTACGTTCTAAACCCTTAACACCAATGTTTTGGGCCATTTAGATATTTGGGCTCTCTACTGGTGCCTTTTCAAGAGAATGTGCAGTGGATTGCTGGTTTGGAAAGGTGGGTAGGAATTGGAGATGTCAAAGAGGGTAGCCTCCTAATTCAGCAGGTTGTTAGGTGAAGCGTCAAAGAAAATTGAATTTTAGGAAGAGAGCCACACATCTCAGGTTGCCAGTCCCAGTTTGCGCTTGCTGTTCCAGCGTAATTATTAATAGTGCCCTGTTTGTTTCTCAAAAGTGTCCTGTGTGGAATGGCCGCCCTCATTTTAGGTCATGCAGAGTGGAGAATATTCGCGTGATGAATGGGAAAGATGAAGAGGGCTCAAGGGAGAGTTATGAGGGTAAATTCTGTGCAGGGTTTCCTTAAAAGGCTTCTCGTGCTTTCTGAAATGCCTCGCAGACTTTCTTCTGACGCACTTCCCATCATCAGTTTATTTTTCTTTGATGCAGTTCTTGCGGGGCCGGTGTGTCTCAGCACGGCCTGGATTTCTGTTAGACTCGTGGGCAGCAGTCCTGCATCCATGTGTGATTCAAACCTGAACAGATCGGCTGTGAATGGGGTGATAAGAATAGAGAGAAGCACATAGCAGTAGACCAAACTTCCTGTGTACCCGCCTTTGAATACTGTTTCACTGTCTGAAATAGCATTCATCTTTTGGCTGGGATCATTTATCTCCTCTGGAATTAAGCAATGGCATTGGCAGCAGAAGAAACCATTTTGGGAAGGAGATGTGGGAGGAATTTTGCTATGTATGACAGGCTGGGCAGAAGTACCTTTCATGCTTTTGAGGACCGCACTGTTCATCAGTGCCCTGGTAAAGAGAAACTGACAACTTTCCGATAATCCCAAATGTAATGAATGTTGAGGTGAATGCATACACACTGTCATTTATGAAGATTAGCAAAGACTGAGTTTAGATGCTTCAACTTAATTCACCTACATGGCAGAAAGAGAACTTTTCTTTGGAGATTAGCCTCTAATGCAGATGCTTTTGAGAAGGGGTAAAATATAACATCTTGTTCCTGTCCCCTTCCTCACATACACCCTTGCAGTTGTCTTTGCATATTCACATGCAGACTTTTCTAGATTGTTGGAGTTTAAAATAAGGCAATGAATGCTGTGTGCCCCCCCCCCTCCTTCCCCACAAAGCTGAGGTGGGTAGGGCTTGGCAGCTGGTAGCGGCTACAGAGATAAATAAGCATCAGGGCTCCTGGATGGACAGCGTGCAGAACCGCCTGGGATGAGGTTGTGCAGCCGAGTGCCTTCCCTGGGACGAGGCCATGAGGATGGAGCTGCAGCTGGAGTCCAGAAGTTCAGGCAGTGAAAGGGAGGTGGGGCTTATAAGAACCCGTTTAAGAGTCCTTTTGATCAAGCTGTTGCATTTTTGGGGTGGGGAGAGTACTTTAGAGGACAGATGAAAGTCATTTCATGCTATTTTGTCATTTAATGGATGTATTTAATGAAAACCAGGGAATTATGTTAGTCTGTTCCTATTTGACTTGTCTATTTGATACTCTTCCGCTAATAAAGAGAACTACCTTCGGAATTTTGTTTTTCCAAATTTTCTGCAATTAGATATTAAAAACAGCAGCCCAGGGCTGCTTAACACTTTTCTATTTTGTTACTGATAACCAGTTTGGAAAACGTTTTTCTTTTCTTTCTTTTTTTTTTTTTAATTAATTTTTATTGGAGTATAGTCGCGTTACAATGTTGTGTTAGCTTCTACTGCACAACAAAATGAATCAGCCGTATATATACATATATCCCCTCCCTTTTGGATTTCCCTCCTGTTTAGGTTGGAAAACATTTTTCTATGGAAGGCTTTTGAATTCTCTTTTCAATGTGGTAGATGTAATAACCAAAGATGTTTTTTGCTATTTTATTTTTTTCTTTTCACTTTGGCAGTTGGGCTAATGTGAAAGGTGAAGATGTTGAGATTCCCCACTCCAAAGAGTGCTGTCTAGGTTGATGATAAGCATTTTGTAAACTATATCCCCTTGTTCACAAATGTATAGTAAGTTCACTTAAAGTCAAAAATCATAAATACCTACGTGTTTTACATGGGGAGCTTGGTGAAGTGTCAGTTAGTGGTACCATTATAGACATCAATGGCCTTATATTAATTTTTTTTAGACAAATAAACTATCATTTTATTTTCCAGCTAAATGATTCAAAGATTTAATGATCTCAGAATTTGAAATATGTTGCTGTCTTTCTATCTGGATGTGACGTTAAATGTTCTTCATCTTCTTGCGACATTCTCTTTTTTGAAAAATCATTTCAATTTTTCATTTGAGAAATTGGTGGGAAAGACCTTTATATGGTGACAAGACATAAAAAAGTGTTAAAAAATTTGAAGCATTTCAAGAAAAAAATTGAAGACCTAGTTATTAAGCCTTTCAAATTAAGCCTTTCTAAAGTAGCATTTTCCTTTTGTGTGTCTAAAGAGTAGAATGATATTTCTATAGGAAGTTAGAGAATTAATTTTTTTTAATAGTTTTTTAAGAAATTTGTTTATTTTAGGCTGTGTTGGGTCTTCGTTGCTGCATGCAGGCTTCTTCTCTGGTTGCAGTGAGCGGGGGCTACTCTTCGTTCGTTGTGGAACATGGGCTCTAGGCGCATGGGCTTCAGTAGTTGTGGCACACGGGCTCAGTAGTGTGGCACACTGGCTTAGTTGCTCTGCGGCATGTGGGATCTTCCCAGACCAGGGCTCGAACCTGTGTCCCCTGCATTGGCAGGCGGATTCTTAACCACTACACCACCAGGGAAGCCCTAGAGAATTAATTTTAAACTCAAATATTAAGTCTGCAGTGATGAAAGAGCTAGATATTGTTGAAGGTGGATAGTAGAGGGAGGGAAGGGGATGAAGATTTTAAAAAGAGATTAAACAAAAACATTTGAAGTGTTTGGAGAATTGATAAATCAAGAAAGGTCTCACTGAGTGCTAGTATGTGCTAGGATCAGCACTGGGATATACAAATAAAGAATTGAATTTGAGAGGAAAATCAGGCATTGTTAACCCAGATTTCATCTGGATTTATAAATGGGTTCATCAAAGATGATGAAAAACATCACCAGCCAAGTATCGGTGGGATTATGTGTGGGTTGAATTCACCAGGGGTCCCAGCCTCTTCCGTCTTTTTATTTGGAGTTGTCTCCTTCTCACAAACTCACTGACCTTCCCTCCTCTGTGTTCTAGGAGAGACAGCGTCTGGAGACCATCCTCAGTCTCTGTGCTGAGTACACAAAGCCTGACAGTCACGTGTCCACTGGCACCACCGTGGCAGATGTACAGAAAATCAATAAGGAACTGGAGAAGCTGCAGCTCTCTGACGAGGAGTCCGTGTTTGAAGAAGCCCTGGTGAGCCCTGACACCAGATACAGGTGCCACCAGAAAAGCTCTCTCCACGATGCAGACCTGGCAGGCTTCGGGAGCCTCGGTCAGAGTAGCACCAGCTTCCTTTCCCTCAGGAGCTCCAGGAATGATGAACTGATCAGGGACCTCACCAGGACTCCCCCACCGCCCTCCTCTGCCTTTCTGAAAGCTTCCAGCGAGTCCGCTTATCTAAGTATCCTACCAAAGGTAAAGCCGGCCACACACACAGATTAAATTTAGGGCCTGGACCATGCATCTGCACTGGCCTAGACACTAGAGGTTTTATCCTGGTTGTTTTCCAAAATGTTTTCAGTGAAGCTTCAATTTAAGAGGTAATTAGCTAAGCAAGGTGCAGCAAATTAGGGTGTTTACTATAAAGTAACAAATTTGCACTCTAGAAAATGTAGCAGTACAGAAAAGTATAAAGAAAAACAATTTCTCTTCTCCCTGCCCCCTCCAGTTGTACGCCTGAGAGGGAAAAACACAAAGTGTCTTACATGCCTTCCCAATATTTCTGTGCATATATGGCCGTATATTATAAGCCTAGACATACATATATACAAGTATAGTGTTCTGAACGATTTTTTTTTTCCCTCACTGAATGTCTGGAGCATCTTTGCATATTACTATACACAGTTCTGCCTCATTCTTTGGTTGACTAGTATCTTTTCAAATTACTGTTTTTTGTTTTCTTCAGATTATACCCAGGACTGGAGTTGCTGGATCATATGGTAGTTCTGTTTTTAGCTTTTTGGGGGAACCTCCATACTGTTTTCCATAGTGGCTCTACCAGTTTACATTCCCACCAACAGTGTATTAGGGTTCTCTTTGCTCGACATTCTTCCCAATACTTGTTATTTGTGGACTTTTTGTTGTTTTCTGACAGGTATGAGGTGATATCTCACTGTGGTTATGATTTGCATTTTTCTGATGACTAGCAATGTTGAGCATCTTTTCATGTGCCTGTTTGCCATCTGTATGTCTTTTTTGAAAAAATGTCTATTGAGGTCTTCTGCCCATTTTTTAATTGAGTTGTTTTTCTGATATTGACTTATATGAGCTGTATATTTTGAATATTAACTCCTTATTGGTCATAGCATTGCAAATATTTTCTCCCATTCAGTAGGTTGTCTTTTCGTTTTGTTGATGGTTTCCGTTGCTGTGCAAAAGCTTTTAAGTTTAATTAGGTCCCATTTTGGGGGCGGTGGGGGAATCCAATTAAATTTTGGTGGAGACTTCAGGGTTTTGTGTATATGGTCATGTCATCTGCAAATAGTGACAGTTTAACTTATTCTCTTCTAATTTGGATGCCTTTTTATTTCTTTTTCTTGTCTGCTTGCTGTGGCTAGGGCTTCTAATACTATGTTAAATAGAAGTTCTGATAGTGGGCATCCTTGTCTTGTTCCTGATTGTAGAGGAAAATCTTTCAACTTTTCACGATTGAGTATGTTAGTATGTTAGCTGTGTGTTTGTCATAAATGGCCTTTTAACTGTTTATTGTAGTTATAGTTGATTTTACAATCTTTGTCTTTCAATCTTCATGCTCACTTATTTAAGTGACTGATCCACAGCCTTTACTGTATTTTTGCCTTTACCTGTGGGATTTTTCCTTTCTTATAAATTCTCACTTCTTGCTGTAGCCTTTTCTTTTCCACTTAAAGAGACCTTTTTCTTTTAGGGTCACTTTAGTATTGATGAACTTTTAGTTTTTGCTTGTCAGAGAAATTCATCTTTCCTTCAATTCTGAATGATAACCTTGTCGGATAGAGTATCCTAGGTTGCAGGTTCTTCCCTTTCAAGATTTTGAATATATCATGCTGTTTCCTTCTGGCCTGCAAAGTTCCCTCAGAAAAATCAGCTGATAGCCTTATAGGGATTCCCTTGTATGTGACTCTGTTTTTCTTTTGCTGTCTTTAAAATTCTCTTTTTATCTCTAGCCTTTGCCATTTTAATTATGGTATGTCTCAATGTGGGTCTCTTTAGGTTCATTTGTTTGGGACTACCTGTGCTTCCTGTACTAGGAATCTGTTTCCTTCTTCAACTTCAGGAACTTTTCAGCCATAATTTCATCAAATACATTTTCTATCCCTTTCTGTCTCTTTTCACCCTCTGGGACCCCTATAATGTGAATGTTATAACACTTGATGTTGTCCCAGAGGTCCCTTAATCATCTTTTAAAATTCGTTTTTCTTTTTGCTGTTCTGATTGGGTGATTTCATTATTCTCTCTTTCAGATTGCTTATGTGTTCTTCTGTATCACCTAATCTGCTATTAATTCCTTCTAGTGTATTTTCCATTTCGGTTATTGTATTTTTGAGCTCCATTTGGTTTTTCTTTCTTTCTTTTTTTAATATTTTCTGGTTCCTTGTTAAAATTCTTCCTGTGTTCATCTATTTTTTTTTAACCAAGTTCAGTTAGCATTCTTATTACTAATGCTTTGAACCCTTTATCTGGTAAGTTATTTATCTCTGTTTCATTAGGGTTTTCTTCTGGTTTATTTCCCTGTTCTTTCATTTGAAACAATTTCTTCTGTCTTCCCATTTTGTTTAAGTTTCTCTTTCTCTATGAAATTAGGTGAAATAGTTACCTATCCTGGTCTTGAAGGAGTATCCTTGCATGGGAGTGTCCCTATGCAGTTTGCATGTGCCCAGTGGCTTTGGTGGGAAGTGAGCATGGGTCACATCTTCTCCTGGGGTGTGCAGGCAGCTATCACCTTGGTGAGAGGTAGGGCTGGAGATGGAGGGGCTAGAGCCAGAGCCAGGTGCAAGCCGGCTTCTCCTATGCTCAGTGGCTGTCACTGACCTATCTGGGTGTGATCAGAGCTCAAGGTGATGGAACAGAAGCCCTGAGGGTCGGGTCCAAGCTGGTTCATTTCCTCTAAGTGTGCACTCCCCCCCACCCCTTAAAGCACCTCGATCCTAGTAGAGAGCTGCACAGGAGCAAGAGCAGCTTGATCAGGCACTTGCTGCAGACAGGAGCAGTTGTGGGAAACCAGCCAGAGCCCCACACAGTTTTAAATCTGCTTCCTCCCCCTTGTTCCCTAGAGTAGGCAAGCAGGTGCACCTGCTCTTCATGAGCAGAGTCTCGGCTTCTTACAACCCTCCTCTAAGTCCCACTGGTCTTCAAACCAGCTAAGGGGACTTGTCTTTCTTGTGTTGGACCCCAGGGCTGGTGTGCCCAATATGTGGTTCAAACCCCTAACTCTGCAGGGAGGATCTCTGAGCCCATCATATCTCCCTTCTCCTCTGTGTCCTGCTAAATGTGTGGGTCTTGCCTGATTGCTTCTCCTCTCTTCCTACCCGACGCCATGTGGATCTTTACAGCCTTGGTTGTAGAAGAGCCTTTCTTTCAGACTCCCGTTTGTGTCCAGCAAGAGTTGCTCCACATTTAGATGTATTCTTTTTTTTTTTTTTATTGGAGTAAAATGACTTCACAATGCTGTGTCAGTTTCTGCTGCACAATGAAGCGAATCAGCTACATGCATACTTACATCCCCTCCCTCTTGGACCTCCCTCCCATCCCTCCATCCCACCCATCTAGGTCGTCACAGAGCACCAAGCTGAGCTCCCCACTCTATACAGCAGGTTCCCACTAGCTAGCTATTTTACACATGGTAGTGTATTTATGTCAAACCTAATCTCCCAATTTGTCCCACCCTTCCCATCCCCCTCTGTGTCCACATGTCTGTTCTCTACATCTACGTCTCTATTCCTGCCCTGCAAATAGGTTCATCAGTACCATTTTTCTAGATTCCACATATATGCATTAATATACGATATTTGTTATTCTCTTTCTGGCTTACTTCACTCTGTATGACAGACTCTAGGTCCACCACATCTCTATAAATGACCCAATTTTGTTCCTTTTATGGCTGAGTAATATTCCATTGTATATATGTACCACATCTTCTTTATCCATTCATCTGTCATTGGACATTTAGGTTGTTTCCATGTCCTGGCTATTGTAAATAGTGCTGCAATGAACTTTGAGGTACATGTATCCTTTTGAATTGGTTTTTTCAGGGTATATGCCCAGTAGTGGGATTTCTGGGTCATATGGTAGTTCTATTTTTAGTTTTTTAAGGAACTTCCATACTGTTCTCCATAGTGGCTGTTTCAATTTACATTCCCACCAACAGTGCAAAAGGGTTCCCTTTACTCCATACCCTCTCCAGCATTTGTTGTTTGTAGATTTTCTGATGATACCCATTCTAACCAGTGTGAGGTGATACCTCATTGTAATTTCAGTTTGCATTTCTCTAATAATTAGTGATGTTGAGCATCTTTTCACATGCCTCTTGGCCATCTGTGTATCTTTTTTTGGTGAAATGTCTATTTAGGTCTTCGGCCCTCTAAGAGTTTTATAGTGTCCGGTCTTACATTTAGGTCTTTAATCCATTTGGAGTTTATTTTTGTGTATGGTATTAGGCAGTGTTCTAGTTTCATTCTTTTACATGTAGCTGTCCAGTTTTCTAAGCACCACTTATTGAAGAGGCTGTTTTTCTCCATTGTATGTTCTTGCCTCCTTTGTCATAAATTAGGTGACCGTATTTGTGTGGCTTTATCTCTGGGCTTTCTATCCTGTACCATTGATCTATATTTCTGTTTTTGTACCATACTGTGTTGATTACTGTAGCTTTGTAGTATAGTTTGAAGTCGGAGAGCCTGCTTCCTCCAGCTGCATTTTTCTTTCTCAAAATTGCTTTGGCTATTCAGGGTCTTTTGTGTTTCCATACAAATTGTAACACTTTTTGTTCTAATTCTGTGAAGAATGCCATTGGTGTTTTGATTGGGATTGCATAGAATATGTAGATTGCTTTGGGTAGTATAGTCATTTTCACAATGTTGATTCTTCCAATCCAAGAACATGGTATATATCTCCATCTGTTTATATCATCTTTGATTTCTTTCATCAGTGTTTTATAGTTTTCTGAGTACAAGTCTTTTGCCTCCTTAAGTAGGTTTATTCCTAGGTATTTTATGCTTTTTGTTGAGATGATAAATAGGATTGTTTCCTTAATTTGTCTTTCTGTCTTTTCGTTGTTAGTGTATAGGAATGCCAGAGATTTCTGTGCATTAATTTTGTATCCTGCAACTTTACCAAATTCATTGATTAGTTCTAGTAGTTTTCTAGTGGCATCTTTAGGATTTTCTACGTATAGTATCATGTCATCTGCAAACAGTGACAGCTTTACTTCTTCTTTTCCAGTTTGTATTCCTTTTAGTTCTTTTTCTTCTCTGATTGCCATGGCTAAGACTTCCAAAACTATGTTGAATAAAAGTGGCGAGAGTGGCCATCCTTGTCTTGTTCCTGATCTTAATGGAAATGCTTTCAGTTTTTAACCATTGAGAATGATGTTTGCATCTATGTTCATCAGTGATATTGGTCTGTAATTTTCTTTTTTTGTGATACCTTTGTCTGATTTTGGTATGAGTGATGGTGGCCTCATAGAACGAATTTGGGAGTGTTCCTCCCTCAAAAATTTTTTGGAAGAGTTTGAGAAATATAGGTGTTAGCTCTTCTCTAAATGTGTGATGGAATTTGCCTGTGTTTGTTGAATTTTGTCAAAAGCTTTTTCTGACTCTATTGAGATGATCATATGGTTTTTATTCCTTAATTTGTTAATATGGTGTTTCACCCTGATTGATTTACGTATATTGAAGAATGCTTGCATTCCTGGGATAAATCCCACTTGATCATGGTGTATGATCCTTTCAATGTGTTGTTGGATTCTGTTTGCTAGTATTTTGTGTGATATGAGAATTGCTACTCCAGCTTTCTTTTGATTTCCATTTGCATGGAATATCTTTTTCCGTCACCTCACTTTCAGTCTGTATGTGTCCCTGGTCTGTATGTGTCCCTAGGTCTGAAGTGAGTCTCTTATAGACAGCGTATCTATGGGTCTTGTTTTTGTATCCATTCATCCAGTCTGTGTCTTTTGTTTGGAGCATTTAATCCATTTACATTCAAGGTTATTATCAATAGTATGTTCCTATTACCATTTTCTTAATTGTTTCGGGTTTGTTTTTGTGGGTCTTTTTCTTCTCTTGTGTTTCCCGCCTAGAGAAGTTCCTTTAGCATTTGGTGGAAAGCTGGTTTTGTGGTGCTGAATTCTCTTAGCTTTTGCTTGTCTGAAAAGCTTTTGATTTCTCTGTCGAATCTGAATGAGATCTTTGCTGGGTAGAGTCATCTGGGTTGTAGGTTTTTCTCTTTCATCACTTAAAGTATATCCTGCCACTTCCTTCTGGCCTGCAGAGTTTCTGCTGAAAAATCAGCTGATAACCTTATGAGGATTCCTTTGTATGTTATTTTTTGCTTTTCCCTTGCTGCTTTTAATATTTTTTCTTTGAATTTAATTTTTTTTTGTTTGATTAATATGTGTCTTGATGTATTTCTCCTAGGGTTTATCCTGTATGGGACTCTCTGTGCTTCCTGGACTTGATTGACTATTTCCTTTACCATGTTAGGGAAGTTTTCCACTATAATCTCTTCAAATATTTTCTCAGACACTTTCTTTTTCTCTTCTTCTTCTGGGACCCTATAATTCGAACGTTGGTGCATTTAGTGTTGTCCCAGAGGTCTCTGAGATTGTCTTCAATTCTTTTCATTCTTTTATTCTTTATTCTGCTCCTCGGCAGTTATTTCCAGCAGTTTGTCTTCCAGTTCACTTGTTCGTTTTTCTGCCTCAGTTTTTCTGTTATGGATCCCTTCTAGTGTATTTTTCATTTCAGTTATTGTGTTGTTCATCACTGTTTGTTTGTTCTTTAGTTCTTCTAGATCTTTGTTAAACATTTCTTGTATTTTCTCAATCCGTGCCTCCATTCTATTTCTGAGATTCTGGATCATCTTTACTATCATTACTCTGAATTCTTTTTCAGGTAGATTGCCTAGTTTCTCTTCATTTATTTGGTCTTGTAGGTTTTTACCTCGCTCCTTCTTCTGTGACATTTTTTTTGTCGTCTCATTTTTTTTTTTGATGGATAGGATTGTGTTCCTGTCTTACTGGTTGTTTGGCCTGAGGCTTCCAGCACTGAGTTTGTAGGCTGTTAGGTAGAACTGGGTCTTGGTGCCAAGATGAGGACCTCTGGGAGACCTCACTCAGATGAATATTCCCTGGGGTCTGAGGTTCTCTGTTAGTCCAGTGGTTTGTACTCGGAGCTCCCACTGCAGGAGCTCTGGCCCTACCCCCGGCTCGTGAACCAAGATCCTGCAAACTGTGTGGGGCAGGAAAAAAAAAAAAGAACAAAGAAAAAAAGGAGGAGAACAATACCAAAGAATAAAAAGTAAAATAAGATTAGAAAAGTAACAAATATGTTAGAAAGAATAAAAAAATAAAAATATAGATGAAACAACAACCGGAAGGTAAAACAGAGCACAATAGTAAAAAAGAGGAGGAAAAAAAAAAGCCAGAAAAGGCCTTAGCTGTGGGGGATGGGGCTTAGGTGGGGGCGAGGTTTAGGCAGTGGGTGAGGCATATGCTTAAGACCCACAGGGCCCGAAAAGGCCCTGGGAAGGGGGGCTGGCGCTTAGACTCAGCAGGAGGGGCCCAGGAGTGCCTCTGGCCTTGGAGGTTGTAAGACCAGGTCCAGGACTGCAGCAGGCTCACTGGGCCCGAGTAGGCAGGGGAAACACTAGGCACATTGCCCCCTCATCCTCCGATCCCGGAGGGCCCCTCCCCATTGGCCTCTCTTCTTCTCCCTCTCCCTCCTATGCCCCTAGGAGTCACATGGCAGGAGGGGGCCCCAGAAGGCAGGGGAGCAGACCTGGAACCCCAACAGGCTTCCTGAGGCTGAGATGGTGGGGGAAATGCTCTCCGTGCCTCCCCTGATCCTCTTGATCCCAGAGGGCCCCTCCCCGACCGCCTCTCCTCCTCTTTCCCCCTCCTCCCTCCCTCCCACGGCCCTAGGGCCCACAAGGCTGGAGGGGGCCTCAGAGAATAGAGGACCAGGTCTGGGAGCCCAACAGGCTTCCTGAGGCTGAGAGGGTGGGGGAAGCGCCTTCTGTGCCTCCCCTGGTCCTCTGATCCCTGAGGCCCCCTCCCATCCACCTCTTCTTCTCCCCCCACTTCCCTCCTACCCCACTAGGACCAACGCAGCCCGGAGGGGGCCTCAGAAGGTGGAGGACCTGGCCCGAGAGCCCCGCAGGCTTCCTGGGGCCCGACAGGGCTGGGGAAATGCTAGGTGTGCTCCCCCTGATCCTCCAAGCCCCTGAGGGTCCCTCCAGGAGTGGGAACCTGTCCCCCCACCCAGCCACCCCTCAGGGGCACTGGTCCTGTCCAGCCTCCACTTCTCCCCCCTCACTCCCCCCATGTCCTACCCAGTCGCTCAGGTGTTCCTCCCGTCTCCTTGGGCGTTGAGGTCCTCCACCAGCAACCGGCAGGCGCCCTAGTTGTGGGGAGACGCGAACTCCATGTCTTCCCACTAGATGTATTCTTGATGTGTTTGTCAGGGAGGTGAGCTCGGCGTCCTCCTGCTCTGCCATCTTGATCTCCCTTGTCTTCCTCTTCACCCATTTTTTAAAAATGTTTTGTCTTGTTTTTACTCAGTAGTAGGAGCTATTTGTGGTAAGGAAATTAGTCTTTTATCGTGATTTGTCTTCCCCTTGGCTTTATTAATGATTTTTTTTCAATGTATAGGACATTTATATGTAGTCATAATTATTACTTAGTTTTCCAGTTGTTTGCTGATCTAAAAGTGTCTTCCAAATTTGAGGATTTCTTAAAAGGAGTTCGGGGAAGATCTTTTGGTGCTATATTTTTCACACAGGTTAAGAAAGTTTTTTTCTATGAAATAAAAAAAAATTACTCCCCTACCTGTTTTCTAGAAAGGATTTAAGAGACCTTATAATAAAAGACATCAATTTTATTAGAATAAAGTCTGAACACCAAAAATAGTAAATAAGAGAAAAAGCAGGTACCATAGTCACAAGAATTTATTTATTGAAAGATAAATTAGATTTATTAATTTATTTAAGTAACTCTGACCATTAAATTTCTTAGCAGTCATGCCCGAAGAGCCAAAAATTTAAAAAGGTACATTAATTAGATTTTTGTTATAAGAGGACACATACTGATTCTTTAAGAGAAAGATATTATCATACTAAATTCTGCAGGTAGTTTATCACAGGGAGTATTATTCAGGGAAATTTGTGTCTTTGCTTTTATTTTTGTTTGTTTGGCTGCAACAAGACTTTCTGACTGAATGTTCCTAGTCAGAAATCCTTATCTACCTATGGAGTTCTCCCATTGTATTCATCAGGACTCTGGACTGTTCAATTCTTCTTTCTTCTAATGACTAGGTTTACCTTACTTATTCTCAAGGGAGAGCAATTCTGTTAGGACATCTGTCCCTCTTGCCAGAAAGTTGCAACTGTTAGAAACTAGGATCTGGGGTAGAAATCAAAAGTTGTTGGTTTCAGGCAAAGTAAATGACCCATCATTTGAACATTTGAGCTGTTGTCATCAGCTATTGGGCTTCCTGCACTGCCTTGTTGTCTTATTCTTTCCCTTTCTTCCTTCACAGAGATCTGCCAGACTTTTGCTGAAGTGGTGAGCTGTGTGCTCTAAGGACTAACTTTTGGGAAATAGGTTTCCTCCTGAAGAGGGCTTTGATAAGAAAGCTGTTGGGTGTGAATGAGCAGATCATGACAGATGTTTTTCATTGCTCCAGTATGCTTTTGTGAAATAGGAGGCCTTTGAAGCTTGGAGCAGCTCCCCTGTGGCATGCAATAGAAGACTGTGCCTCCTTTAGACACAGGGAACATCAAGGGCACCTCTGGGTACCACACGGCAGCTTAGACAGAGTGCAGCTGAGAGGCAATGGGTTTTTCATTTATTACTCTTTGAAGACAAACATATGTTACCTCGAGACAGAAGACAGAGGAATCTTAAAAAAGAAAAAGAAGTCCTGATTATTGTTTTAGATGCTCTTCCTCTTTGAGTAATCTGCTCACTGGATTAGTTACTTAACAAAGTACAGTGTTCGTAGGATTAATGGAGAAGAGAGGAATGTGAAAAACACTCTAAGCCGGTTTAATGAAACAAAGATGTTAATGATATTTAGGAAGCCTGAGATTTACCATTCTAGACTTTGCTTTACCTAAGACTTAAAGATGTAGATGACCTTGGAAATACGCTCATTTTCACTGGCTTTTGTGAACCTGTCTACCACCACCTGAGGTGAAAGCTGAGAATAGCTCACTCTTCTCTTTTTTTTTTTCCCTTGCAGTTTTACTGAAATATAATTGACATACAGCACTGTATAAAGTAAAGGGGTACAACCTAATGACTTGACTTACATATTTTGCAAAATGATTACTGCAATAAATTTAGTTAACATCCATCACCTCATGTATTTGCCAAAAAATGTTTTTTTCCCTTGTGATGAAAACTTTTCCACTCTTCTCTTCTTGAGTAATCATTCTGTCTGCAGTGGAAAGCCCTCACACTCGCAAACTTCTCTGGTCGCAAGAGGTTTCTAAGAAGAAATCTGCAAAAAAAAAAAAAAAGGTTGATGCAAACTGTCTTGTCCCTACTGTCTCCCCTTTCTGTGTGTGTGTGGATCAAGTTACCTCAAAGGCAGCATATTTGGGGATGCACATATATGTGCTTTCATTAAAACACGTCACTCTCAGTAGTACCCTATACATTACTATTAAAAAAAATTTAAAAACCTGGATAGATCAAAATTTCACTTTTCTCTGTCACCATAAACTAAAGCTATTCAGTGGCTACCACACCCTTGGCTCTCTATTGTTTTTTTATTTGGATATAAATGATATTACAGTATCCTCATCCCAGTCTATTACAAACCAGAGTTTTAGAATGCCTCTTGAAGATTTTGCTTTTTATAAACAACTTAACAATAAAAAACAGTCATTACCTAGATAACATTTATTGCTACAAACAGACTCTCAAGTTGTTTATTATTAAATATACCTATTGTGATAAATTTTCTAGAAACTTTGAGCTGTACAGATACTTATAATTGCCACTATTATCTATCTTTATAGTTTTGCAGATTGTTCAGTTTTTGTTTTCTTTTGATGCTTTGCTTCCACCAATGAGAGAAATATTTTTAAACCATGCTGGAAGTTGAAACCTAATATGAAATGTTGACCCGACAGGATACTGGCCTTCTTGAAGCTTTCCTGCTAGGATTACTTGTCAGTGATTTAGGAATGCCATTCACTGTTGTAGGCATTCCTCATGCCCTAAAACAGGCACCCAAGCATTAGGACAATGAGATTCATTGTATGTGAAGAAAGGTCAGCAGCTGTTTTACTAGTTCATAAGATACTGGAATTAAGATGACAATTTAAAAGCTAAATGTCAACAAACAAACAAACAAATAAACAAACAAAAGCTAAATGTCAAGGCTTGGAAGGCCTGCATACCTTTGTTCCAGTCAACCTGAGATACTTGACTTCTCAATGGTTTAATCTTCAGGAGCAGCGAAGTAGGTTAAAGAATAAAGAATATGAATAAAGAATAAAGAACCCAACATGATGCCTATCGTGTTACAGTAATTTTTAGGATTGTTGAACACTAAATGAACTTACTAAGGAACACAAAATGTTAATGGTTTCTTTAGTTAATCTGAATATTCTTTTCAGTGGTTAGTGAGTAATCGTCAATAATTTACTTAACTAGGCTGCTGTTCCCAATTTCCAATTGTGAAATTATATAATTATTGACTTACTGGTGCAAAGAAATTACTTCTTTTTCAAAGAGAGATAAAATTAAATAAATAATATACCAATACGGGTGCCCCTTCACTTACAGAAAGACTGGTCTCCACGAGGTGATATCCAAAACAACTAACCTGAAATTCTTAAGAGAAGAAGCTGTTTTCAATTCACTGTATTCTCTTCTTAAAATAATCGGTAGTCGTATTTTGGCTGTGTGTATCATCTAAATGTTCCTTTCTTTCCCGGGCATTTGTCATAACTCTGTTTGGGGTATAAGTATGTCCTCTCTCACTTAATTTCTTTCCTGACTTTCTCATTCCTTGTTAAGGATCTCAGTTTTTCCATGAAATAATTTTATGAATAATGGCCAGTATCCTATTTCATGTCACAAAAGCGCATTGGCCCAGTTAGTGTTTTAATCATTACATAGGATAAAGACCGATAAGTAGTGTGCTAATGCAAAAACTGAAACATGAATTAACTTAATACTAAGTGTGTAGCTTTAAATCATTTGGGGGGTCACTAAAGTAATAAGTAATAAAAAAGCCTTGTGTTGTCCTGATTATTAACTTTGGGGAACATTTCAGTGAGATGAGGCCAAATGCCATGTCCCTCTTCTCCACCTTGTGTTGGAAAGGAAATAAATAAGAGTGCTTGCTCATTTGCAGATAACCCTAGCAGTGGGACCCAACAGAGATCCTAGAGACTGTGGTAGGAGATGTACTCGCTTGGAGACGGGAGAGAGTATGGAGCTTATGATGAAGGTAGCAGCGTGCCCAAGAGACATCCCTGAGGAGGCTGTCGAAAGTCTAGTCCAGATTCTAGTTCTCTGCTCTGCTGAACTTTGTCTATAACCTGAGAGAAGTCACGACAATCTCTGCGGACCACAGCTTCCTCATCTGTATAACCTCTTAGTTATTTCGGCTTTAAAAGGACATGAATTTGTACACTGAAGTTGGTTTGTAGGAGCTAAACTAAGCCCCTATGTACTGAGGGTCTATGGGAAAATGCAGAGTTCCAAATAAACAATCACAAGGATGCTTTTATCATAGAATCCAAATAGACACAGACTGTGAAACGCTAGACTTGTGACTGGTTTATTAACTGGGAAATTCTGGAATTGAAGTGTGACTAGCCCTTTTCTGTGTTGATTAATCACAGACCCCAGAGGGTATAAGTGAAGAACAAAGGATTCAGGAGTTGACTGCGATGGAAGAGTCCCGGATAGCAATTCTGAACAACCTCGAGGAACTTGAACAAAAAATCAAAGATATAAATGACCAGATGGAGGAATCTTCCAGAGAGGTATAAACCACAAGTTCACTTATTACCCTCTCTCATTTTTCTTTCTTTCCTTTAGCTTAAATATGTCAATGCCTATTAGGGCACAGGCCTTGGGGGGCAGAATACATAGAGGTCAACATGAGCAATTTGTAGCTGTGTAAAATGGGTACATATGTGGGGTAGAAATGCCTTTTTTAATGTTTCTTTCTTCTTTCTGGGGTTTTTTTTTTTTTTTCATCCAATGAGATGAACATATGAAGCCATTTTTAATGTGCGTTATATATAATTGACTTTGTCTTAACTAGTGTATGCTTTCTGAGCTGCTTCAAGATCTGTCAGCTGAGGTACCATATATTTCGACGTTTAAGTTCAAATCCAACAAACATTTTCTGAGCATGTTAAGTATGAGTTGGGTATCATCTTGGCACTATGGGGGGATTTACATAATTAAAGAAAGGGGCAATTTTTTAATACCTCCATGGAATGAGAAGCAGCAGCTAACTCTGCCTAAGAAGGATCTGCATGTCTGTACTCACGGATGATGCAGTCAGCCCATGTGTGGAAGGGGACTGCTCACCTGTCATCTTATGCACAGACCCTGGGAAGCCCCTCCTGCTGGCATTGCTAGGAATGCAGCGCTTGCGTGCTGGGCTGAGTGTAATTTTCATTTCCCATGCTCTAGGGACAAACAGAGACGTGGCTGCTCCCAAGATCGTTCACGCTTGAGCTTGAATCTAAGCGGATAGGCAAAATATCCTTGAGAAGTAAGCAGAAAAGGGGTTATCATAGAAAAATTAAATGAGAAGATAACTAGTGTTCTTAGCAAATATATTCTGGCCTCCCCACTTTCTCATATAGGAATCCTGAGTCTCACATGGGTTCTCTGGAGTGTTTTCTGGGCTCCATAATCTGACTGATAATGGTAATACTTTTTGCAATATGTAGCTGTTAAAAATACACCTCTAAAGGGGGCAGCTGAAAATTTCCCTGAAGGTGAAACACCTCTGAGCTTTGTTTTGTGTCCTCAGTTGGATATGGAATGTGCTCTCCTGGATGGAGAACAAAAATCAGAAACAACTGAACTTATGAAAGAGAAGGAGATTTTGGATCATCTAAACCGGAAAATAGCAGAACTGGAAAAGAACATTGTTGGTGAAAAGACAAAGGTAAAAGAAAATTATATTTGATACCAATTTTATGGGCAAAATGGTGCTTCCATTTGATTGAATTTAAATGTTGTATGAATTGCCATGGTTTTGGATTTGTGTGTCATGGTCCTGGAGACAGCGGCACTGGAAAAAAGTCTTAAGATGAGGTAAGTTGTTGCAAATTAAGAACTGTCAGGGGCAGAGCAGCAGATAGAAGAGCCTGTTCAGTTTTTGAGCCAGTATTCATGGCAGCTTATTCTGCTTGAGCTGAGTGAATTGCTTTTTTCCAATCAGCCTTTCTGCTCTTCTGATTCTGCTTTGTTTTTAAAGAATCATTTTAGTACTTTGGAACTTCTTTCCAGCAGTGCCCTGTAAGGGTGGCTTAAACATATTCAAATATGGTTGCCTCATTTCTTTTCATTTTTCTGTTTATTAAAAAGATGAATGGGAACCATGCATTTCATCTATCTCGCCTTGCCATTGGCTTCAATGCAAGTGCACTGCTCTTTGCAAAATGCACTGCAGTTTTCAGGGGATCCTCACACACTGCCGAGTGAAAACTGTGAAACACAGCTGACACTTATTTTGGAAAGGAATATTGCTTACACATTTCAGGCCACAACCTGAATGTTAGCCGATACCTCCTAGGGAGTATGAAGAATTACTTGCAGTTTTTAGAATTCAGGGTGGTAGTTGGGTTTTCTTGTTTTTCTGTTTGTCTATTTTTTGCGGAAAATATTTCACTTACTCTCCTCTCAAATTCTGAGTTAGTTACAGCTGAACTAAGCCTAAATTAAAAATTAAAATTCCAGTTTAAGAAAGAAAAACTAATGAGCTTGAACACATTCCTTTCTTGCTCATCACGTTCTCCACTAAGCTGAGAAAAAGAAAAAAATTTCAGTTTGAGTAAACTCCAGTGGTAATATGTGGAAAGGATTTCTGCTCAGTGTGGCTTCCTTTTTAGGCTTCTCTTTGTTTGAGACCTATAAAGAAGGGCATTTGATCTTGGTGCCAGAGAATGAGCTCAAAAAGATATTGTCAGAAATTGAAGTCAGATTAAAAGCTACATATCAATATCTTGGTTGCCTGCTTATCAAGATCAAACTGCACATCTTTTTCATATTAAATTTTATGTATGTGCCTTCAAGCTCTAGACTTTGAAATAGTAAAGAATCCATTTGGGTAGTCGCTATATTTTTCTTTAAAAGCTCAAAACCATATCAAAGGATTGATTGTCTAGTTCTGCTGTACAGGAGGATTATGGTTTTCAAAGTTTCTGCACTGATACAGCAAGAAACTTTCATTGGAGGCATCAGATGTTTTTGTTTTGGTGCTTACTAGTATTTTACTATTTATGTCATACCGGAAAGCTAGCGGGACATAGGAATGGGGTATCAGGTTCCCTGTGAACCTGTCTGCCTTCCCCATCCATGTAGCTGTTTATCTTTGTGTAGCCCGCATATGACATGACCTATAAATTCTATTTGTCTACCTGTCATTAGCATCAGATTCTACACAAAAGTGAAGCAAGTTGAGTCAATGCTGAATCTCACTTCCCAGGGACAGCTGTGTTATATTCTCCAGACCTAAGTAAGGTAGAGTCGGAACTCCAGGAACATGAGTGGAAACAAGCAAGGGGGAGGCTACTTCCATCCTTCCTATTATTGTTTTGGTGGCTTGATAGAGGCTGTGCATAGGAGAGAGGACGCTGGGGGCTTGAAGTATAGAATCAGCTCATGCAGCTGTTAGGGGATTAGTTGGTCTCGGAAGGTGGGATTATTGTCTGTCATCACATGATATGAAAAATGGCAAAAACTGGCTTTGGGTGAGGGATTCCAGAGGAGAATGAGGGAAGTGAAAGCAGACTGAGCTGGATGATGGTACTGCATATTCTTGACAACCAAACTCAAATAGAGACCCAGCACTGCTTGGCAACGTCTCTCGGTTTCTCAAGTGAAGTTATTCTACCATTTTATAGCACGGCTATTTCATACCTTCACTCTGTTCAAACTTCTAGCCCACTTTTCCTGCCCCTGGCTCTGAGATGATCTCACCACCTACTTCACTGAGAACTTAGAGCATCTCATCTTCACAACTAAGGAAGGCTCTCTTCCCCTCAAACACCAGTCCCTTTGGATGTGCCCAGGGTACCGTCCCACCATCTAGAGGTCTACAGTCCTTCCGTTCCCCACTCCCCCCAGCCTCTCCCTCTTTACTGGACCTGTACTGTCAGTACGCCAATATTATTATTTTTATAAATTATTATTATTTAAAAGTAAAGTTCCTTCCAGCACCTGCCTTAGCTAGTTTCTCTTCAGCATAGCCAAGCTTTTCAAACAGTTTTCTCAGTATACTGTGCGTTCTCCTGCTTAGTTCCCCATTCATCCCATTCTTGTTCCACTATGCCATCAGATTTGCTCCTGTTAAGACCACTAAAAGCCTTGGTGCTGCCTAACCCACCCACTGGGTGCTTTTCAGCTCTCTTATGATCAGACTCCTGAGCGGCATTCAAGACAAGGGACAACTCTTTTCCTTGACACTTCCCTTCCCCCACCCCTTTGCCTTCGTGTACCACACTCCTCCAGCTTTCCTTCTCTTCCTCTTACTTATCTCTCTGACTTTTCCATCCGAGTTCCCGTTCCTTCTTCCTCTGCCTCTATCCAGCCAGCTGTTACAGTGTCTCTGATCTGAACCTTCTTCTTCTTCTTTTTTTTTTGAAGCAAGCTCAGACTTCCCCAGAAGTCCACAGAAAAATTCTGCTTGCTCTCATTGGTCTGAATTAAGATATATGCTTTGAATCATTTACTTTCTTTTTTTTTAATTGAGGTGTAATTGACATATAATATTATATTAGTTTCAGGTGTACAACACGATTCGATATTTGTATACATTGTGAAATGATCACCACAATATTTCTGGTTAACATCTGCCATCTCTTGTTGAGAACTCTCTTCTCTTATGTTCTCACATTCTTTTATAGCCATGGCTTCAAATAACGTGTACATGCTGGTGACTGACAAACGTATGTGTTTAGCCCACAACCCTTTTCTGTACTTCTGACTCATATCCTGTAGCCTACCTGATATCTCCACTGAAATATTTCTCAGGTATTTCCAGCTGAACACGACGTAACCGAACTCTTGATCTCATCCTTCCCCTGGCCTTGCATACACTTCCCCTGCCTCTGATCCTGTTCTTCCTCTAGTTTTCCCACCAAGAAATGGCATCTCTATCCACCTGTATGTCCAAACAGAAACCTGGAAGTAGATCTTGATACTGCTTTCTCTATCACCCCCACTTCTAATTGATTACAAAGCTATTTTTCAATTACTTTAACTTCTCCACATCTCCCCTAATAGCATTCTCTTCTAAATCATCAAAATTTCCTTTTGAGTTCCATTTCCATTTACTTTCCTTCAGTCTGTTTGCTTCACAGCAACCAGAGTGATTTTTCTTTTAAAATTTAAATTAGGTCATATCACTCTGGTTTGTGTTCCCCTGTATTTTATATAAATCTAAACTCCTTACCTGTCCTGACCCTTTCTATCACCTTTCTTCCCTCTTCACACCACTCTCATGGCGGCCTTCCTTCTGTTTGTTTAAAGATCCATACCACCCTGCATGCCCTGCCTGGAATTCCCTATCCTATATTCCATGCCTTGTTGGTTGCCTGTCTTTCAGGGCTTAAGTTCAGTGTTAGTTTTTCAGAAAAACCCTACTAGCCCTTTCCAGCTCAGATTATATTCTCTCTGTTGTTCTTTCAGTCCTTTTACAAATCACATTTTATAATTTATATTTGTTTTGGGCTTGTTAGATATTTATTTCCCTCTCTAGCCTGTGAAATAGAGGCAGGCACTGTTATCCACTGTTTATCCAGCTCATAATAGGTGCCAGAATACCGCCCAGTGTTCTTCGGGAATATTGTACTTGGATCTCCTGCTAACAGTGAGTCCTGGCTGGGTCTGAACAGAAACATTGAGCCAAACACCTGCCTGAGAGCTACGTGCAGCCAAGTTTCAGGACAGCTGGGGTGGTCTGTCCAAGTGCTCATGCCAGGGGCTTGTAATCACGCTGCCCGTCGAGCCAGAGCGTTAAGACAGAAGAAGGAAATGGCCTTTGCCCTTTTGGATCTCGTTTCCTTTTCTATACACCTGTTGCTGCTGTCAGATATAAACTGTGGAATGAGAAAACCAAAACCTGAAAAGATATCCCTGTTGGGGAAGCTCCAATTCAGATGTCAATAGCACATCCTGTAAGCCTGGCCTCATTTTTTGGAGACAAGGCCTGGAGCCATTGGAAGAAAGTTCAGTAACACCTCAGAGTTCAAATCCTGGTGTGAAATTAATGACATTGTTTCCTTGGCTCTCAAGACCAGTCTTTAGCATTGTTTCTTTTTGCTGATTTGGGAGCTCTCATTCTATTTTACATATTTAGTATAAATTAATGTATTTCATAGGTGACCACTATTTATTGTATGCTACCATATAAAATAAAAACTATAGACATAATTACATATTCAACATAAAATATAGACAATGTATTTAATTGTGTATTTGTTGAACATTTTTGCAGTGGCTCCCTGGGCTGACCTTTCACCGTCCTTATGGGGACCACAGTCAGGAACATCAGTGCACCCGTTTCCATGCAGGTCTGAGCTAAATGCCACCTGCCTATTGTGTTCTCAGACGGTAGCCACATCACAAATAGGGTCTCTATGAACTTGTAAACCCTAAACAAATAGAAGTATCAGACTCGAACATAAACCCAGAGGGGATGTTTATTTGAAGCAGTAAGCAAAAATCCATAGTGTTTTCTTAGGGTAAGAGAAAGGAGAGAGACTTGTTAACCTCTGTGCTGGTAGACTGTTTTAGATTGATGGGCTTGGTGACTGGGGGTGGGGAAGCCACCAGAACCATGAAGCTCAGTTTGGGCAAAAGCTGGAAACGGCTTCCCTCCCGCCTGCACTTCCCCTCTCCAAGGCAAAGCCTGATTTGGGGCAACTGCTGAAAAGTATGAAAGTGTTCCTGCAGTTGTTTATGTACATTTTCCTTCTGTCTTTGTCTATTTCTGACTACATAAAAAATTCAGAACTAAAAATAGTTCTTCAGCTTCGCTATTTTTGGATTGTCTGTCTCATTCCTGCTCCTTAGCATATGACAATGAAAAGTTAGCTGTACTGAAATTAAATAAAATGGTTAAGGAAAGGCTCTGCTTACCTAGTATTGTTGAAGAGTCTTTCCATCACCTAGATGGTGATCACAAAGTTCAAACCATCCTTCTGTTTAAGGATCTGTCCTCACACAGATAGGTTGCGATATTTTGTAGCTATACTGGTCTGCACACTTTTATAGCTAAACACACTTAAAGGTGTGAGCTGAAGTTTAAATCACTCTACGCCATGCAACACGTTCCTGGGTGAAATCTTGAATTAGTTGACTAATTTTTCTGTAATAAGCATATAGCTTTGTGTCTTAAGTGGTTAAATTGTATTCTCCATTACTATCTTGCCAGAGTACCTGTTACTTCCTCCCCATCTTTCCTTCAGAGCCAGGGGAAGACAGAGAGCCTGCCCAGAACTCCTCAGCAAAGTGTTAATGCCTCTTGAGTGCAGAGTCTTTGCCAAGTCACAGGCAGTGTTCAGAAGGGACCCAGCCCTTCCCGTGCCTCTTTCTTACATTTCAAAGTTAGCTCCCTGGTTAGAGGAAGTGGAAATATATCATGGGATATGGGGATTAAATCAACAGGGTTCCAGATTAGGGTGATTTTTTTCTGGTGGTTGTTTGATTACGTAAATCCTTAGTGTTCTGATTTTCCAATGTTTTCTACCCTAAACATCCATCAACTGTGCAATTAAAATGTCAAAGCCAATGGTAAAAAAAAGCCTAGGAAAGTAACATAAAAATGTGCCTCTTTAGAGGCAGGCAGAGAATGGGTTTTCAGCAATAACCATCTGGGGACACAGGTCCGTAATCTTTCCTCTGCAATTCTGAAAAGTTTTGTAGAGGAAAAAAACTTTTTATAAGGTTGGCACCAAAACTTAGTTGGTTTCAAAACCTGACTTGGACTGATATTCACACTCAATATGAATATTCATAAGTAGCTGCAGAAATGGAAACAGGTTTGATTACAGGGTTTTGCCCCAGAACTCACTGGAAATGCCATACAGTATATGCTATATGAACTGTGTTACCTCTATCAAATGTAGAATATTCTGAAATCTAGAACACATCTGGCCTTAAGAATTTCAGATAAGTGATTTTGGGTCTAAAACAATTGCCTAATCTTGAATCTCTGAGGATGCCTGCCTCTCAAACCACCCCACAGGGCTCAGGAACTGGAAGGAAGGGGACCCTCAGGGTGTATGGAGAGGACTTTGGATGGGCTACCCTTAAAAATGATGGCTTAGGTACTATGAATTTTAACATATCACTGCATCAATTCCAAACCTGACCCAGTGTTTCAATAAACATGGCCTGAGTACCTAGTGCATGCTGGAGTCTATGCTGAACAGTTTGGAAATTACAAAGATGAACCTTAATTTTTAAGAAAATTTTTATCAAGCTAATAAGGCTGCCAAATTAGGAAAAAATATATAGGATGCTTGGTTAAATTTAAATTTCAAATAAAGAGAATAATTTTTTGGTGCAATTATGTCCCATGCATTATTTAAGACATAACTTACATTTAAAAAATCATTTGTTGTTCATCTTAAATTCACGTTTAACTGTGTGTCCTCTATTTTATCTGGAAACCCTATAAACTAATGAAGTAGGCATCTTTTCAGGGTAACCTTGAACCATCTGCTTACCAAATATTAGTTAAATGTGGTAAAATTATTTTTTTATAGGTATTCAAAAATTTTCCGCATAGTATTGGAATTCAAATAGAGCCAGCAAGTTAAATTTCAGTTTCTTCCTTCGAGAATACAACTTAGAGAAAATTTATTATTGTCTTTTAACCACGGATCTGGCAAAATAAGTGGTCCTGAGAAAGCCTTAGATTATTAAGTTTATTCAAGATTATTGGCAATTCTTGTGTACATGTTCAAATTATTTAGGGTAAATTTATAACCACTCCTGATCATATGTATGATTAGAAGCGAGTTGTTCTACCTCTGAAATTGAAATGCATCATTCCTCTCTGAAAGCATATTGGATATTGGAATCTCACAGTTCTTTTTTTCTTTTGGTTTACTTGAGGCATTTAATCTAAAAGTAAAAATTTTACATTTGGGGTGTTACCTGTAAGAGAGGACTTTTATACTATGAAGGAAAGGTGCTGAAGCCAAATGTCTTCAAGCTTTGGTAGATTCTGTATTAATGTCCTATGTCTTCATTACAAAAATCAAATTGTAATTAATTTTGCCTTTGCCTCTCACATTATTCTGGGTGGCTAAGTCAGTGATTCTGATTGCATATGAGAACACCTGGAGAGATTTTTAAAAAGCTTGTTCCCTAGCCTTATACCCCCTAGATTTCTAAGTGGAGGCCTGGGAAATAGTATATTTAAAAGCTCACCCAGCTTATTCTAATGTGGTCAGGGCTAAGAACCACTGTACTTCATGAAGACAGTGATCAAGTTACCTCGTTTCTCTGTCTCTATTCCCCTTATAAATATTTATTGATTGAGTGAATGAACAACTCACCATGGAAGCAGATGTAGGCCCAATTTTATATACTGCTTTTTACTTTCGTTTGCTGGTGAAAAATTTACCTTTGGCGCTATATACACTTTAGGAACATCAGTCTTTTCTTTTCTTTTTTTGGCCACGCTGCATAGTTTGCGGGATCTTAGTTCCCTGACCAGGGATTGAACCCTCCTCAGCAGTGAAAGTGCGGAGTCCTAACCACTGGACCGCCAGGGAATTCCCAGGAACATCAGTCTTAAATATGCAAAATAGGCAGAATCTTGCAATGAACTTGTGACCCAACTGGATTTTTGCTGGCCCATCAAGAGAGGACAAGTCAATTCGAGAATGATGGAGGTGGCTGTGTTTCTAGGGAAGTCATGTTCTGGTCTTTGTTTTATAAATACACCCTTTACATCTGGATCTTCCTGGAGTGTTCTGATTCCTTATAATCTCATTTTTTCCACAAAGTTAAATTTGTTAAATATATTAAAAATGCATTTTAATTCATTTATTTCCTGAAAACAGATTTATGAATCCTAAGAAAAAAATGTTGTGCTCTCTCCCAATTTGATGTTTGGAAAATATTGCTGTGCCTATAGTAGTTAGTATAGGTGACTTTAACTAATTTAAATCTGGGGGGAAGAGAATAACACCCAGTGTTCATATTTTACATGTAAAAAGCTAGAATCCCTGAACCCTGGAATGTCATCTAATTTATCCAACTATTTTACCTTTGCTGTAGAAGGTGATACTTTCAGCTCTAATTAGCTGCTTGCCTAGAGCTAATTTTTCTTTGAAAACTTCCTGGACACTAAATAGAAGAGAGGTATATTAATTTATTTCTGGCTCAGAGGTGGTCTAATTTTGGCTCTTGTAGGAGTGATAGCACGTCTGTGGCCCCCTGTGGTTTATGGCCGGGCCCATCTGCCACTAGTCCCTCTTTCATCCTTCCCCTCACTTCCTTTGCCCTAGCTTTGGCCCCACTGAGCTGTCACTCTGAGACCCAGGTAGTGGCCACAGAATTACGGATAAACCACAGAGAAGCTGCAGAAGGTCCTGATGGTGTCCACTTGCATAATGGTTCTAACTGCCCCCTTGTATGGAATTGCAAAACGTTTTGAGCACCTCAGAAGGAAGGCACTATGTAAACATAAGGTATTTTTTATTAGTTGTTTATTTGTGCTTATTATTAGCAATTTAAAAACTGAGAGCATCAGAGGAATAGTTTGGTTATTTCTTCGGAGTTGGGACCTGTGTTTTAGGCCAGTGCCTTTCCATATTATTAAATATTGTATCAGTGTTTTCTATCGAATATTATTTAAATTTTAAGGCTTGGCATCTTTGCTATTTGATTGGAATGAATAGTTTTCTTATTTATTTAACTTTCTGTTTGAAACTAAAATGGCTGCAAATTCTGGTGAGACAACACCTAGAAATAGAACTCTTTGTGGACAAAATTCTTTTGCTGTGTAATAGGGCAATCTTAGATCTGCACGCAAGGGAAATAACACATTTTCTTAGCCAAAGACAACAGGTGTTCTGTATTGTTGGTTTTATTAAGGGAAAAAAATGATTAATTCTGCAGCTAAAGACTAAATCTAACTGGCACTAGTATATTCGATTTTACTGTGAGGTAACACTTGAGAATCCTTTATTCTGTGAATGATGCCATCGCTTTTTCTCACTCCTACACAGCAGCTGTGCACACTGAGCACACTTCACAGTAAAGACTGAGGAAACTTTCTTTCTTTCTTTCTTTTTTTTTTTGTTCGGCCACATAGCTTGTGGGATCCTAATTCCCTGACCAGGGATTGAACCTGGGCCCTTGGCAGTGAAAGTGCCACGCTGTAACCGCTGGACGGCCAGAGAATTCCCTTTTAGGAAACTTTCGTTATCATCTGCTAAATTCTAAGTTGTAGAATCATTTTTAGGTTGATATATGGAGTAGGATTCTGAGTTTTCTCACTTCTAGATGTAATCATTTTGAGAAAAAAAAAAAAAGTGCTTCTAAATCAAAATATACATTTCTAAAATGCCCTTGACATTTTAAAATGTAAGCCAAAAGTGGAGATTCAAGTGTACTTGTGTAGGTATTGATGTCATAGAGTTTTAGACTTAAACTCGAACATCTTTTATAAAGAATCTATGTGTATGTTTACACAGGAAATCATGACCATTTGGATGAAGAAATGAGAGTAGTATAAATTTATAGGGCTACTTCAAATCTTCATCCTTTAAAAAATTTTTTCTGTGATATGCTTAGAAGCCAGTTTTATTTCTACCAAATCAATAGTGAACGTAAGAGAGTCAAGTGATGGTAAATATTTTGCTTGTTGAAGGGGTCAAAGGGTGGTGGTGCTTCCATTCCACTGAAGTGCTTTAGTTTAGGTTGAGAGTGTTACACAAGGAGAGAATTAGGTCTGAAATTTACTTCAAGGGTTCAGAGTATCGTAAAGGGAACATAAGATGGGAAAACTGGCACTAAACGCATTGAAGTTTTGTTTCTCAGTTTCAGAGGTGGCCTTGGAAGACCGTGTGATACTGTATTATAGTATTTGCCTGTTATACCCTGGAGAATGTCCAGGGTCACTTGGGAGGGATTTAGTGTTATCTTCTCCTTTCTTCTATTCTGTGACCCTTTCGTTTTTTCCACAGTCCATGTTTCAATTATTTTTTATGTCAGTCAGTCATTGTAGGAAAGTCCTTATCTCCACAGTAAATGTCACACCTTTGGTGCACCTGAGCTGTCTAATATGCCTTCCTCTTGCTGCTTTGTCAGTCTTGCATTTTTACTAGCTCTCTAAGTGTCTGAATTAGACGCTCTCCCGGGCAGCAGATTTTCTAATTGCTTAAGCTCTGAAGTTTGCCAAAGAGCTAGAACTGTTCCACATGACCAGGGTATCAACTTGTGCACCTAATGTGCCTCTAACCTGAGAACAAAATTTCAATAATTGCCAAAGCTTGCTTAACGCATGCCTTCAGCAAACTGGGCTCTGACAGTGCTTGAGGTAAACGCCCGCTCTCCTTTGTCTGGTTCCCTGCCGAGTGACTCTTTGCAGGGCTATCTTAGGAATTCGGTTGGCATTTCTTTTGTTCTTTGTTGACCATTGACCAATATGACCGTGGCTTCCCCTGCTTTTGTAACGTGGTGGCAGGAAGGAAGGGAGGAAGGAAGGACAGGGGTCGTTGCCAATACCCGATGGAGTGAACTGGGTTTGGAGAATGTAGAAACGGGGCCCCTTGTCCTTACTTCCACTTACACCCCCTTATCCTAGTCACTAACGAGATACGTTTCTACATTCATAGGATGTCTGGAGTTTGTGTGTGTTTGCTTGTTTGTGTTATCCTTGGGAAATGTTCACTAACGACTGCTTGGGGTGTGAAGGTAATTTCTATTCTTCTATTTTCTGATTTCTGAACTTCAGGAGAAGGTAAAGCTTGATGCTGAAAGGGAAAAACTAGAGAGGCTTCAGGAGCTTTACTCCGAGCAGAAGACCCAGCTGGACAATTGTCCTGAGTCCATGAGGGAACAGTTGCAACAACAACTGAAGAGGGTCAGTAGCAAACAGGAATGTGCTAGTTGTTTTTTGTTTTTTTGTTTTTTTCAATTAAGTTCCACTTACCTATGACTTCCTCCTTCACATAGCATAAATTTGCATAAATTCTGGTCATTAGATACGTTTTAAATAGAAATATGCATGCTGACCATATATATTCCATGCTAATCAGTTGAAAAATTCCTTGTTGGAATCCTTTGCCTCATTAATAATGCAAAAACATTTCCCAAGTCCTTTTTTGTAACAAAAGAGGGCTATTACTGACATGTAACCAACAAGACTGTTTAAATCAGCTGACGTCTTTTCCTGCATTCTGTTCTCTACTGCATCTTGAGTCCTGTTTGCCCTCGAATGTTTTTTTTTTTCCTCCTCTTGATTTTATACTCCTGCCCACAAATTTTTCTATTCTCTGATTTGCTCCCCACCACCACTCATCATTTTGTTTCTCTTTTCCTTTCTTCTTCTTAGTGACCTTGAACTCATTAGCATGATCACAGCAATCAAACAAGACCCAAGATGCAGGGCATTCAACATTTTTTCATACAAGCTTCATATTTTTTAAAACTTCGTGCAGCATAGATCTTCTAGTTGAACTTTATCAGGTTATTCTTCGATCTTTAATGTTGGTAGTGTTGAAACGACCTCGATACTTATCTTCCTAGGTGGATAGTTTTGCAGACACTAGCAAGGCCACTTGATAATTCATAGCTGCTTGACAGCTGCGTTATTTGCTCTAAACAGCAGCCCAAATAGACTGTGACTCTGGGGAGGCAGTCATTAACAGTCTTGGACCTCTAAAGGAGCCTAATAGTAATTAGTCCCAAGTCAATAACAACTTATGATTCCACATGAGTAGGAAGGAAGACTAGTTTTATTCATATTGCTATGTCTGTACCTTCTTGGGCAACTGGGAAAAAGTCAGTTAAGATAGCACACCCCTGAAAATGTTTAAGATGACCTTGAATACAAATACGTTTGATATCTCTGAGTATCACTAGGTTATGAAAAATTACAGTTGAAACTTTTCAATGTATTGTACAGGTTGAATAAAGAGTACCCAGTACAGACAGGTTAAACTACAGTGTAACGGTTCTAATATTTTTAATTTTTTACAATGTTGGATCAAAAAAAGTTTTAAAAATGTTTCTTCCCCTTTACGCATTTTATTGTGTACAGCTTAATTTGCTAAAAGAAGATAAAACTTCCTGTCCCTCAGTGTCCCAAGGCTGTGAAAGTCTTATGATAAAAAATGATTGGAAAAAGAATAATATTTGTAAAATTATTCTAGCTTGTAATTTTTTTGTGTTTATGCCAGTTCACAAAAGAGATTGGGAGACTGATTTTTTTATATTTGTTTACTGTTTTTCAACTTTCCTTATTGCTAAAGATTTTACGCAGTCACCATAATGCTTTATGTAGAGTCAGAAGCATGGTTATATATTTTGTTCTTCCCCTTCCTTTAGTTATCCAGTTATTGTTTGTATTCTTCATAAATATTGCTTCAAATAAAAATTGATAGATTCTATTGATAACCTGGAGTCAGCATGATATGAAAAATTACTTAATTATTTTGTAATTTTGTAATTAAGTAATTACAATTGTAATTACAATTGTAATTTTGTAATTACAATTGTAATTTTGTAATTAAGTAATTACAAATTACTTAATTTGCTTAATCTGTTAGATTCTATAGGATAACTCATAAATTTGTATATGTTCCAAGGATTTTGGCTACAAACGAGGAAAGGAAATGATACAGACAGCCTATTCCACTAACTGAAGGCAAAGACTCCTTCCTCTTCCTTTCCAAGCAGAGTGCAAAATTCTTATCATAAAACCCCTTTCCTTAGGAGAGAAAACTGGTTCGTGCTAGCTTCTGTTCACCTGATATTAAGAGAACTACTAATTCTGTTTTCCAGGGAAGGATGATGACCAAAATAACTCTTCACCAGTCCTTTGGCTTAATCAGTAAAAAGTTCACTTATTTCATGAGAAGTCCATTCATACTGGAACTTCCTGCCTTATCACAACTCATTTCCCTTCAGACTTTGAACACTCCAGAATAGCACTTCATTACAAAACTTTCCCCAAGGCATTTAAGCTAGATTCAATAAAGTTGATTTTATTACAAGTAACTTCATTAGGCAGCAAGTCAGACAGAATAGAAAATAAATGAATAGGAAGAAAATCATTTTCTTAAACTGTATGCTGTCTCAAATACTTAAGCTGCAATTGTAGAATGATTTTGTGCATGCAGCACTATGGATTTATGACTGGGCTTCTGACCCCTAAATCATTGCTTTAGAAGCAGAATACAGTTTTCATCCAATGTTGATTTCATGGCCCATGGTTTAATGTAGTTGATAACGGGCTCACCAATCGAATTGTTCCCTGGGGATACAAGTAGTGTGAGGAAAAAAACCCTGAAGAAAATTGAGCCTTTCATCTGCTGGAGAGGACTGGCTAGGATATTATTGTTGTGTTTTGGTATTTACTCAGCTGAATGGTTGATTTCGGTCTCTTGATTTTTAAACAGTTCTGTTCAGTGATATCTACAATTAGGAGCCTTTTTTTTTTCTCACTAGCTCTACAATGAGTTTATCCTTTAACCTTGGACAAGTCATTCAACCTCTGTGGGCCTCAATATCCTCATGTATAAAATGAGAAGATTGTACTACATGATTTCCATTGTCTTTTTCCAAATTCCAAAAGTATGCAAAAAAGTGTTCGACTGTAGCACATAAGATGGAGAAATAGTAACAAACCCTGAGCTCCATTTAAATTTGCTTTCAAAATTGACCTTGAGCTGTCGTAAGATTATTCCTGTAATCTCTCCTGGCCATTCCACGTCTAGTCTCTTCTTTCTGTTCCTCTACTAGGCAAAGAAAACATAAAGTTGTACATGTAAACTTCTGCCGTGTACATTCTCAAAAAAGTTATTGGAAAGCAAAAAGGAATTCCGTTGAATTTTCTTTAGCACAGCTGTCTTATTTCCTTCCACGCCTGGCCTTTGAACTTGCCAGCCAGTAGAGATTTGTCATGTTCTTTTAGTGGAGAAGTTTAGTTAAAATTTTCACTCAACTAGTCATACACTTGACTTTGAGCTTCCTGTATATATTATTCTGTGCTCAATTAAGCTACTCCTGCCCCCAAATTCCATCTCTTGAATTCTTATTCTTATCTAAAATCTTGTAAAAGTTTTTTCCCCTCCCAAGTTGTTTTTCTTTCACAGTGTAAGTTTATATACACACGTTTTAATGGTTTAGATAACTTGATCAGATGATTACACCAGAGGAATCTGAGTGCTGAGCTAAGCTTTAATTTTCAACTTTCCTGCCTAGTGTGCTATTATTTTCATGTAGTGGTTTAAATATTTACTACAAATAAATTAATGGCTCTGTGACCTTCATGTGGTTAAAATAGCATATGTTGCGCATTAACCAGATGTGGAGTAAGCGACTGACTAGCATAGTGTATATATTGTGAGCCATATGCCCACTTTGAATGAAGATTCTTTATAAACTAAAAAAAAAAAAAAAAAGCCTATTAAAATTTTTATCTCAATAAGCTTTAGCTGCAAACCAAGTTTAATTGAAAAACCTTAAAAACTTGAGTATGGAGGCCTGTATGAATAAACATATCACTGATGTTTTAGGACTACAGATATTTTGTTTCAAGACATAACACTAGTGTTATGTCTCAGTTCCTTTAGCAGTGACTAGATTTGGTCCACATTCCTGTAGATGTTATAAGCATGAAATATCTGATAAACTTGAAATGTCACCCAGTTACTTGAAACCAAGACCACTTTACTTTTGGCCAATTAAAATGTAAAGAAGCTTTAAGAAATGCTGAATATGTTTTTCAAATTGTTTTTCCTCTTCTTAGGCTTTGAGAATCCACTGTCTGTGTTGACATAATAATCTTGTTGCTATAGTGTTGGTTGTAATTTCATGGTAGCACATAGTCCTTCTGTGAATCATCCCCAGAATAAACTCATTCCAGAAGATAGAAAAATGTTCCATTTGATTAGAAGACTTATATATAAGTTTATCACTTATATAAAAACCAGGGGAAGGGGTGGTGTGTTTAAATACTGATATAGATCTAATTTATCATATATTTATTTATCCAACTCTTTTTAACGTGTCGATTGAAAAAAATGCCCTGGCACTTTTACCCATGTAGCGCCATGAGCTATGTAGCCCAGCTGACTTTTTCTTTTTTGGTCATTAATTATTTATAAATTATATTTTTTAAAAAATCTTCTGTACATACCACATTTACAGTTCTGTCAAAGGCTCCCAAAATAAGGAGGTTTTTTTGTGTGTGTGTGGTTTTGTTTTTTTGTTTTTTAAGTAGATGGGAGAACAATTCATACAACATGCAGCAGTCTCTGCTCAGATACAGATTCACTCCTGTCTTCAGACATCTCATAGGTTGGAGAACGCCTCTTCTAGACTATCTGACTTCTGTGATTTCTGTTTGTTCTTAAATGTCCTGAAGATTATTCCTAGAATAATCTTAACCTTTCAGTTAACCTTTCGAGTGCTTAACCTTTCGAGTCATTCTTTGTGCTTGATGAATGCTGTGGTTCCTACTGTTCCTAATAAAAAGGTTTGTGAACAATTTTAAGGGATTCACAGAAGCCCAGTTTAAGAACTCCAATCTTCAAATGTTTTTGGCGACTTCTCCCTTCATTAAAATTATTTGAGCATGCATGCCTACATATACATACATATAGATCACATTATATTGTAAATGTATATATTATATGTATTGCATACATGCTCAAAATATATATATTCTTTTAAAATAATGTACATATACTACTCTACTTGAAAGTACATTAGAGAACATTTATTGAGAATTTGTAAAAGAAGAGGAAAAACTAAAAATAAATATAAAGAAGCTGTAATATTCCTTCCTCACATCCCAGTGCCTTGTGTGGTATGCCATTTGGGGTACATATATTCCTCTTAAAGACCTCTGATCTGTTATGTATGCCAACTTTTGAATCTTTTTTTTTATAGTCAACAACTTTGGAATATTGAATTTAATCTTTATACTAAAGTCTCATTTCATTTGAAAATTTGTGGAAAACAGTAATTTTTCTCAAGAGATTATGTCACACCTTTGGTCTGCAGATAATGTTTAGGTTATTTATTGAGTTTTTATATTTCATGATCCATTTTAAAGCCACCTGGTAGATTTAAAGCAAGAATTCCTACAACCACAGAGCAGTCTAAAACCAATGGTGAAATAGATGCTGCCCTCCTACCCCTACCCCAGTCCCTTTCAATTTCATCCTAAAGTCACTGCTCTGGGGTTTAACTCCAGAGAGAGGATTATCATGTTCTAACCCTGGTCAGTGTTGTAACTGGAAAGATATTTTGGTCTTTTTGCTTTTAATAATTTTTTCTTCACATTAAGAACACTGCAGCTATTCTGGTGTGTCTTGTTTTCATTCCCTTTTCTCCAAAGGATGCTGATCTGTTGGATGTGGAGAGCAAACACTTTGAAGACCTGGAATTCCAGCAGCTTGAGCGTGAGAGCCGTCTAGATGAGGAAAAGGAGAACCTGACCCAGCAGCTCCTGCGTGAAGTGGCTGAATATCAACGGAACATTGTTACTAGAAAGGTACTTTTGCCAGGTGTTGTTCAATGTGAAAAGTCAAAATATACCCCTTGCTATGTGACAATAATGATTATTAATATAGCTATAGCATGTGTCCATCTGTCTGTATATCTGCTATATCTGAATATCTTTGTGTGTTCAACCACGTGTCACATTTGGCAGATTATGGAGCCTGCCATTTACATGCCAAATGGTGCTCCCAACTAGATAAACTGAGACTTGTTATTGTTACTTGATGCTGTAGATGCATTTATGAATATAAATGTGAAAACCAAGGTAGAGAAAATCAGAAATCTAGATGTTTGTTTTAAATTACTTGCTTTTGCAATCACAGTAACTGGATTTAGAATAATTCTACGAACAGTCTCTTTTAGAATTCCTCTGTTCCCATTGCCCAGTAGTTCTCAAAGATGGCTGATAGTTTACTACTACTAGAAGCAGCCTCGTGGAATGCTATGCAGATGACCGCCTCCATCCAGCCCTGAGCACCCGGATGTCCAGTCCAGAATTCAACTCTTGTTCCAGAATTTAGAATCGCACCCCCGTGCTCTGTACTAAACTGATAAAGTTGAGGGAGAGGACGATGGAGAAGGTGACTTCTTAAGCTTTCAGTTTAAATAAGAAATTCCATTGTTTTTTCTCATGAGGCGTCTCCCAAAATGATGCCAAAAATTCATTTATATTCTAACACAAGATTTCCTGTTGACTTCCAGGTTCTTGAAATAGATTTTGAATCACTTGGCCTTAGGTAAAGAAAAGCCTTGAGCTTGTCAGTTCAAAGAAACTGCCCATAGTCTCTGGGTAATAATCACTGCCTACCTACCATCAATGAAATGTGGTCACTGTGCTTCAGGTTATAACACTTTTTCTCCCTTTCCCAGGACAGACTGGAAAACTCTTGAATGTCTAATGTACATCTCTATGGTCGTTTTTGTGTTTTTTTTCCTCCAGGAAAAAATTTCTGCATTGAAAAAGCAAGCTAATCACATTGTCCAGCAGGCTCAGAGAGAACAAGATCATTTTGTGAAAGAAAAGAATAACTTAATAATGATGTTGCAGAGAGTAAGTATTTCCTTTCCAGCACTGGTTGCAGTAAAACACAGGTTCCAACTCAGGGAAAGTTGCTTCCATCAAAGTAAGTACCTTTTAATAAAGAATAGTGAATTATAATTTGAGGAAGAATTTTCTATATACATTTTTATTTAATCCTCCACATTAATAAGCTGATGCTCTGAATGATTAACTATAATACAGAAAATAAGCAAAGACATTTTATTCATGCTTTTTCCACAGTGTGAAAATCCAAACTATGAAAAATCTGTACGTTTTCTGATTTTCTTCTTTTAAAAAAAATCATATTTTTCATCAAATAGGTAAAACATATTCTGCTCTTTTACTGCTCTCAAACATTTTGGCTCAGTTGCTCTGGTGTTTTGAACTCCAATTATTTGCATGTGGGTCTTCCTGGCAAAGGCCCAATAAAAATCCCAACAGACTTTTTTGTAGAAATTGACAAGTTGATGCTAAAATTAGCAGTTGATCTTCATTATTCATGGAGTCTGTATTTGTGAATCCATCTGTTCACTAAAATTCATTTGTAACCCTAAAATTAATACTTGTCATGCAGTCATTGATGGACAGGCACAGAACAGTGAAAATTTTGAGTCACTCAATGGACATGCATGTTCCCAGCTGAGATTGAACAAGGCACTTCTCTGCCTTCTTGTTTCAGCTCTCTTACTGTAAACAAGTGTTCTTTTTGTGGACTGTTTAGTGCCATGTTTTCACATTTTTGTGCTTTTTGGTGATTTTGCTGTTTAAAGTGGCTCACAAGTGCTAAAATATTGTCTGGTGTTCCTAAGGGCAGGAAGGCTGTGATGTGCCTTATGGTGAAAATACATGTGTTAGATAAGCAGCTTTCAGGCATGAATTATGGTGCTGTTGGCTATGAATTTAATGTTAATGAATCAACATTGTATGTTAAATGAGATGTCTTTAAAAAGACACACACATAAAACAAAGTTATGCAGTAATCAGTTGATGAAAATATTGTGACCAGAAACCCAATGGTTCAATATTCTCTAGTTCAGTGTTCATGGCAACATTATAGAACACAACTACTGCAGATAATGAGAATCGACTGTATATGAAAATGTAAAGGGCATAGAGTAGCTGAAACAACTTTGAAAAAGAAGAACAAAGTTGGAGGATTTATACTATTTGACTTCAAGTTTTACTATAAAGCCATAGTATTTAAGAGGGTGTGGTACTGGCATACAAATAGACATATAGATCGAAGGAATGGAACAGAGTCCAGAAATAGACCCACACATACACTGTCTATAGATTCTTGACAAAGGTTCTAAGACAATCCAGTAGGGAAAGGAAAGTCCAGCATGTGGTGCTGGATCAACTAGGTAAACATGGAAAAAAATGAATCTCAATACCATTCATCCTCACACCATGCATATAAATTAATTTGAGACAGATTATAGACCTAAACATAAAAATTAAGGTGAAAAAGTTTCTAGAAAATACAGGTGTGCAAGTACACCTTCATGGCCTTGGAGTAAGCAAAGATTCCTTAAAGAGGAAATGACAGAAGGCTTGTATCCAGAATATATTAAAAACTCCTACAAACTCAAAAATAGTAGATAAACAACCAATAAATAAATTTTTAAAAAACAGACAAAAGACTGGAATTGAAACACTTCGCAAGAGAAGTTATGTGAAGAGTCAATAAGTCCCATGAAAGAATACTCAGTCGTTAGTCATCAGGGAAATACAAGGTTGACTCAGTTTAATAGATTTTGTGTTCCTTCAGGAAAAGGAAAATCTTTGTAATTTGGAAAAGAAATACTCCAGCCTCTCTGGGGGCAAAGGGTTTCCTGTCAACCCCAATACTCTAAAAGAGGTAAGCTGTGATTTTTCTTGTCTACTCATATCACCTTAGAACTCAGGAGATGTGCCTCAGTTTTATGCGATTAGCTGACTAGGAAAAACACTCACTGAAGTGACTTATGAAAGCACTCAATGCTTTGATGGTTTTCCTGCCTTTTGTTATTTGTGCTTTGAGAATTTCAGGGATTATCTTTGTGTCTAATGCAGATTCACTCTGTGTGTGTGTGTGTGTGTGTGTGTGTGTGTGTGTGTATACTTTGCTTAACAGTGACATTGTGGGTTAACTTGAAGTTTCAAAAAATTTAGGATCCAGACCAAAGCTAGTCTTAAATTCTCTTCTTTCCTTCCTCCATTTTCCTTTCTCAGTTTCTCCTCTTTCCTACTTTCTTCTCTTTCTCCTAAGTCTTCTAGAACGTGAAAATGCCCCCAAACATCTCTATCTCCTTTTTCCTCCAATGTTGTCTATGCTATTTTTGCCCCTAAATCGGAAAATCCTGTTTACATTAAGTAGTACACTCTCTTTATCCCAAACGTCCATCTTTTCCCAGGCCCCATCGCCACCCTTGCCCAAATATCTTTTTACAGAGCTACATTGCTATAATGGTTAAATATTTTAACTCTAATTTGGAAAATTAAAACCCTGACTGAGAAAGAAAATAGTTTTATTTTTTTTCAAAAAGCTAAAGAAAAAGCTTGCTCCTGCATAAAATTTTTCATAATAGCAAAAAAACCCTTTATTTATAAACTGCTTTAAAAAGACAGCAGAGTTAGGAATTCCTTCATAGAAAGTAGTGTGTGTGTGTGTGTAGGTGTGTGAGGTAAATGCTCATCACATAATAGGAGTGAATAACATGTCCCTCGGAAGCATTTTGTGAAATGTTTCCAAAAAACTTTTTTAGACCATTCAGTTTCGTAGTTTCTCTCCATTATTTAGAACACAGATCCGGCAGATTCACTGCATAAAGGGTGGTTGTGAATGGAGTGTAGTGGAATAAGGTTGTCAGTGAGGTGGGCAGGGGCTGGGTCTTGTGAGTCATGTTAAAGAAATTTGGTTTATTTTATGTGGATGGGAAGCCACTGAGGGATTTTAAGCAGGGAAGTGACATTATTTGAGGTCCATTTGTTAAAGATCACTCTGGGCTGCTCTACTGGATTATAAAGAGGAGATGCCGGGAAACCAGTATAGTGGTGATTGCAATAGTATAGGCTGGAGGTGCTGGTGGCTTGGATTTGAACAAATGAAGAGTGATGGAGAAAATTAGCTGGATGCAGAAATACTTTGGAGACAGAGTTGACAGTTCTTGTTGATAGATTGGATGTGGGGATGAATTAAATTAAGGGTATTGTCAGGAATGCTGCCGTTATTCCAGTTTGAATAATGAGGTTGATTGTGAGTAGCTCTTACTGAGATAGGGAAGACTGGGGAAAGAATAGATTTGAGAGGGAAATGCGGTTTGACTCTGGACATACTGAGTTTGAAGGCTTGTGGCTTCCAAATGCATTAGATAAGCTCTAAGGTCACTTCGCCTCTTAGAAGAATAAAATCTTTCCCTTTCTATTCAAGAGTTGTTCTTATTCTCTGCAGCCCTCCTGTTGTCAAAATCCAATTTGCCTTTTTGACTGTATTGGTGTGTCTGCAACTCTTGTGTTTGTTGAGTGGCTGTGTGTCCTCCTTCATGTCAAGCAGACTTGGCTCAGAAGATGTTTTGATTTTCTCCTTTCTCCCTTCCTTCCTTCCTTCCTTCCTTCCTTCCTTCCTTCCTTCCTTCCTTCCTTCCTTCCTTCCTTCCTGTCAAGCAGACTTGACTCAGAAGATGTTTTGATTTTCTCCTTTCTTCCTTCCTTCCTTCCTGTCAAGCAGACTTGGCTCAGAAGATGTTTTGATTTTCTCCTTTCTTCCTCCCTCCCTCCCTCCCTCCCTTCCTTCCTTCCTTCCTTCCTCTCCCTTTCTTTCTCTCTCTCCCTCTTTCCTTCTTTCTCTCTCTCTCTCACTCTCATTCTCTCTCTTTTTTTAAAGAGTGATGAATTTATATCCAACTCTTTTAAACAAGTCCCACTTCTGGAAAATGACATACATTTTTGAAGCAATTAATTAGGATATATGGTTATGACTCATATAAAGAATCCAACCTTGGTTTTGAAAGATCCTACTGTCAACTTAGCAAAAGAATAACTCAAAGTTGTTACTCTTCACTCTCATTCATTATCAAAGATAAAATAAATTTGACAACCTAGTTGTCGACTTCCTTTCTTCAATTTAATCTTATAAAACTTTACATAGTATGTATTGCCCCTTTCTGAAGTGCAAGACTAAATTCGGCAGCATTTTGATACCTCCAATTTATAAACAGTCAACTCTGGCTTTCTCCACTTTGTCAGAATTATAAATTTTCAGTGAAAACCTTGCTTGCAGCCTGGAATTTTTGCTTCACCGACATAACAATATCTTGCCTTTCCTGGAGCCACTGTTTGAAAGGATTGATGGGCAACTAGAAGAACCCGAGTGTTAAATTTAACTCAATTTACTTTTAAAAGAGAGATATTAATTTATACCCTTTATTCTTTTTTTCATACTGTTTTATTGGTGTGGTGAAAATCATGAATGGTCTGTACAATTACTTTCCATGGTAATTTACAAGTGCCTTTTCCTCAAATGTAAATTCAGGAGTTTTGATTCTCATCAATTTTGATTCATGGGTATTTTGTCTAAGCTGAAGCCAGAACTGAATCACTGAATTTAAAAGTAACTGGAAATTCTCTGTCCTAGGGGTAGAGTTGGGAGTTGGGCAAGCTGCCTTAAATTGAAACATCCTCAAGCTGCAACTTCATCTTAGGGATTTGTGTGAGTGTGTGTATGCGTGTGTGTATATACACGTTTCTCTTGCTAAGGAAGGCTCACAACAGAACAGTGTCCTTTTTATTTTCATTTTGTTGAGACACCTAAAAGCAAGATTCCATTACGAATAAATTACTGCTTTATAAATGTCTTAGTGCAAAAACCAGTAGCCCTTAGTCTACATTTATTCACTCTCTAATTTGTCAGGAAACAGAAGAAGGGAAAATCTAAAAATAAAGATTTATGGAAAAGGCTCTTGAATTAGAGAGTGATTGCACTGTCGATTTTTTGTCTCATATTTATTTTTGCTTGTGATGATTTTAAATGCTGTGTAGTGACAGCCTATTCAGTCAACAGAATGAATGCCGATATGGATGGATATTTAAATCAAAGGTATTGGGTTATTTATAATAAAGTCATTTTGATTTTATCTGAAAATTTACTTTTAATGTTTGAAATATCATTTTTCAAGATTAAGCACCATAAATCCATTTTAATAGCTGATGATTGCCTTAATGAAACATCTGATAATACCACAGATATCTGGCTCTGATGCTCTAAGCTAACTCCATTGTACTGGAGCATTAATACTCTCGCATGCCTCAGCTCTTGCTTTCCTTGTGTTTAACTTCTGACTTCCTCCTTTTAGGGCTATATCATTGTAAATGAAATTAATGAGCCATGTGGCAATTCCACGAATCTCTCCCCTTCCACTCAGTTCCCTGCTGATGCTGATGCTGTTGCCACTGGGCCTACCACAGCTGTGCTGGTGAGCCAGCCACAAAATAAAGAGGTGTGTTGGCATGCCATTTCATTCATTCACTGCTTTCCTCATGTCAAAAATTAACCCATGGTTAACTGAAAATAAGGGTGTGTGAGACAAATATTTGTTTGGTTGACCAGAAGGCCAGAGTGATGGTGAGATGAAACAACAGACCGATTTGGGGGTAGTGCTCTACCAATGATAATGCTAGAAACCATGAAATATATGGTACAGAGTATAGAGTACTAGGAGAAGTAAGTTCAGAAACTATACATACATATAAATATACACACATATATATATATCTCTTAGCACTTTAGCCCAACCTACTTTTCTTAGAAACCAAAAAGCCTTTCTAAAATTGTTGGTTTGAATCACCTTTCCAGGTTGATTTTGTCCTATATTTTTTATGCAGTATGGATTTCTTTTTAATATTAAGCTGCTTTAAAACATCTGGGGAGGCATAAATAATAGTAAATTAAAATACCTCTTACGGATCCAAGTTGCTCACAGTGTGGGATCTCAACAAGAGGCTAAATTGAAAGATACTGCCCATCATTTATGCCTTCTTGAGTAACATATAAGAAAACAAAACAATCAGATTATCGATTTCATTTCTTTGTCTTATTCTTTCATTTCATGTGGACACATATATATTTTTTCTTTCTCCTATAAAGCAAAGAGCACCTGTCTGTTCTGGATTTATGTTTCCTTCCACCCTTTCTCCTCATCCTATCACTCAACCTCCATCGGCCCCTTGGCCTGAAGTCATGGCTACATCTGTCGATTCTTTTCCTTTAAATGACACACCACCTCCTCTACCAGCTAAGAAACACAGAAGGCAGCAGCAGCAGGACCAGCAGGTAATTAGGAACTGGTGTTTAGAGTTTCACCTTAACAACAAACTTACTGATGGGAAATCTTTTCTTCAGCTTTTCCAAAGGTATATTTTAAAAAGATAAGATGCATACTCCTGTTTTTTTTAAGGACATTTATTATGGCCTAAGAGTGTGGGGATTGTTAGAAAGTTTGAGACCTTGATTGTCCTCTCCTGGCTTTTGATGTGTTTGAGCTAGTTTCATATCCTCATGCTTCAGTTCCCATTCAACCAAAATATTGCAACTTACTTCAGGTATTTTTCAAAATTATAATAATTATTTCCACAAAATCCATGGTGTAAAAAGTTGCTGTGTCAACACAAAATATTTTCCTTACACATTACTGAAACCACAATAGTAGACATCATTCCTCTGCTATGAGCCAAAATTTCCTCAACATTTTACAATGTCTCATTTCTTCCTTCTAACAATCCCGTGAAATACGAACTATCTCCATATTGATATTTACGGAACTGAGGCTCAGCATTGGTAAGTAGCTTGTCCAGGGTAACGCCACAAGCAGTGCATTTGGTCCATAGAACAAGAGTTTTTTATTGCACTTTTTAAAATAGATAATTTATTATTCCAAAAGTGTTGCCCTCCTTTTGATACATTCTATGCATACTCATGCTTGGGTATTCAAAAAATCTATTTTGAGACTCCTTTCCACTATAATCAAATCCTTATGTGAATTTGGCCCTAGAAGATCCTAAGGAGTCAGTCAATAGACCCCCCCCCACCCCCGCCCAAAGTAGGTGAGCTCTGGTTTCCTATGCCCAGCCCTTACCTTTCTTACAGCTACCTTTACTATCTATTACCTTTGGTTAAAGGACTATATCTCCTCACTACTTTTAGGTTAATAAATATCTAGTATAAACAGATAATTGTAAAGTTAAATTGCAGATATTCTTCATGATTGGCGTGTTTGGAGATTGATAGTAAGTTTGATAACCCAAAGTTGCATTAATTTTTACATATTTCAAAAGCCTGAGTTCAGTATAAAAATGATCAAACCTAAAGAACCTCTAATTAGGAAATAAATTTACTATTGAAGACATTTTGGGGGAGGCCAAGAAAAATTTGGATAAGTTTCGAGTTGGCAAAAATTTTGCCTTAGGAATCTGAAAAAAGAAATGAAATAGTCAACAGGAGGATTTTTAAATGTGAGGGATTGCTGTAGAGGCTCCTTGGCCAAGATCTTTTTTCAGTCTAGAAGGATGCCTTATATGGAAACATTATGTGGATTTGGAGTGTGTTTATGTGATTGAAATATGATTCTAACTTTAAACCCACTTCCCTGTTTATGCTTTCTCTTCATTTCTTCCTTCTCCCTTTTCTTATTCTCCTCACACTGGGATCTGTGCCATCACACAGAACTGTCCAGACAGACAAAGGGAGGAACTGCTTACTTGCTTTGTCCACTGGCTGTTCCGCCATCCACATGGCAACCATCATAATAATTTGTAAGTTGTCCTGAGGCCCCAAGGCAGCAGGCACTACTACAGAAATTACAGGTGGATTTTTCTGAATTTTTCTAGGTTCAGTAATAAATTCTTCCAGTGTCTATGTACCTTACCAATGCTAGCCCAATTTTCTTAGTGAATACAAGTCTAAGTTGAATAATTTTTAAAAATTCTGTGTTAAAATTCCAAAGCTTCTTTGTAAATGCATACCTCTTAATTACTTCAGTGACCTGTTTCAGTTAGTCAAGTTTTGCTATTCTGCTTTACATTTGCATTTAAAGCATTTTAGAAGTCTGGAAGAAAGGAAAAAACAGCACCAAGAAGGCCTCTATCTGAGTGACACTTTGCCTCGAAAGAAAACCACACCTTCCATATCCCCTCATTTCAGCAGTGCTACTATGGGGAGAAGCACCGCCCCAAAGGTAGGACATGGGGAGAACCACGGGCTTCACCTTCAGTGAGTCTTTTTGTCCTTATGTTGACTGACATGCAAAGGCCCCTAAAGAAAATGCTAAATAATAAGCCATTAAGTTTGCTTGTTGGGCAGACGTCATAACTAAATTGCATTTTCTATCCTATTCAGAGGACATTTGGAATTATATGCTCTGGGACCAAAGCCCCTGGTCCAGGGTGTTTTCTACCACCACACAAGTGGTGAGTAGCCTTCACTTATGTGACACACTCCCGTAGCTGTATCCCAGGTATGGAAATTGGAGGACGTAAGCTCTGGATTCCAGGAATAATAGCAAAAAATATTTATCGAACCATTGCTTGGAGCCTGACACTGGGCTAAGCCTTTGACGTGGATTGTTTCATTGTAAAACCCAACAACACTAGGTAGTAGAGGTACTAATTAGTATCCCCATTGTACACATGGATAAAACTGAGGTGGAAAGAAGCTAGGTGACTTGTCCACCTGGGCACCTGAAGCTGGTCGGCATTGAAGCTAGAATGTGAATCCATGTGGTCTGATGCCTGAGTTGCCCTCACGCCCGTTCTGCTGCCTTACCGAGGGGTCATGGCAGGAAGAGGGGAAGGGCAAGTGAGAAGGAGGTTTTGAGTGGGACAGACTTTGGAGTCCTTCCCTTGTCCTTAATCACTTTGTTTTCATCTATTTTATAAACTGGTGTTCCAAGGAATTTGCTATTTTGAAAGTGTGCTAAAACCACCGGGATAGTTAATATTAGGTGTCTCCAGTTTTCAGCCCACTCGATCACTTGGAGCAGATGGAAATTGGTGCCCTTGTAACGTGTGTAGATCTCCTTTGTCCTTGTGCATGATGTGCATGCGTTCTTGTCCCTGCACCTGCTCCTCGCGCATGAGGGACTTTGAGTTGTTCTCTGAGGTGGTTTTGGACAGTGTTTTCCCCATCTGTCTTCACTTTTGGAACTGCTGCCACTGGAGGAATGGCTGTGATGTTGAGACTGCTGTGGAGCTCCTGGGGAGAGACAGCGACTGGCCTTTACCATTGAGCATCAACACACGGGGTGCAAAGACCTACCTTCGCTGCCTTCTGCGCTTAGATAGGAGCTAGGAATCAGCGATGTGACCATGTCCAGAAGGACCATTGGGCCTGCAGTTTGCCTGAGTTTTTCCTCCTGTTCCTCACAGGGCCACCTGCCCCTGGGACAGAGCAACAGCTGTGGCAGCGTGCTTCCCCACTCGCTGGCAACCATGACCAAAGACTCAGAATCTCGGAGGATGCTCAGAGGTGGGTACCTTTTAAGCCCAGTGTCATGTCCTTCGTCAAGCACTAGAATTCCTCAGGGAGAGGGAGACCACACAGAGTTGGGGATCGTTAGGGAGGGGATCAACCTAAGTCCTCAACTTTACTCTTTTTATTTTTTTTTAATTTTATTGAAGTATAGTTGATTTACAATGTTGTGTTAATTTCTGCTGTACAGCAAAGTGATTCAGTCAACTTTACTCTTAATGTGTCCACTTAGGGGAGGGATATATATATGCATACTTCCTTATTGTTGTACTGAGATAAGTTTTCCTATATGCACCTTTGGCTGGTACATACCCGTTGTACTTTATAAATTCAGTAGACTTCTCCAATCAGAAAGGCCCACAGAGAATTACTAACCTTCCCATTTGATTGGGAGAAGGAAAAAAGAGACCCCTGAGATCCTGAGGGATTACCAAGGCACTCAACCAAGTCAAGTCACTCCCCTGGTTTGTGGCTGAGCCACCCTGTTGAACACGTGCTAAAGACTCATTGAGCTGACCCAGAGCACTAGTGGCCCAGGACAGACTTCCCTTAGGCCTTTTAAAGTGGGTTGAGCTTCTAGTCTATGTGGTTGTTAGGTTTCAGGTAGACTTGGACTCTCAGCATGTTCTGTTCCTTTGTAATAATATGTTGCATTTCTAATGGGGTTCTCAAGTAGTCTTTGTGGGGCTAGAAGAAGATACTGTAAGGCAGTTCCAGAGGTGAGCTTCTCATGCAGATTAGATTTATTGTGTTAACACGGTAGTTTAGGTCAACTTACATTGGCCCTAACTTTTGAGCAGGCATGGTGCTAGACAGCAAAAATGCAAATAAATTACATGATCTTTGCCCTTGAAATGCCTAGAGTCTCATGAGGAAGAGAAAAACAAAACAGATGCTTTCAATAAAATGTGGTAAATGCAGTGATGGATGTATGCCCGGGATGTGAATGGGGATGCTGACAGAGTGATGAGCGTCTGGCCTCTCAATGCGTTCATTAGTGGGATTGAAACCCTTCCCGCTAAGCCAGCTTAGAGGCAATTCTGACTGCTCGGCCTCTTTGCTAATGTCACCAGGGAATAATCACTAGTACCATTAGAAATATGTTTATGTATTGGTGTATATATATGCATGTATACATAATGTGTATATGTGTGTGGATAAGTGAGCTATATATATCACTTGAATGAGGATTTTATATCATTACCAGAGTGATTTAAGAGTTAATAGAAGCTATGGTGTTCATAAAAGTGGTTTATAATATATGAGAGGTTTGCAGTGTTAACCTTTGAATAAAATACATTTGATTGAACTTCTCTTTTATTTTATCATAATTTCTTAATAAACTAAAAATATCTCTTATGGTATATAAATAATAAACATAAATGAGTATTTTTTTGGCTCTCATTAATCACTGTTCGCTTGTGGGTCAAGTCTGTTTTCCGTTGAAGCATTTCTCTGTGATATTTATAGACTTCTTTTTAAAGGTATTTTTGCCACTGGCTGAAGGCATCAAAGTTTGGACTGGCCACAGCACCATACTTTATGTTGAGAGTTTTTGCCTTAAGATAGAGAGTAAGAAAAACTAGTCCTTTATACCAAACAAACTTGTAAACAATACTGTGTAAGAGGATTCTTGTGAGAATATGGTGAAACTGGAGGGATGTTTGATCTCTATTTTTCTCATCTGTGTTCCCCCCAAATAATGGGAATTCCCATGCTAGGTCCATGAAGAAGAACTGAGCCAATTCCCTTAGGTCACATTAGGTGCCCTCTACAAAATCTATTGTCTTTGACCTGTCCTCTGTGCTCCTGTTCTTCACTGCTGGGTCTTTTGTACATCCCAGAAGTCTGCAGCCTGTCTTTCCCTGCTGCAGCTCTGAGTGGTGTTCCTCTTAAAGAGTTTCATGTCGTGATGATGAGACAGCTTCTGAGAAATAGAGAAACCTCATATGTGTACTGATCCAAGAGGATGTGATGTATCTTGTGAGGCCAGCCTGCCACCCTTGGCTTCCCCGCCCAGAGGAGGAAGGGTCAGGGGCTGCAGTTTTTAGAGCTACAACGGACCATAAAATTGGCAGATTTTCTACTAAGCCCATACAGGTGGCCCACAAGGACCAGGAAGGATGAATCATAATTTCATTTGGAATTGTTTCACTACTACTTGTTGGCTCCATTAAAATAGCAAACACCAAGTAAAAGTCCATGGTTTTGAAAAAATTAGACCTCGCACATTTTCATTAACTCAAATTAAATAGATCTTATCATTTTTATGACTTACACAAATTAACTTAAATGAACTGTTTTTTTGCTGCTTATTCATAATGGATACATCAAGGACAATGGTGTAAGTATAAGCCTTCCCTCAATAAGCACTTTTTTAATAGACCTGACAGCGTGAATCATGCAAACAAAGATCTCTGAGAGCAGAGTTTAAAGCAAAGGGTCCAGGGACTCAGATCCTAACGTTGTAATGGTTATTGGCTTTTGTACAACTTGTGAACTATTCCTTTGTAAGCTTTAGAATGAATGAAATCTTTGTCCTTTTATCTTCTGTTCAATGCAGGAAAGTCCAAGAAAGGTATGACAACCTCCCTGTGTGGTGTTTTTGTTTCCAGCAAATAGTGAAAGGTCATTGTCATCTTTAAGAAATGATCAGATTTAAAACTGTACAATGGTGGACTTTTAGTCTAATGATTATTCCTTCTTACACATTAGAGGAAAATTGTTGCACATTTGCTAGAAGCACAATGCTGCGTGCAGCTGCTGTTCATTCACCGGCAGCTGCATGACCCTCTTTGTTTTGATTTTTTTATTGCAAGGTCAGACCATGCAGGAAACACGAGTGCTTCGGAAGCACCGTTTTGTAAGACTCAGGATCTAGATAAAGAAAAGAGTGGGCCTTGTGATGTGTATAGGCTAAGTGTAAAATATGATGTCTCCCCTTTATAAAGGCCAGGTATAAATAAGGCAGGCGGCAGGCTATGTGAGAGGATGGAAGGAATTAGGAGGCTCCTACCTATTCATTCCATTTAAGCCTTAAGACTTAGTAAAGAGTGAAGAACAGCCTGAATTGCTGGCTAGAATAAATGATTCTTATGTGGCTGGGTGACAGAAATGTAGGGCATTAAAAGACTGACTTGTTATAAAGTTTGATGGACTGTGCTTCAAATCATTGAATGGCATTTTACAAACCTTAAGTCTTAAAAACTATTTGTTAATGTCTTCTTGGAAAAAGGAATTGTTCTATAGATATAATCTTGTTTTTATTCTCCCTGTGTTCTAGTTGAACATGTGTGAAAGATTTTTTTTTTCCTGTAACAAATCATTTTTGACTGTGTGCATGTATCAGAAGCTTGTTTTTGTTTTGTTAACTTCTTGAGTTCGTCTCTATACACTCAAATTTAATCTAAAAATGTGAATATCTTACCTTGTCAAGCTGGTATTGTTACTAACACCGTCAATGACTGCATGTTGGAAGACGTTTAATTTTCCTGTCCCTTTGTCATCCTTTTTGATCTTGTATCTTTTTCCCTTTCTCTATCATTCTCCTCCTCATTCCTGACTTGTCCTGCACCTTCATCTTCCGGCTGGGGACTATGGTTAGGAAGAATGAATGTCTCAGCAGGTGAGAAACCGTCAGAAATACTGATTCATTTTATCCTCTTAAACCGAGGTTATAATTTTAAGTCATCCCATTTTCTGTATTAAGGCCCAGATAACCATTTTAAGGTATATAACACACATTTGGAAAATATTGGCAAGATTATATATCCCACAATGGTTAACTCACAAAGCACTTTTCAGGTACAATCAGCCAGAATTCATAGAGATTGACATTAAAAATAATGATAACAATAATAATAATAAATGGGCCTTGAACATCCAACCGATTGGCTCTTCCGAGGCAGTGAAGAGAGTTGAGTTGATTTGGATTCCATGTATGTGCTATGCTTAGCGACCAGCCTCAGATATTATCAGGTCTTACTTTATAAACTTTACAAAATACCCTATTCAAACAGCCATTTCTATCTGGATAGGAAGGATTTAGAGCATTTACAAGGAAGGCCCTTTTTACTTTTCAGATGCTGTCCCACTGCTGAATATTATTCTTGCTACATAATTTAAAAACAAAAACAAAAACCAAGCAGTCTCAGGGATTTGGGGAAGTCTCATTTTTTCCAGTCCGCTTACTTTGCCCCACCCGAACCAGTAGATGCATTCCACTTCCTTATTTAGTCACTAATATATTGGGTTGGCCAAAAAGTTCATTTGGGTTTTTCAGTAACATCTTATGGAAAAACCTGAACAAACTCTTTTTGGAATTTATTGAACAAGTGAATTCATTCAGGGACTCTTTATTTTGTGACATCTGAATGCTAAACAAGCGGGGATTCTGTGGTGAACAGGACATATATGACCCCCTCCCTGATAACTTATACTTGAGCAGTGGCTTAATCCAGCTCACACCTGTTCTGGCACTGCTTCATGCACAGCAGTTCTTCTTGGGCCTCCTACCAGGAACGCTCCTTCCATCTCCTGCGCTCCTATGGTGTCCTTCTGTTGAAAGTATCTGTACCTTTAAATGGCCAGGCCAGAGCCTGGATCCTAAAGCCAGCTCTTAGGAATCACGCTGGTGCAATTCTGGGGTCACGAGGGAGAGGTCCATGCCCTCGATTGTAATTGCAGGGGTAACTTGTTTTTTTCGGAATTGTTCAGGAGGGAGGAGACTAAGCCAGGTGACAGCTGAGTTCATCGTGATCAGTAAAATATTGGCCGGTTGCGGGGATAGAAGGGACTGCATAAGGTGGACCTTCCCACTCACACTGGATCCACAGGAAACTCAAATCTTGCCTTGGAAGCTACTTGTTAGCGGCAGCCTTTTTCGTTTAAGTTGCCATGAAAATGCAAGGTGCTTATCCTACCACCAGAGTGATGCAAGGTTTTCTCAGACGTAGAGCAAAGAAATAAAATAAAAATAAAACACATAGTGAGGTGATCTAGGGAATTTACATTCACAATCCTTAGCACAGCACATTGTAACACGGCTCTCCCTTATGGCCGCATCTGAAAACTTGGAGCCATTTTAGTTTACTGTCTACCTCACCTGAAGGTGGTAAGTTCATTTTCTTATTCTGTGGTACTTTTGGGGAAAAAAAAAAAAAAATCCTGGGAGATCTGAGGAGCAGGGCGTACAGTTGCTTTAAGAAGAAATACGTTCCCCCTCTTTTCTGCTTTTCCAAGAAAGTGTTAATTGCATTGTAGGAACTGGCTTTTCCTCATAGTGAAAAACTGAAGGGAAGGGAGGTTGTGGCACCTGTCATCACCAAGGAGATAAGTCGTATATGTTTGAAATGACAGGGCTGTCTTTTTGGGATGTGTTGTTCATACTAAAACAAGGAAATGTCTTCCATGTCTTTGGTGCCAGTGTGAAGGTTTCTTTGCCAACGAACCTTTTTTGAAAGCATAAGGAAAGATATGTGTGTGACCTTTTCAAATAATTTCTGGTGTTTTTTTTTTATTGTCCCCCTTTTTTTCATAATGAATAATTGGAAACGATTTAAAAGGAGCAGTTAGTAATTCCAAAAGTTCAAGTATCAAAGGTAAATATTTGAGTAATGAATTATTTTGCCATTCTTAAGACAAAAAAAAAAAAAAAAGGCACAAGCTCCACGCTTATGAATGCACTGGCTTTGTGTAATGCTTTATGCATTAATCATTACAATTAATAATATTCTCTCTAAAGTCTCATGGTGTGCTTTTATGTTTTGCATCTTTCCTTAGCAAAGTGATATGTAGTTTTTACATACGTGTATATTTATAATTTATAATTACATCTTATATCAAGGAAACTTATTTTCCCAGAAATGCCTTAACCTGAACTAACATATTTTCACTTAGATATCTAAAACTGCTCTAAATACTAATGGCATGCAAACTCCTCATGGAACTCAAATCATTTTACAGATTTAGTTTTGGTCTATAATGCTTTGTTAAAGCTTCATGGATGTGGCTTCCGTTTTTAAATGGAAATAGTTAATCAACAGCTGAGGAAGCTGTTTGGAATTATTTGCCTTCTTTTGCCCTCTGGCCTGCTTTTTGCCATTTCATTACTAATTAAAAACCTCATAGAAAAGTAGGTAAAGTACAAGAAAACAGGGAAAATCCAGATGGTCCAGCTGTAAACTCTTCATAAGTCTGGTAAGTAAATTTGATCAGGGAGAAAGTGATTGCAAACTATGGTACTGGTTAAAGAAACATCTTTTTAATGAATTAAGGGATTTGTTTATCACTATGATCCCTGATTCCTGAATACATGCTAAATAGAGAATTGAAAGGAAGAATAATTCGATTTGTGATGCCCAGAATCAGCTACCAGAAGAAAGCCATAGAATAACACAAAGTCAAGCCAGTGGCCTCATGTGCCAGCTGACCAGGTACCAGGGTAAGGAAAACCCCTCTTATTAGTGGCACTTTTGCTCCTGTTGATGTGATCCCTATGTTTTCATACGGTTGATATCACCAGCTAGCTGAAGGCTGACTGTTAAGGCAGAAAAAGAAGAGAGCTGTATATACACTAATTAGGAGGAGTACAGCCATTGGAAGTATTGTTGATTCTGAGTGTTTTAAATAAGTAATTGGCAGACAAGGGAATTTGAAAAAAAAGAATGAGAAAAATGTCAGTTTGAACATTAACCAGATTAAAAGTGTTAGTGATATGAGTGAGACACAGGTTTCTCAAATCCTACACCTAGATGATCCACCTGCTATTTTATGACCAGATCCAGTACCCTTTAAATTGCAATACCACTGAAGAAGTGACTGCCCGAAAACCCTGGTGTTGCTTGTCACTGGAGTCATCTTGCTTCACTTAAACCCAGCTATTATCAGAGGATTCAGGGCCTGTAAATGTGTTTCTGTTTTGGTTTTGTGTGTGTGTTTGTGTGTGTGCTGATGTATTATTCTCAGTTGTGCTGAGATGTAGAAATGGCATAGGAAAGTGTCAAGTGATCTGCTGACAGAAAAGATCATTCACAAGACCACTTCTTTGAAACTCTTCCTTGCACTGAGCATTATGCCATTTCTTTGATCTTCTTGGCTTCAAAACAAATTAGACCAAGGCCCCAGTTTCATAGGCAGATGTTTTGGGTTCCTGGTTTAAGTCTTAGAAGATCTAAGACTGAAAGAAATGAGGCATACTAACGTATTTATGGCTCTCTCCTTAGGATATAATCACCAACAGATGACTGAAGGACAAAGGCAGAAGTCTTCTGAATTTTACAGCCGCACAGCATCTGAATCAAATGTCTACTTGAACAGTTTCCACTACCCAGATCACAGCTACAAGGACCAGGCCTTTGATACTCTGAGCCTAGACAGCTCTGACAGCATGGAGACAAGCATCTCTGCCTGCTCACCTGACAATATCTCTAGGTAAGCTGTATTCCTGGGGAAGGTTTCTGGTTTGGAAAAGCACCTGCCAGTTTCAAAAAGTAAAGCCATCAATTTGGGGCCATGTATATGTACAAGCCCAAATTTCTGAAACATAAAGAGTCTACAGTAGAGAAGAGGGTTGGGTGTCATGGTGGTCTTTAAAAGTAGTTTCTTTGTATCCTGTGTGACTGAGCCAGTAACACACCATCTAATCCATTTTCTCCTTTATTCTTTACATTTGACTTCACGCGTATACTGCGCTTCAAAATGGATTTGCCTCTGTTGGTTGACTCCAACTTCATTAGGACTGCTTTTGACTCAATAAAGAAGTAATTTCCAACAACAGAGTAAGAATTTGAAGGATATCTTACCCTTCTGTTTTGCTGAAAGGAAGGCTTTAGCTGTTCTGCATATTAAAATTTTGGAAGGATTTAACCATTCACATTTGTGTTCATACTTTGAGGCAAGCAAAGGTGGTCTTAGGGGATTATGGCCAAAGGTGCATCTAAAATATGGATCTAGTCAGAGTGCTCCTTCAAAAGCTAGTGATGGAGACTTCCCTGGTGGCACGCCGGTTAAGAATCCGCCTGCCAATGCAGGGGACACGGGTTCGAGCCCTGGTCGGGGAAGACCCCACATGCCGCGGAGCAACTAAGCCCGTGTGCCACAACTACTGAGCCTGCACTCTACAGCCCACGAGCCACAACTACTGAGCCCATGTGCCACAACTACTGAGCCTATGTGCCACAACTACTGAAGCCTATGCGCCTAGAGCCCATGCTCTGCAACAAGAGAAGCCACCGCAATGAGAAGCCCGTGCACCACAACGAAGAGTAGCCCCCGCTCGCCACAACTGGAGAAAGCCCGCGCGTAGCAACGAAGACCCAACGCAGCCAAATATTAATTAATTAATTAATTAATTAATTTAAATTAAAAAAAAAAAGCTTGTGATGATGCCCTACTACCTTTTGAATAAAGTCAGACCCCAGAGCCTGGCATTCTAGATCCAGCCCAACTCCCCATTCATTCTCTCCTCCTGATACACCTCCCAGAGCTTCTTATTCATTGAGAGGGTAATGCGTTCTCAGATCTCTGTGCCTTTGACCATATTGGTTCTAGCCCTGGGATCATGTAATCTGTTCTTTCTTTTATTTATACGCTCATTCATTCCACAAATCCTTATAGAATATTCTACAGTTAGCAGTGAGCTGGAGTCGGCTCAAACTGGCTGGCAAGAGCCAAAGGTGCACATCTCCTCCTAACTCTGTGATCAGTGATGTCATGTTGGTAGCTTGAAATTGGCCATGGTGGGAGTATTTACTCCACATAAATAGACATTTGCTGCATGTCAGGGGTTTTGTTTTTCTCCAGAGAGCTAGTTTACCAGCACACCACTATCTAGAGTCAATTCATCCTCTCATTTGTTTATTCCCTCAACCTGTACTTACTGAGCATTGAGAGTGTCTGGCATTGCAAAATGTCTTTACCTTCCCCCAACCCCTCCCATTTTAGCCTGGAGAAAGTCTCCTCATCCTTTAAGCTCAAACTTAAGTTGGAAACTCATGAGAATTTCTCCTTTCAGGGCATTTTTCTTTCATGTTTCCATGGAACTTGATACTTTTTCCTATTATATCACTGATCACATTGCAGTATACAGTTTTTTTCTTCAATAATTAATTGGTACATTCCTCAATGTCAAGGAGGATGTCTAATTATCTTTTGGTTTCCACATTCAGCAGAGATCTGGGCACATAGTAGGCATTCAGTAAGTGTCAGCTGAATAAATGCCTCGGGATATTTGATTTTTTTCTTTGTTTGATCTATTTCAATTGGCTGAGAACCATTATGAGTTCAACCCCCAAAACATCCAATATTTAGTCAATGTTCATTGAGCAATTGTGTGTCTCAGGTGAAAATGTCTAGTTGAATAATGGCCATCAAAAAAACTTTCCTCTATTTCAATGAAGTCACAGGCTGGGACAGGACCTTTTGGGGCTCGACCTGACAACTGACTGTGCTACTGGAAGCAGATCACAGAACTCTCTCGGTCCTGATTTGCTTATCTGCTAAATGGAGGATTGTTTCTTGAATGCAAGAGGATGATAGATTTTAAAATATTTTGGTGGAAAATTACCATCGTGTATATAGAATTTCTTTCTTTACAAAGGTTTGAATCATTTGCTCCTCACCCCCGCCCCCCAAAAAGGGAGTGACAGAGACGGAGGGAAAGTAATATCAGCAAGGTATTCTTAGCTTTGGGTCAGTGTCTCATAAATGAAAAGAATATGAGAGACCTAAATCTAACCAGATATTATAACCAGGAAATTTGGGGAGTGGAAGAAAAGAAGAGAAGGATAGATGCTACAGTCTGTGGTAAATAGAATTTAGTGTATTTTAATTCTGACATCATAATGTTTGAAATATTGATATTACTGGATATATCCTGTCAGAGAAGGAAAGGAGTCCCTTGGGAAAAACACTAAAGCAACCGTGAGAATTATAGGTATTTCTCCTTGTTACAAGGGAAAATTTAATTTAATTTAAATTTAAGTAGGGAATTATGTAATAATAAAGAATAAAGATAATTTTTCGCTGCCATTATTTTTTAATGTCAGAAGGGTTAGTATTTCACTTCATTCAATATTAGAAGATACAGTATCTCACTTTTTAAAAAATGAAAGACACTTGAGTGTGTGGAACAATTGGGCATCAAACCATCCATCTCTTGCTCTGAAGGAGCTCTTGTAATACCCGCTGCTCCCAGGAGGATGTCAGAGAGTCATGCAGGGGTGCCAGGAGCTGATGCTCTCAGGACAGAAAGCCTAGAACTTTGAGTGCTTATTCATAAATGCCAGTAAACCGATCAATTAAATGTGTTACTTTTGAATGACAGGACACAAACAAAAGTCAGCAACTCAGCAACTATTGTATAATGATGATGGGAGGAATGAAAGTTGACAGTGCAGCTGTTTCATTTCCCAGTATAGGGATCTCAGAGGGGTTTCTTAGGCACTCTGCACTTTTGCAAGTTGTTATTTTGAAAACATCAGACTACTTTCCCATATAATTGTGAACATTTTAAAGCAATATTCCTGTGGTGAATTCCTGATAGCTTGACCATTTTTTTTCTATTTTTGAGCCATCTTTAATAAATAAATACACTCTATATTATAGCTTTCCTATCTTGGTGGCTTTTTCTGCTCCATTTTCTTTTCCCTGCCTCTTCATCCCCACCAAAAACTAAAAGTAAATATGCATCCCTCCAAATGATCACTCCTCAAACCCCATCTCTCATATTTAAAGGTGGTAACAGCCGCAGTGCAGCAGTGAGTACAGGAAATTACCTAAAAGGGAGGCACTTCAGTTAGATTTACCAAGCATTAGAAGTTTAGGTCTAGAGACTTAAGCACAGTGGCCACCAAAATCTTAATTTAATTTTATTTGTTCACCTACTTACTTTTTCTTTAAATGGTTTCCAAAGGTAGAAAATGAGAATTGACTCCACTAAATGTGCCATATTAAGAGGATAGCATTATTGCAGAGTGATCATTCCTGGAAGGTAGCTACATGTGGCCGTGATCATTTTCCATAGTTACTTCACAGAGAACTGACCCAGTGCTGCTAGCAGTCATAGATAACTAACCAATCACCATGGTCAGAAATTACTAATAGTATTTATTTAAATATGCTGTCAGATTCTCTGAATGTCAAAAAATTGAAGCCAAAGTAGAAGATGCCTGCAAAAGGTCTAGTATAAATAAAAGGGACAGAGAGAGAAAAAACAAACAAACAAACAAGCATTTCTCTTCTGTGCCACCATCTACCTAAAAAAAATTCATGCTGCCCTAAGATAAGCTTGTACCTATTTTTATGAAGGAAAATAATGTGATAAACATCAGGAAAATGGTAATAGGGAACTAATGTTTGGCATGTATAGTATGACAGCACATCCTAAATGGGAACTTTTTGAAGATAGGTAGAGAAAGAAAGAACTAAAGATTTTTCTCTTTTTTTAGATTTTTAAAAAATTATGTATTAAAATATCCTGAAATGATACACATTTTAAAGAGGTAATTCCATGTTGAAGTTCTAGCAACATAAACTTAGTCTTGTGGTTTATTATGTCACAAAAAGCCATTGGTAGAATTATCGAATTACTCAGAGTTGTGGGTACCTTTGCCTTATACTTTTTGTTGAGACATCATTTTCGTGTCCAGCAGAAAGTTCTTTGAGTCAGACAGTGTTTTTGCTATTTCAGCATCATTATTTACACTGTACACAAATATAAAGCTAAGAAAACAGGTCTTGGGTCTTAGAAAACAGCAGCTGAAGGTCAATTCTGCATAAAGTCTGTTTTCTGCTAAAATGATTGAATGAGCTCATAGAGTGTAGTGTTCTGAATACCACCTAAAATTATATGTTCTTATTACTATTGCTGATAAGCCCTGACCTTGTGTTCATGCTTTGAGAAAATGTTAAGGAAGTTGATCTCTCATTATAGCTATTACCCACCAGCAGTGTGTGTGTGTGGAGCGGGGACAAGACTGGGTATGGGGTTGAGGGCATCCAAGGCTGAGCTTGGTTTTAAGAGATACATCAACCAGAATTTCAGATACTTCTAATCCCTTCGTTTCAGGCAAAGGTTTGTATTCTGCTTTCTACCCTAGATAGTCAACACCCAGTGTTTGCATTTTATTCTAGGGAGTTCTTTCAGAAGAGATACTGAAAACCAGAGGATTTCAGAAGAGGGCAGACAGCTGTCAAAGAGACCAGATAGTCTCATCTTTTTGAATAGAGAAAGATTAGACATTTTATATGGAGTAATAATTTGCTTAACCTGAAAAAATGCTTGAGAAGATGAATTGAAAATAAATATTCTGGGACACTGGCTCTTCATTTAGTGGCAATATTGGTATGCTGAAGGCAGTCTTGGAAAAGTTTTATGTCTTTATGGAGAATTTTGTTTTGCGTTTTGCTTACTTATTTGTTTGTTGTATGACGATGTTCTAGTTTGCTTTTTTTCCTTCCTTTTTCTGTTTTTGCCTTTGCCTCTAAAGTGAATATTCTAAAAAGCAAATTCAAATTTTGCTGAAAGGTATTATTCAGCACTGAAAACTAAATCTGCTATTTAGATTCCTTTACCCTTGACTGAAGTTTCATTTTTGTTTATGACTATGGGTTTTTGCCAAAGTTGGTCACATAAAAAAAGTAATCTTCAGTTGATAAAATAGAATATGGCTAAGTAGAGAAAGGAGGCAAAACTAGTCATCTTTATACCATTAATGGCCAAGTGATTCAGTATTATTCAGTATCATACAGTAATTACATGAGATCAGAAATGTGCCTGCCTTCTGAAGAAGGTCAGAATTTGGAGCAATGGGAGGAAGCATTGCTCCTCTTGTAATTTAGGTGGGCTGGAGAAACCAATGATGAGTGTCCTGTGCTACAGGTAATGCATTACAAAGTGTATCTTCAGTGACTTCAGGCTCTCCCTTGGCATGACAGGTGCTAGCCAAATGGCATTTCATTTGTTCCATGCCATTGTATTGACAAGTCTAGACTTCACCCTAAATTGCTATTGCAATTGCTTTTGCTTTTCACTGCAGGTACAGTTCTGATCCCCCCCAAAAGTATCAGGTAGTGGCAACACAGTATCATAGAGCAGCAAAAATTTTGCTGAATAAAAGTGGTTTACATGTCAAGGAAATATTAAATCAATAGCAAAAGTGTAGCTATAGAGAACAAGTAGGTGTCCATGGATAAAAATTAATTATTTTTTAACAAAATAACCAAAGTAGCTTTTAAAGTATATAAAATATAATTTTTTTTTACTGCCTCCATAGTTTTGTCTTTTCCAGAATGTCATATAGTTGGAGTAATAAAGCATTTAGCTTTTCAGATTGGCTTCTTTCACTTAGTAATATGCATGTATAGTTTCTCCATGTCTTTCCATGGCTTGATAGCTCATTTCTTTTTAGTACTGACTAATATTCCATAGTCTGGATGTACTATGGTTTATTTATTCATTTACCTACTAAAGGATATCTTAGTTGCTTCCAAGTTTTGGCATTTATGAATAAAGCTGCTATAAACATGTGTGCACAGTACTGATTTTAAGATAAACCATATGTCCTACATTACTGTGGTCATGTTTCTCTTCAAAAGAACTCTTAGCCCTCAAACATCGTAGGTTTGAGTTGATCAACAATATGATTTAGCGAGACTATACTAATGAATGATTATCTTATTCATTTTTATATGAATTAATTTTTATATGAATGTGTGTAGCAAACATGAACCCCTACTGTGTGCCAGGCTTTATGCTATGGAGGATACAGGCACAAAAGCCTCTCTATAGCCAAGAGAGTCTACAAAAGAAGATACATTTAAGTGACTATGCAAGTAAACATGCATAAGAAATAACGTTGGTTCTCCATGGCTGGAACATCAAAATAAATAAGTTTTGACTTAGGCCAAGGTCCTTTTTTTCCAGAATAGTCAAATAAAATGTAAACAAGGGAAAAATAATATATTTTGTTTAATGTTAAACATTTCTAAGTTCTTCTCCTTCTCTGTTAGTTATCCTACCTGGTCTTGCAGCTTTCACTCCCTTTGGTTTTTTCCTTCATGTGTTTATGTGGTATCTTTTTCAAGATGCATTACTTTTGAAGCTCTTGAATCCCTTAATGCAGTTTTCTCGTTCGTACGGTGGATGGGCTTTATTGGCAAAACCGGCCACTACCCTTCTATTGCACCTGTAAGAGAAGTCATTTTTTTAATTGGCCATCTTAAATCACCATTTAAGAAATAAAATGTCCACAAGCAAAAAGGCATAACAAAAAAGTAGCTGGTGATACATGATCCCAAACCAAATAAAGTGACTTCCAAACTTAGGGGTCATCTACATAGAACTTTGGTGATAGTGTCGTTGGTCTGGCATCCCTGAATAATTAAACTAATGGGAAGACTTCCTGCAGGCCAAAATTTTTAGACTTTGGAGGAAACATTTTGAGAACACACTTTGTAGGAGCTGGTTTTGGTTTATTTATGAGTAAAGCACTTTATTTGGTATTATTTTCCTTGCCTATGTTTTATCTCTCAAAACTGAGGTAAGTTAAGTTTCACCTACAGTTTTCAGAGTTGAATTGACTTGCCTCTTCAGACCAGTGATTCTTGTAAGTAACATCCTTTAAATTGTATTGGATCTTGTCGTGTGTGTGTGTGTGTGTGTGTGTGTGTGTGTGTGTTTGAAGAGACATCAGTAAGAAGCAGTATTCTTGAAAGGCTTTTGTGTTTTCTTCAGTGCCAGCACTTCAAATATTGCCCGAATAGAAGAAATGGAGAGACTTTTGAAGCAGGCTCATGCAGAGAAGACAAGGCTTCTTGAGTCCAGGGTAGGCCTAATATCTTTGACGTAGTAGTTCAAGATGCCCTGCACTTGACACTGGGAAACTGTTTTCAGGCCTCAATAAGCAGCGTGATCTTGGAGTAGTCACTCTGCCTTCCTTGGCCTTATTTACTTTTGTTTTTGGCCGTGCCACATGGCTTGTGGGATCTTAGTTCCCTGACCAGGGATTGAACCCCAGGTCCTCGGCAGTGAAAGCACAGAGTCCTAACCACTGGACTGCCAGGGAATTCCCACTGGCCCCATTTTCTTTTCTGAAAAGTGAGGGTGTTAGAGAGATGTTCTCTACGGCTCTTTACTGCACTACCATTTTTCATAATGTGTATTGTGTGGACATAAACTGAAATGAATGCTTTGTATTACATTTTCCCTTCAATGGCGCCTTTGTTTGCCTGCCGGGGAACAGGAGGAATGGCAGGTCTTTATGCATTCTCCCTGCCTTGCCAGTTCGTGGTAAAGACACTATTGTAATATTAAAACTCCCATGTTATTGTGACTGTATTTCAAGCCAGAATCTGAACTTCCTTAGGAATTCCCCAAATGCCTTTGCATCCTGCCTGAAAGGGCACCTCCTTTCCTCTTCTAACTTCCCTGGGCACTTCCTCTGTGACCGTCAGCCAGGAAGCCACAGAGCAACAACAGGAATTGGAAGGACCTACGGCCATCAAAGAAAGGCCGAAAGTCGTGACTGGTGTTGGGTCACAATTAGTGAGCCTTTTTTATATTAAAAATGGAGAGTTTTTAATATATGGGGTCATTAGTATGAAATGACTGAATAGAGTCACAAGCTGTGTTTCACTTAATATTTCATTTTTAATTAAATGTAGTGGTTGCATTTCTGCACAGGATGCTTTTGAAAGTTCTGTGAATGGTGATTACGGGTGTTTTAGTCTTAGATATATACTGGGCTATAAAATCAAGAATTGTCTAGTGAGAATTATTTGTTTTCATATTGGAATCATTCAAGTATAAGCAGTATGTCTGAAAATTTTTTTCTGCATAATGATATTTAGGAACGGGAAATGGAAGCCAAGAAACGCGCTCTGGAAGAAGAAAAACGACGCCGAGAACTCCTGGAAAAACGATTGCAGGAAGAAACCAGCCAGAGGCAGAAGTTAATTGAAAAGGAAGTAAAAATAAGGGAGAAACAAAGGGCACAGGTTGGTTGGTCAATCTGGATGGATTGGAGTAGGTTGCCCCCTGGTGGTCGTTTTTCAGAAGACAGTCATGCTATGTCTGAGGATACCTTTGGTTGTGCTGCCTATTAGCCCTTGACATGTAATGGCTAAGAGAAGTGCATTAATGGGCAAAAAAAATGTGTGTTTATTTCAAAACCCACTGGGAACTACTAACAAAATGACATTTCTCTTTAGTTATACGTGGCACATTTTGATTGGAGAGGCACTTTTTCTTCTACCCATTTTTTTTGGAGTATATTTAAAAGGAGAATGTCTTCTTGAGCAGCTTTGAAAATGCAGCTGGATCCATTACTGAAAACAAATACAACACCCAAACTAAGCTGAGAAAGAGAAGAGAGTCTATTAAGACATCTTTTGGAAGCAAACACTCCAGAACAGTATACTTTTACCAGCCCGGTTTTTTGGTGGTGGTGTTCATGTTTTGGGGTTTTTTTCCCTAACCACTGTGTTGTCACACGTTTCCCCTTTGCTGCATCAGTCCACACACATGTGCACAGGATTCCTGAACTCGAGCAAAACTCAGGAAAACCATCCACTTTGTTTGACTTCCTATCTCAGTCAGTAGAGTCTGAGTCTCCGTTCTTGTCACTAGAACTGCTTACATAATGTATGTTTTCTGAGAAACTAAAATAAAATTTTAAGTGCCATGTAATTTAAAGTTCAAATCAGTTTTACCAAAGCTTACTAGACTTAATGGTAAAAGGTACCAATTCCCTTATTCCTCACAGTTGCTGGCAGTCTGAAGTACAACAGTTGGAGACTCGCCTTAAGACTTCATGTCCTTTGAGGGCTCAGTAAATCTGTGGCATCTGTCTAACATCAAAGTACCACAGAATCAAAGGCAAAATAAAGGAAAAATACAAAGTAAAACTTGTTCATTTTATTTCATTATGCCAAACCTCTGTCACATTTTGATTTATTGTAAAGGTCATCCATGCCTGTTTGATATCTGAGGCCAAAACCAAAAGGCACAATTCTATTTTAATCCCAATTATAACTTTTGCTTCCAAGTGTATGATTAGGTTATTTTCCCCCAGGGCAAAGGGGTGGGGTAATTTAACAGGATAAAATAAAAGACTATTTTAGAAATACTACCCGTGCAATATGTGCTTCCTAGATTAGATGAACCTCTACTCCAGCCATAGTAAAATAAGAGACATCTATGTACATCTCTTCAGTGTCTCGTCCTGGACAGTTCATTGGGTACAGCTTTGATTCCACTTCTTACCTTATTTCAGGTTCGCTTTTCAAAACATACATCTCTGCCTTCAATTTCTATCACAGGGTGTACGCAAGCCGACATGTACATACATCCTTGGGGGCTGGACTTACTAAATAATGTTCAGTCAATTATGTCATGTCTGCGGTTATTTAAGGAGAACTATTGTTGAGTTGTGGCAGGGAGAACTCCTGGATACGTTACAGAGGAAGAGTCCTCATCTGTAAGGAGCAGCCCAGATAACTTCATGCCTTATTTCCCTGTGTTTTTAAGTGCTAAGTACCTCTGTTAAAGCTAAGGTAAATGACATGTTTCCATTTTCTCATCTGGCCATTTCAAGGAATAGAATCTGTTGGCCTGAGTTTATCCACATTTTCCCCCCCATACCATAGCATCCTTCTTAAAATGCCATTCGCTTTTTAGATTCCAAGTGACAATGTTTAGCTTAAGTTCTCATAATCACATGCACATTTTAACACTTAGGCTTTTCAGTTCACTTTTGCTTCTAAACATCTGTGACCTAAAACAAAACAAATAATTAGCTATAGATGAGATGGGCTTGTGCTTTTCCAGGCTCGACCTCTGACCCGTTATCTGCCTATCCGGAAGGAAGACTTTGATTTGCGCAGCCACGTGGAGACTGCTGGCCACAATATTGATACCTGTTATCATGTGTCAATCACAGAGAAGACCTGCAGAGGATTCCTCATCAAAATGGGTGGAAAAATTAAAACTTGGAAAAAACGTTGGTTTGTTTTTGATCGGAACAAGCGCACCTTCTCTTATTATGCAGGTGGGTGATAAAAAAAATCTGAGTGATATATTCAAATCAGGAATTCTCTGTTAAAGAACAAAGGCAATAAAATTCAGAATAAATAATTAGAGTGATAAGTAATAGAATTAATGGCAATATTAGCTTGATAGATGTATATTATTTTCTATTCAGATTATATGGTCCACCTGATATGAATTTCCTCTAGAAATAATAAAAATTATGTTATTTAAAAAGTGTGAGTTAGTCTATTCTAGTTCTGAAATAAGCTCAAGCCCAAATAAATATTAAATGGAATTTATTTTTTAGACCAAAATATTATCTTTTAAACCATGAAATCAGAAAAAAAAAAGGTTTCTATTTATTTCTCTATGGTCATATGCTCTAAAGTCACACACAATTAGGCAGCTTAACTGACAGTCATTCAACGGTAGTTTATATACTAGAATGACAATTTCAGCACAGAGAGTAAAGCTCATCAGTGAACTAGTGAATAAGTAAGTATTTATTAAGTGACTGGAATATTTTTGGATTCTTTAAATGATGGATTATGAGAACCATACCCTACTGAATCTTCTGTAAATACAGGAGTATTTGTGTAACCGGTTTACTTATTAAGAAGCCCCTTATTTACACGTAGATCACATATGAAATATGTCCATTAGCAGCATAAGAATAGCTCTGCTCTCTTTTCAACTGCTGAGTAAGAGTAGAATCAGACTAGAGGTTATGAAGAGACCCTGCCTTGGGGTGACTGTATCAGCATTTACGAGCATTGTTGGGAATTGTTACAAAGTGTGTCAAGGTAATAAAAAATAACAGTCCAGTCATTTAATCTGTAGTGTGAGGTCAGGATATGTTTATGAAGAGGGGTGTGAGCAGCCAAGAAGCACGTGGAAGAAAGGAAACACTGGCAATGGAGCCCCAGAATCGGGGTGAGGAAAGGGCAGGGGGTGCATGCCTTTCAGTTAGGGGCTCTTTGGGTGGGGTTCCAGTTGCTACAGGGGCGAGTGGCCTGAAGTAAATGGTCTACTAACCCTCACAGGTTGCCTCTCTTGGGCTTTCTGACCTTGGGTTTTATAAGAATCCAGAGACAGTCTCTTTAGTTAATACAATAGAAAAGATGCCTATGTAATAAGAAATGCCAATTTAGTGTCTGCAAAATGCATAAACAAAACTTTGCTACGTGCTAGTCTCCAAAGACAACCTCAGCCAGAATTTTCCAAAAATAAAATTTTAAAATAACTCAGACAAAACAGCTTCACTCTTTTCTGCTCCTTTTCTCTGGGATTTGTATTTCATTCTTATGCTTGTATTTTTCAGATTCTTTCTCATATCTGAAGTGCCCTACAAACAAAAGTTTTCTTCCCCAGTTTTCTGTCTGCTTTGAAACACTGACAAGGTTTACTTTTATCTCCAGATTTTATTTTACCTCTGTTTCCAAAAAACAAAGTATTATTGTTTTCCCATGAATTCATTATTGCAGGACCTTTTCCACCAAATGTTTGAGAGACACACTGACCTTCTCTTTCACAGAAACTGGTGGAAACCCACCGAACACGGTATTAATTAAAACAGAGTTTCCCTAGGAACTAAGTCTATATAATGAAAGTAAGTCTCTTCCCATCACAAAAGTTCTACCTTTTCTAACACTGTTAAGCCTGAAATAGCCTTTCAGACTTTCTCCATTCCTTTTCATGTATGTTTCAGTCTATATAGGTATTCTTTCTTCTTTAATACAGTTAGGACCAAATTATTCACTCTGTTCATACCTTTCTTCACATAACAGTATTTCAAGATTTTTCTCTTTGAGCACATGCAGATTTACCTCAGTCTTTTCAGTGGCTGTGTAGATGGCAGTGTACGGCTGGTCTAGAATTAAATCAGTTCCCTATTAAAGCTCCAGCAGATCTTTTGCAGCTTGTGCTCCAACGAACCCAAATACACGTGCACATGCACGCGTAGGTCTTATACGATACAGTCTTAGAAGCAGAATTGCTGAGTAAGAATTCTGGCATTTTTCATTGTGTATGTTTTACCAATTGACTTCCAAAAGAGACTTTCTCATTTGCGTTTCCACCAGCAGGGTATGATAGAGTCTCTTTCTCTGTATCCTCATCCATAATTTTGAGATTCTTTAATGTGCTTTCATGTGCTGTCATCCCTGCAGAGTTTAAATTACAAAATGTCTCAAGAACATATTGGTGTTATTAGTCACCACAGAGTGATGCTGTTTGGTTGGTGGTTTGGTTGTTTGTTTCTGTTTTGTTTTATGCTCTGTTTGGTCTTTACGGCAAATCTGACGAAATCTTTGGAAGCAGTTTGGAAAACGCTGCACTGAAAGGACATTAAATTACTGACATGAAACTCCATTGAGAACAGGATGAAATATCAAGCATACTAGACAAGAAATTTGATAGGAAAGAAACATAAGTAGGATATTATTTTAACTTAGAAATCAAAAAACACACTTGTTACAAATTTCATTGCAACAGAGCTGCATATTAATATTTTCATTACAACTACTGTCCTGGAGAACGTGGGGAAATAATTTATCTTGATGTCAATGGTGTTTACACTTTGTGTGCTAACCTGACAGTCAGTATTCTGGGTTACCTTTTGACTGCTAATTTGTGAAGAGCCTTGAGTAAAGTCACTTAGTCTCTTTTGTTTAGGGTTGCTAATTCCAACCTTCTTTTTTTTTTTCTTTCTTCAGGATAGAGTGCGGCTAATGTACTAACCTAGGTTATCTTAATTAATCTTAGATAATTTAAATGCTAGATAAATATTTTAATGATGATAGTTATAATGAAATTATAATTTTTCCTGTCCATCAGTGGTGATAAAGTATTTGTTTTAACACTCATCTACCATTGCAGACAAGCATGAAGCTAAATTAAAAGGAGTAATATACTTTCAAGCCATTGAAGAAGTATATTATGATCACCTCAAGAATGCTAATAAGGTAAACATTGAATTTCAGATTCCTACAATTTGAATGCATAATTAAGTAGGGGAAAAGGTATTTTTTGAATTCTAATTAATTTTGATTTGTTATTCTGACATAATGGATAGATATGATCAGAATGGTGTTGGAAAAGTAAACATAGAAGTAAAGTAGTTAGTGCAGCTGATCTTTTTGTGAAAAAATAAATCATGACAAAATGAGAAAATACTCTGGATATATTGGTTTGGGAGACCCTGCCAAGTAACTCTTTGCTAGGCTTCTAAGAAGGAGCTACTACCTACTTATGAGGAAGATCATAAGGAAACATCTTAGTAGGGCTAAGAATAACATTTATTGAGCTATTTTTAGCACACCCACTGTCAGCTAGATACCCTGCTGGAGCTTTACAAGTAGCTGCTAAAACGATTGGTGAGCTCACTGTGAGAGCTCTTGTGCAGAAAGGCCAGAAATATGGTCAATCTTGAGAAAGGTGTTGAGGGCCAGGGAATAGGTTACATTAGAACAGAAGTAATAGCTACATAGACGCCTTCACATATCTCTGTGTTATATTTAATGTTATAATTTCAAGATTTTGTTTTATGTTCTTTTCCTTTTAGAGTCCTAATCCATTACTCACCTTTAGCGTCAAGACGCATGACAGAATCTACTATATGGTGGCCCCATCGCCAGAAGCCATGCGGATCTGGATGGATGTTATAGTTACTGGGGCGGAAGGTTACACTCACTTCTTGTTGTAGTGAACTAACGCCAATAGTCCACTTCAGGGCAGACTGCAATAATTTCTTACAAGAATAAAGCCATATTCAACACCAGGTGGAAAGACCCAACAGACCCATCCCTTTAACTATGGATACTCAGAACTGTTTTCATATAAACAGGAGGTCATTTGTAAAAGGGAAAGAAGGGATTTTAATTCAAAGATTGAGCGTAAATAACTCAAAGCTTGATCATAAATAGCAAAGAATTGAAGCGCCTAGGAGAAAGAAAATACTATTTTGGTAAATAGCATCACTTATAGGAACATTTCTTATAAATTCTTTTTTATCAATTGTTGATTTTGGTGAAATAAACTAAACCGTTTACAAATGTCTATATGTACTTGGAAAATATGAAATTATTTTAGCACCCAAATCATTGGCATTGACTTTACTGGTAATCAACTGGCTTTTTTGAAAAAGGAGTATTTTGCTGAATGTTATTTTATAAATATAAGCAAATAAGGGCTTGGAAGGGAATATATTGTATGAGGAGTTTGGCCCTACGTTTAAAGTACTACACCAAAACCAAAGACTCGATATCACCTCTGTTTAACAGTGGTAGTTTCAAGTGATGAACTGCAGTTAGTGTTATTCTACATTTTAAAATGGTACTTTGATGCCAGCAAGTGCCCAGGAAGTTGACTTTGAAGCATCACCACCAGCATAAGCTACTGTACCTATATAGCAAACTACTCTTTGTAAAAGAAGAACAAAAAGCTGTGTGTTTTTGGAAGAAGCAGTCTTAGACATTCTGTCACATTGGGCAATTTAAAATAAAGAGAATACTTAGGAGCTATTTTGATGAAGATTTCTCCATTCCCAGTACTGAGAATAAAGGCAACCAGTAGCCGATTTTCTTTATATTATCTGATTTCTCTTTGCTGCAGCCTCACATGACATAACTATGAAATACAGCTGTTTTCACCAAAGAACAGACCAATTAAAATCCTTATTTACAGAAGTATTGTGATTCCATTAAAAGGCAAATGAAGTTCAACTTAATGTACTCTGTAATGTACTATTTTATTATGTATTTTCTTTACAATTAGCCTTTGTTTTTTAGAGTTAAATTAATTTTTGTTGAATGAAATGACTTCAGGAAAGTCCTTTTATAATGATTTTCAAATTCCATTTATCCTGGTTTGTCATGTTGTGTGCATTTGTAAGTATGAATGTACTCTTTCTACGCTTTGGCAAAAGAATGAAAGCAGAAAATAATGACATTACTTACTAGTACAAGCGAAATGATTAGATTAGAAGTGTCTGTAAAATCTTTGTCAGGCCTGCCTGGGTACAATTTTTTTTTTTATTTGCAGTGGTTTGTATACATGTTGCCAATAATAAGATTTTGCAACTGGATGACACATGATTTTACTTGAACAGTGAAGGACAAAATCACAATTGCAGAAGACATTTTTATAATCTGTTTTTTCAGAGATCACCCCTAAACCCTGTAATGAGAGTGAAATACAATTGCTAAACTTTTGTTGGTTAATGTAAAGATATAACTTTTCTGAACTGTACTTTACCTTCTTCATAGGATTGTAAAGATATTCTAATCAACTTTATGCCTTGCATGATATAGTAAACCTTTCCAATATGTGTGTTAAAATATGTTGAGTTTGGATTAAAATATTGACCAGATTTCACATTTGAAAATAAACTCATCTCTCATTAGGAAGTCACCCATTGGTTACATGACAGAGGATGGATTAATCAGCAAAAGTCCATTGTAGAATCGACATAAAGGTTGTTGTGTGCTAACATTATGACTTGTAGTTTATAAACTGAAGTAATCAGAAATATCTCTGGTCACATTCCTGTTGCTAACAAAATGAGATAACCCCTGAGTAACCTGACATCTTTTTGTCTAATTGCACAGATGCAATTACTACTGGGGATTGAAGGACTGTGTTTACCTATCCTTCTCTCTGATGGGGAAAAAATCATGCAGGTATGAAGTTAAAGCTCTAAGGCTTTACTTGGTGGGGACATCATTTGTTTCCCTGAACAAGGAAGCAGATTTCAGAGGAAGAAACCGCCCTCTACAGTATGTCCTTTCACACCTGTCAATGAAGGCAACATTGATGGTAGGTTAACGGAAACAAATTTGTCTACTTCAGGCCCATTGCTGTCAGTAAAAGCATCTTCACTTGAGTCTAGCTACAATTTTTCCTGATTTGTTATACTGATGAAGGTGGATGGAGAAAATGGTCCATGGGTTTCCCTGCTTTTTTTGTGCAGTGCCTTTCCCACTATGAGAACAAGTAAGATTTTTTTTTTTTCCCTGCACATAAAATGCAAGAAGACCTGCAAAAATAAAGGGATGGAATATGGACAGGAATGATTGAGAATATTTGCAAATATCCAGAATCATAGGGAGAAGTGTTTATTGTTAAGATACAAAGGATGCTGAAGTGATGTGCATTGGGCATCACCTTAGTGATTTTAGTCCCTTTAGAGTCTACAACAGGCTTAATGGAGAACTAGCAAAATAGCTCAGCAGCTTTTGGAGAAAGTTGCTAAATCAAGCAGCTGTCAAGCAGGTGTTTCTGGCAATACACCTCTCAAGAAAGAAATCTATTAAGTTTGTATTTATCCAACTTTTCTAGTGTGTTCTAATGGGACAGGTTCTCAAGACTCCAAAGATAGGCTGGATTCACTGTATCCAGTATTAAACCAGCTACAGTAACTTTTAAATAGAAGACAAACAACAAAAAAAAAACTAGTCCTTACTTGTTGATGCTTGAGGCCTCCAAGAATTGCTTTGAAGGGTGTCAGAGCAGGAATCCAGAAACCCTTGTACCACAGTTTATTCAACCATTAATTGGCCATTCCATTTTTTTCTTCTGTTTGCCTCTAAAAATGGTGCTCTAGTAGATAATATGCATACGTATAAACTAGTATTTTCTATAGGATAGTCACAAATGGGGGCCATTGGGTCAAAGGGCATGAAAATGATGCATATTTTAAATTGCCATAGGTGGTCAGGTTACTTGACAAAAGAGTTTGTCGGTATACCCTCCCACCAACCATACATGAGTGCCCATTGCCCAGCTTCCTTGCCGGAAAAAAGTTAAAAAGAACAATAGTTGTTCTTTTTTAACTTTTGCCAATCTGATGGGTAGGAAAAATGGCATGGGTTATTTTTTTAATTCCAATTTTTCAGTTAGGTTGATCATCATGTTTACATATATGAACTGCCTATCACAGCTGTTGGCCAATTTTATTGGAATTATATATTTTTTCTTATTTCTAGGAGCAGGGCGAACAGAACTATTCAGGTTTTATTCTTCTGTTGAGACCGTTTATCTACTGGAATTTATTTTTGCGTATAGTATGAGACAGGGGTCAGGGTAATTCAACAGTCAGGCATACAAAGAGCTAAAACAAACTGAAAAAGGGCGAAGGAGCGGCGAATGTTCGATTCCACTCCAGGTGTTTATACAAGCAGGATTAAGGTCAGATCTTCGAACCATTTCCGGTACAGGTCAAAACTGTCAAGGGGGTGAGAACTACTTGTAACGCAGCAAGTCTTAGCACTTTATGTTTCAGCTCCCTACTGTCATCGGGATGATGAGATGGTTTCCTATCTAGGAACGATGGGTGGGGTTCCTCTCCTCGCTTCCAGTCCTGGAGTATCTACCCACCGAGAAAGCAGCCTACCGAGGGCGCTCAAAACATCCCAAAGTCACAGACCGAACCCCCCCGACAGGACAGCCGAACAGCGAAAGGCTGGGAAGAGCGACGACGCTCTGCGCATGTGCGCTCTCCGGGGGTCGAAACTCGGACAGGCGCCGTTTACCAAGTTGCGTCGTCCAGCGGGCGGCGCATGCGCAAGCTCAGTTCTGGGCGCTGTGCTTGTCTCTGTAGGTCGGCGCGGGGCGCAGGGGCCGTTGGGAAGATGGCGAGGGTGGGTCTGGGTGCTTGGGTACCTTGTCGCAGGTTGGGCCGGATGGCCGTCTCCTTCGGTTTTCACCGTGGGCTCAGCACGTTACTTGCACCGAAGGCCGAGCGGGCGCCACGGTGGCTCCCAGGTCAGTGTCCGAAAGGTTGGAGTAGGACGCGTACTTTCGAACATCACGGATTCCGTCAGTTCCTGTGCCATGCGTTTTTGGCGCCCCGTTCAGAAATGCTCTTCCCCGGTTCTCAGTACCCCAGTTCTAGGCGCTTTCGACAATTCTGGAGAAGGCTGTGAGGAGAGCTCTGCCGGGCCCCGGGGTATTCTGGACAGCCCGGGCCGTTGGTGGCGTTACGCTCTGCAGTCTTAAGGATCCTCTCTGCCCGCCTCCCCTTTGTTAAGCGCCAACATTAGGAAAAATTCAGATGTGCATTTAATGCGTTTGATTGTTAGTTGCTTATGCTTTTCTCTGCTGGTTCTAAAGGGTTTACAGATCGTGACTGTTAAGATGCTTAGACCTGCTCTCCCTTGACTTGAGCGATTTTACAATATGAACATTTTCTTTGGAAAAGTTTAAACGCCGTAATCAAGCGTAATTTCTAGTTTTTTGCTTCTGTTTTGTTTTTCCCATGATCGCAGCCCAGTAAAAACCGTAGTCGTTACTCTACAAAGGAAACTAGAATTTGGACGAAAAATTAGAGCCCCTGAGTATTTCCGTTCCTTGTGCTTGATTCTTCTCCGTCCCACCCTAACTCCACTCCCAGCCCCCATATATATAGTTTGTCTTTCTGAATTATGTCTTTTTATTTATCTTTTTTGTTGTTGTTGTTTTCACACCCTTGCCAGACAGCTGTCAGATGTATAGTGCTTGGAATGGGAATTGTCATGGCAAATACCCTTTGAGTTAAAAATTTTAAGCATATTATCAGTTTAACTTACCTTTAATTGTACACAACCAAAAGGCTGTTATATATCTGTTTTTTTAGCAAAGTATAGTATGTCATTTCATTAACTAGAATATGATACTCTTTTACTATTTAGTGAACATTCATTGAACACTTATGCCCCAGGCTTTAAGCTAATCCTTACACTGTGAAGATCATTCACGGATATAATGTTAAGAACCTGACCACTTATAACTCACCAAGATTAAACAAATTGTAATTATGGAGAATTTCCTGTTGGAAAATAATATGGAAGAGAGGATAGGAAGGAATTTTTGAGTGCTAAGGAAATGGGAAATGAACATTTTTGCTGCTGCAATCTGTCAACCACCATAACTGGCTCCTACTAGCCTTGTTTTTCACTAAAAGTTTTAAATTTGGCATATTTCACTATACATTGAAACTCTGAAACAGGATTACATATAAAAGGGATAGCTTTAAGGGCTTCAATTCAGTTTTTTAAAAAATCAACTTCTCAAATCCAAACTGAGGAAAACTTTATTAGCTCACATGGAAGAGACTGAGAAGTTTTAATTAGCCACAATAAAGTAGAGAAAGGTTTCATGTGATAAAAAAGAGATTCCGTTGGTCCAGAAAAAGACTGTTAAGGGAGTACACAAGCCTAGTTTCTTTGGAGGGAGAAAGTGGGATTATAAATGACTTTTTTTTTTTTTTAAATATCTTTCTACATTTTTTAAGAGCACGTATTGACTTTACAGTAGGGAAGGAACTTTAAAAATAATGAAATGGAACAACCTTGTAAGGTTTACCCATTGTGCCTTTGTACTTGCACTAAGATTTGTGTGTACCATTCACAGAAAACCAGGCCAACAAATAAAACACAGTGATTGGGAGCCCTATGAGAAATCTTTTTCCAAAAATGGTATTATCATGCATTTATTCAAGGTTACTTATAAAGAAACTGCTCATTGAACCCACCTCAGCAGATATGGAATCATCATTGGCTGTTACCATGGCCCATGATTTTATGGGTGGAGAGGGAATCAGTAATAAAAGGGGCACAGCACCTCTACCTTTGAAACAACTTCCCAAGGGCAGACCAAACTTGTTTCTCCCCCTCCCCACTAAAAAGTAGAGGATGTGAAACCCCTTAAACATTAAAAAAAATTTTAAAGAAGACAAATCTCACAAGAAAGGGCTAAAACTAGTGTAGGTAAATCTGAATGTTGATTGATACTATTTGGGACATGATATAGCAGCAACAGAAAAACATTTTTGACAAGTCTCTCTGTCTTTTGTTGCCTTCAGATTTCCTTCTCATTGTGTATTTTGGAAGAATCATGATTGGACCTTGCTCAGAGAAGACACTGATTGTGACATGATTTTAAAAGATACCATGCACAGACTTGTGACTTTAATACTTCACATCTGTATTTTTTTTCTATTAAATGGAAATAGTATTTGACATCAGTTTGATGAGTTAAGAAAGTTAAGATTAGAAATATGTATGGTTTTCAAAAAACTGTGTTTGCAAACTATAGTTTATGTTTTGTGTACTTTGTTTAGCTTGCAGACAAAAGACCTCAATCTCTTTCCTTAGTCGACCAGACCTTCCAAACCTGGCTTATAAGAGGCTAAAAGGCAAAAGTCCAGGAATTATCTTCATCCCTGGCTATATTTCTAATATGAATGGTACAAAAGCACTGGCGATTGAGGAGTTTTGCAAATCTCTAGGTCACGCCTATATAAGGTAGGAACAACAACATTTTAGAGAAAATATTACCATTTACCGTGGCAGTAGAGAATTACTTCTGCTCTAACCAGCTGAAACAAATGCCAGCATTTTTATAGATTAATTTATTTTAATGGTCTGTAAACTTTCATTTTGTGATTTAAGGTTCTTGTAAAGTGCAGCCTTTAAAAAGCCTTTTTTATAGGTCTTTGTGGGGAATTCCTTGGCGGTCCAGTGGTTAGGACTCCGAGCTCTTACTGCTGAGGGCCCAGGTTCAATCCGTGGTCGGGGAACTAAGATCCCACAAGCCACGCTGCCAAAACAAAACAAAAAAACAAAATAAATAAATAAATAAATAAAGGTCTTTGTGCCACACCGACAACGGTGGCAGAAAAAAACTAGTGGTAACTTAGCTCTTTAGAAACAATATTCTAACGTGACAACAAACCAGTATACTAATTGGCTTTCTTGTAATCTCATAATTATATTGTGGTTTTCCTTTGGGGACTTAAGGACATTTATTTGACCACTGTTTATTTCCTTTTAAAATATGTAGTTTAAAACAATATATGTGTTTAAAAGTATTGTAAAAGTAATGTTGTATAATTTGCATTTCCACCGAGTTTCTTTTCTTTCACTTCTGTAGCCTGAATATGTATAAGCATAAATAAGGATATGTGTTGTTTAACTACTACTTGATTTCACAGTTCCTAATATTTCATACTGATAATTATTTTACTAAAATAATGTGTTTACATTGTTATTAGATTTGTTTACTTATAACAATCATTTATTTAGTGCCTGATTTGCCAGAAGAGATTAGTATGGTTTAGTAAAAAGAGCGCTGGCCTGGAATTCAAGAAACATGGGCTCTAGAATTAATGCTAGCAATAACTGACAAGATGAGTCAGTTAATAAATGCTGGACCTATTTTCTTCATCATAAAAAGGAGGAGATTGGACGAAAGATAATTTCTGAATTCTTTTCTATCACTAGCAACCTAAAAATCTATTTGTCTAGTTTTTAGAAGAGTTTCAGTAACATTCACTCAATAGGTCTAGAAAATACAGCTTTTAGAAATAAAATATAAAATAATTAGAAATAAAAAATTTTAAAACTTTTAGAATTAAAAATAAGACTTTTATCTATTCAATATATTAGCAAAAAGTATGTCAATTGTATGAATTTTGTCTTATTCCTGTTATCAAATTAACTGAATTATTTCATTTTCATGCTCAGAACTCTTAAAAATATGTTCTAACCTAACTGTTACTCTGAAGACTGGAGTATTTTTTACAAGTAGACTTTCTAGCACTATACTGGTGCTGTGAAATATACAAAGAATTATAAAACATGGTCGTTGCCTGTAAGGATCTTTTAATCAGGGTGGGGAAATACAAGATAAAATACATATGGGAAATTAGACAGAAATATTCATCAAAATGTGATTATGTCAAAGAGCAGGGTACTAAATTGTATAAGGTGAGAGAAAACTAGGAGTCGAAGTAGATAGAAAAAACTTTATAAAGGAACACTGAAAAATAGTTGGAATTTGGGTAAGAAGGAAGAGCTCTCCAGGAAGGGGAGGACTACCCTGAGCAAAGCATGATGATATCAGAAAAGTTGCCATCATTCTCCTTCTTTGTCCCCAAAAGAATTTGACTCAAGAAATCCCCATTTTATCAGTTCTCGAATTTAAATTGAGACTATGAGAGCTATAACCAGTTCCTGTCTCCCTATAAGACATATAAGGGGGTTTTCTGCATTTTGGATGCACATGAAATAAATTTTCTTTTTAAAGGTATATTAAGTAATGAGGATGAAATTATAGTGTATACAGACAATTATATGATACTGTATTAAAATGTAGCCTAAGTGTATCTTTATAAAACTTTATAAAGTATAGCCCTTCGTTACAATTTTTAATTTGATCAGGTTCCTTTTTATTTGCTTTCATCAAACTTCATTGCAATCTAATCACTATTAGCTATTGATTGCGGTTTTTTTTTGGTAGGAAAGTTAGAGTTTTATTTATTTATTTATTTTTTGTCTTTTACAATCATGGATCCTTTTATTGTTGTTGTTCATGTATTTTCTTTTTTTTTTTTCCACACACACTATTTTATTTTTACAAGAGATAAATAGACTGACACCAAGCATTGTAAATGGATGACCACAACAAAAGCAACAATGATTGCATTTTAACTTGTTATAAGAGATTTTATCTTCTATTTATACTCCCAATTTCTCAGTTTACTTTTGTTGTGATTTTGTCTGTAAAACTTAGATCTTGAATGAGGAAATGGTTAGTTCTGTATATTATACAAGGAATAGTACATATGGTTCTGTGTAAATGGTTTTTTAATATCCTGCCACCATGCCTAAAATAAGATTGAGTCGGAGCTCAGGAACACATGGTTTTAGGGCTGGTCTTCTCTCATAATTATTTCTAATAAAATTTAAAATTTTACATTTGGGAATATGTTCCAGAGTATTGGGGCTGCTAAGACAGAATTGCGTTACTGTGTTTAAAAGTTTTAAACTGCTGAACGTTTTTTAATTATCTTTGTCACTTGGTTAGGGTTCAGCAAGAATGAACTATATTGTCACCTATTAGTATCACTGAATGTTTATATTTTCCTTTTTGAAGGCCCTCTACATGTGTTTTGCATCTTCACCATGTAGGTGGAAGGCAACTGTAAACAACATACAGCAAGTAGAGATGTGTGATTGCCCACAGAGGGGGGTAAAGGAGAATTAGTTGGTGTCTTTCTCCCCTCTTCTCCCTGATCTGTCTTCTGTATCCCCTGGATTGAGGAGAAATAATAACCGTGATTTAGACTTCAGTAGCTGCCTTGTTACGCTATTTCCCAAGGATCCAAAACCACTTCACTTCATACCTAATTTTAATTTATTTCTCCATCACTTTTATTTATTTATTTTTAAATTTTATTTTATTTATTTATTTGTGGCTGCATTGGGTCCTCGTTGCTGCCCGCGGGCTCTCTAGTTGCGGTGAGTGGGGGCCACTCCTTGTTGCGATTCGCAGGCTTCTCATTGTGGTGTCTTCTCTTGTTGTGGAGCATGGGCTCTAGGTGCGCGGGCTTCAGTTGTGGCACGCAGGCTCAGTAGCTGTGGCTCGCGGGCTCTAGAGTGCAGGCTCAGCAGTTGTGGCACACGGGCTTAGTTGCTCCGTGGCATGTGGGATCTTCCCGGACCAGGGATCGAACCTGTGTACCCTGCATTGGCAGGCGGACTCCCAATCACTGCACCACCAGGGAAGTCCCTCCATCACTTTTTAATCCCTCATCTCTAAGAAAATATGTATACACTATATATCACATATATATTCTCCAAGTACACGAAAAACACTAGGATTTAATAGTTCTCACCAGATTTTAAGAATCAGAAAAATACTGAAAACTTTAAATTTAAATAAAATAATTCTTTATACTTTTACGTTCTATTCATTTAATATGTATTATAGTACTCAGTGTGTGAGGTTCACATGCTAGCCACTATTGAGAATGCAGAAACAAAAATAAGATGATGGTATTTCCCCTCTAGGATCTTTACAGTCTCATAGGAATGATGAGACACAAATACACACATAAACTGTCTTATAGAACAGGATACAATAAAATGATTGTGACTAATAAAAGTGAATTCTAACTTTCATTAAGTAGAGGGTTTTTTTTTTTCCGGCTTGTCTGGGAAGCCTTTGCAGCACAATTTCATTTGGACTAAGCTGTGAGAGGGGATATTAGTAATGAAGGTGATGGGAGAAGGTATTCCATGTGAAGGAAATGGATGAAGCGTAAAACAGAGACAGAAAACATAGTCTTTTTTAGGAACAGCAAGTTGATCAGTTTGACTAAAGCAGTAGTTTCATCAGAAGAAATAAAAGGTCAATCTGAGATGACTAAAATATGTTTTTAAAAAACAGGCTAAAGCACTAAATTTTTATGTTATATATCACAGGAAGCCATTGAAATTAATGCCATATCAATACAGTGTGTCAGACAAAACCTGACAGTATAAAGTGGGTCCATTTGGAGAAAGAATAGTCATAGAGACACAGGAGGCTGCTGTGAGAGGGTAGGTGTAAGATGACAAAGACCTGCACCAGGACACCAGTCTTACCAAACTGAGGAGAAAGGGGTGCATGTGAGAAAAAATGAGAGAGTGAGGATAGTACAGGGCAGGCAGTGTTCTACACCCTGGGGGAAAACAAACTTGAAATAAAACAGTCTGCCCTTGAAGAACTGACATTCTAGTCAGAGAGAGACATATATTTAAAACTTGATTACAACACACAATATGAAAAGTGTGAATTGGGTACAAAGAAAGTCACCTACTACTACTAAATGACACATTCTGTCAAAGAAAGTTCCTCAGAGGAGGTGACATGACTTAAAGGATGACTAAGAGTTTGAATGGGGAAGGAAGGCTTTTTAGGCAGTGGAACAGCATGCAAAGTCTCAAAGTTAGGAAAGGGCTTATCCAGGAATTGGGAGTAGTTCAGTATGACTAGGGTTTAGGGCAGTCTGCAGGAGTGGTATGATACTTCATGAATTATTGAATTGAGACCTTGAAGGAGAGGTAAAATTCACAGATCAGACAGACTCTGAGCCTGGAGAACTAGGAAGTTGGAAGGAGAGAAAACCAAGAGGAGGAGCTAGTGATGATGAATTTGACTCTGGACTTCTCTCTTCCTTCTCCTAATTGAGTAAACATACACTTAGCACTTACCATGTGCAAGGGACTGATGTAGGCACTGGGAAAGCAGTGTGAACAAAACAATCTGCCCCTATGGAGCTTCCATTCTAGTGTGGGAGATAGACCACAAACCAGTAATCAAATATGTGTATTGTCAGGTAGCAATATTTGCTATAAAGAGAATAAAGCAGGGTAAGGAACTAGAGAATGATGAAAGAAGCACAACTTTCGGTTGAATGGTCAGAGAAGACTTAACGGAGATGTAACATTTGAGCCAAAGGCCTAAATGAAGTGAGGGAGCAATCTGAGTGGATATCTGGAGTAGAGTGGTCCACGTGGAAGGAGAAGCTGTTGTAAAACTCCTGAGGCAGGAATGTGGGTGGTATATTCCATTAACGTCAAAAAGGAAAGTAAGGGTACAGCTGGGAGGGAGAAGGAACAGTAAGAAATGAGATCAGAGAGGTAGGTAGGGGCTAGAGGATGGAAAGGACTTTGGATTTTACTTAAAGATTATACAAAGCCTTTGGAGGGTTTGTGCAAGACATGATTTTTGTTTTAAAAGGATCACCGACTACTGTGTGGGGAATAGACTTTGAGGGTGAAAAATGAAAATGGAGATCTACTAGGAGACTGTTGCATTAGTTCAGTCAAGAGAGGATAGTGATTTGGCCCAGGCTGGCAGCCGTGGAGGAGGTGAGAAAGTAAGTGGCTATGGGAGATCTTTGAAGGTTAAGCCCGTAGGATTTGCTGAAATACGTATTGACTTCACTGTTTCACTTTAATATATTTTAGACATTGTAATAATGATTAATGTGCTATCTTCCTTAAAAATTAGAGAAGCAAATACATAGATATCTAAATATAGATATGTTTTCTCTTTTTCCAGGTTTGATTACTCAGGAGTTGGAAATTCAGATGGTAACTTAGAAGAATGCACAGTGGGAAAATGGAGAAAAGATGTTCTTTCTATAATTGATGACTTAGCTGAAGGACCACAGGTGACTGTTTTTGTTAAATGTGATGATAATTGTTGACTGCAACCTCGTGACATTTGAGCTGTTTCTTTAGATGTGAAAATTTATTTAATATTTTAAATGTCTAACCATCCATTTTTGTATTTCAGTATCAAACCAATCAGTTCTATTATTTTCACTTTCTCATAAAATGAAGGTAGCATTTTACTTTTCATTTTACAAATTTTATTTGTCTAGTTTATTCTCTATTATAGACCTAATACTTTAACAAAAAGTAATCATAATCTTAATTTTACTTTGTGCCAAATATTAAAAGTCTGGGAGCCAATGAATATACAGAAAGAAAGTATGTACATTCTATGAAATTATTCACTGCCTTACAGAAAAGAAAAAGAAATTCCTCTTTAAAACTACATGTTTTTATTTTTAGATACTAGTTGGATCTAGCCTCGGTGGATGGCTTATGCTTCATGCTGCAATCGCACGGCCACAAAAGGTTGTTGCTCTTATTGGCGTAGCAACAGCTGTGGATGGCCTAGTGACACAGTTTAATCAGCTTCCTGTTGAGGTGAGTCCCAGGCAACCTCAGTGTATCCCTGCTGTCGTTCTTTTGCTCCCTCTTTGAATTTTGTTCATGTGTCATCTGTCCTTTGACTTGTTACACTGGCCCATCTTTTGTCTTAACTGCCTTTTTGTATACCATTTCTTTGCCGCCTTTAACTGATTGGTCTCCTGTTTAAGGTTTTCTTTTTTTTCACAGTCGCTTCAAATCATTTTGCCAAATATTTGAGCCACATGAATGAAATCACACTTTAAATTTCTTGTTTTAGCAACATTTTATTAACCACATTTGTTTATTTGGATCATACGTCGTGATCTCTTTTTGGACCTCTTAGTCTTATTTTGTGGCTTATGGAAAATAGTACCTATTCTATGGCCATGTTAAGACGGCTAATCAATTAGGAAACTATTTGTTTTTTTAGCCTGAAAGCCTCAGATCCTCTCTCAGAAGAGTTCTCTAAGCACACACTGTCAGTCATACACAGGAGATGAGACTTGCCATTCCTGACACTAAGTTAGCATTCTTTTTCTACTCCTAATTCTCACCTTTAAAAAAAAGGTGCTTTTCACCATTAGCATGTTCTTCAGTAACTCATGATAGAAATAAGGTTTCTGAAATAATTGGGAACGGAATTAGTTTATTATACTTTGTTCTTGGACATATGTTTAAGCACTTCAGTTGTCTGCAAGGATAAAAAAAATGGTGGTTAATAGGTGTTTATTTTTGTGTATGTTATTTTTTGTTTTGCAATCAATTAAGTTCTCCTTGGGCATATTTTTCCTAGGGCTCTAAATTTCACTTGTGGGACTAAGATCCTAGCAGAAAGAAAAGCAGTCCGGAGCAGTGGTGCAGAAAGTGTAGGCCCGAGGCCAGCAGCAACAGCATCACCTGAGAACTTGTAGAAATGGATATTCTTGAGCTTCACCAAGACCAGCTGAATCAGAAACTGGGAGTGTGGCCGAGTAATCTGTTTTAACCAGGCCCCCAGGTGAAGTGTGAGAACCACTGCTCTACAGAGTGGGGGAGCAGGAGGAGGAGGAAAAGAAAAAGAAGAAAAAAAGCCTATGTAGTGTTGAATAGTAGAATGTCATGGACTTTTGCCTCAAGTTCTGCATTGAATTCAGTGCCATATACTATCTGTTCTAAGTTTATTCTTAGTTCACATTGTTCTTTCCAGCTCCTTAAGAATGGCATTATCTGCACAGTCAGGTTCTTCATATGATTTCCTATCAGGGCTGAAATTACAAAGCTGATCTTCTTTGCACTTACCTCCTGTTTCTGAAGTTTTTTCACTTTCTTGATTGTTTCTCATACATGGTTGCTCAATGTCCTCATGCTGCTAAATTTTCCTACCACTGTATCCTTCTGCATATAAACCTCGGACCCCGTACTCTGTTCTCTAACTCAATAATGCAGTGCTTCTCATGGTATGAAATTATTTCAAGAAGATGGCCTACTGGGAAAGAATTGATTAAACAATGTTGGGAGGTTATTGGTAAATGACAAGATCTATGTACATTTATTTTTATGTGTGTGTATCCATCACTCAGAGGGAAGATATGGTAGATACCCTGTAAGTGACTGAGAAGATCTATAGCCTGCAAATCAGGGTATATCTTTGCTAATCCTAAGTCAGACCAGCAAAAATTCTTAAACAGAAACATGTTGACCCTTATTAACTTAAAAGCATGTGTAAAGAAAGAGCAGGGACACTAGGACCACTATCTCTTCTTCTCCACATAGACAGCCAGTACTAGCAGTGTCAAGGGAGTGGAGGTGTGGGTTTTTACTATCTTCTTTAGCCCTGGGAATGTTAAGACCCAGCATTACCCATTATGTAGGAACTTGACTTACCTCTTAACTAACTCTAATCATTGTCTGCTTCTTTGGACAGTAGAGGGCGTCAGGCAGGATGCACAGCTGTTGGAGTCTAAGCTTCACAGCCACATTGCCTTGTTAGTTTCTTCTTGGTGTAGAAATTATGTATATTGTACATTTTCTCTGATTAATACTGTTTTTGCTATTTCTGTACCTTTTGTTTTTGAGGCTTTGGGACATATAAGATTTTGTAAAGTTAAGTTTGTTCTTCAAATGGACAATATTCATTCAACTCAATAGCAGATAACAGAGCTAGTTGGGGTGGGCGATGATGCTTAAAATGCAACTATTATTAATTATGTCTCAGTAATTAACATAGTTCCCACTTCATCTAATAATCAATGAGACTAAGTTCTTATTACTGAAATTACCAATTCAGGAACAATCATGAGTAGCTTGAAGGTAACTGAATATCATTTTTACTTTAAATATTTGATTCATATGTTGCTTTAATGCAAAGTACCCCATGATACTAATATGGGTTCATATATTTTATAGTTTTTTAGACTTTCATTAATTTTAAATCATTTGGCTATAGATATTTAGAAGTCTAGGTTTCAGATATACAGCTCTTTCACTGAATCAAATCTTTTTGGAATTTTATAAAAGACCTTAAAATTCCTAAGTACACATGGGCTTCCCTGGTGGCGCAGTGGTTGAGAATCTGCCTGCCAATGCAGGGAACACGGGTTCGAGCCCTGGTCTGGGAAGATCCCACATGCCGCGGAGCGACTGGGCCCGTGAACCACAACTACTGAGCCTGCGCGTCTGGAGCCTGTGCTCCACAACAAGAGAGGCCGCGATAGTGAGAGGCCCGCGCACCGCGATGAAGAGTGGCCCCCACTTGCCGCAACTAGAGAAAGCCCTCGCACAGAAACGAAGACCCAACACAGCCATAAATTAATTAATTAATTTAAAAAAAATAATAATAATCTTTAAAATAAAATTCCTAAGTACACAGATTATATCATACATATTTTACTGTTTAAATTCTTTTTTGCCTCTTTGTATTCGTAATAAGTCAACAACTTTAAATGTGGAAAAATCATAATATTTTCATTGAAAATTTAAATACAAAATTTTAGAAATATATTGTATATAGCTTTTCTTTCCTTATATTTTTCTTTATTTTTGATAAGATGTCCATCTGTTTTTCTAGACGGAAATGCCCTTCATATTATATGGTTGCAAGAGGCTTAAAGCTATTTACATCTTGATTTACTAGTTCAAGTTGTGATAATCTTTCCAAAGAATTTATTATATGCATATAAACCTTTATGTTCAAAGATGTTCATGGAAGTATTCAGCAGTGTGGGAATGGTCAAGTTAATTATCTTAGATGCATTATAGTGGACAATTATGCAGCCTTTAAAAACTTTTAATAGAATCTTTTAAAACCCAGAAATATATATATTGAATAAATAAACCAGCGCTGAAAACTATATATGAATTGTAATAGCTAAGTGTTTTACGTATTGTATATATAAAAACCAAACACATATAGAAAAATACTGGAAGGAAATAAGCCAGAATAATAATGGTTGTTATATCCACGAAATAGGATTATGGGTGATTTATTTATTTTTATGCTTCTTTTTGTTTGTTTGTTTTTTGAAAGGGGGGAGTTTTTTTCTTTTTGTTTTTGTTTTTAAATAAATTTATTTATTTATTTATTTATTTATTTTTGGCTGCATTGGGTCTTCATTGCTGTGTACCGGCTTTCTCTAGTTGCGGTGGACGGGGTCTGCTCTTCCCTGCAGTGCGTAGGCTTCTCATTGCGGTGGCTTCTCGTTGCAGAGCACGGGCTCTAGGGCGCACGGGCTTAGTTGCTCCGCGGCACGTGGGATCTTCCCGGACCAGGGCTCGAACCTATGTCTCCTGAACTGGCAGGCAGATTGTTAACCACTGCGCCACCAGGGAAGTCCTGTTTTGGTTTTTATTTATTTAATTTATTTATTTTTGGCTGCGTTGGGTCTCGTGCGAGCTTTCTCTAGTTGTGGCGAGCAGGGGCTGCTCTTCTTGCGGCGTGTGTGCTTCTCATTGCCGTGGCTTCTCTTGTTGCGGAGCACAGGTTCTAGGCCTGCGGGCTTCAGTAGTTGTGGCACGAGGGCTCAGTAGTTGTGGCTCGTGGGCTCTAGAGCGCAGGCTCAGTAGTTGTGGCGCACGGGCTTAGTTGCTCCGCGGCATGTGAGATCTTCCTGGACCAGGGCTTGAACCCGTGTCCCCTGCATTGGCAGGCGGATGCTTAACCACTGCACCACCAGGGAAGCCCTTTTTATGCTTTTTATATTTTCCACGTTTCTATAATAAGTATATGTTACTTTAACCAGAAAAATTGTTTAAGACAAATTATAATCTAAAAGATAGGAATTCTTCAAGAATCAAAGAATACCCAGCGTTGTATTTTAAGGGTAGAAATGATACCATGCTCAGTTTTCAGTAAGTATTTGGAAGACTTCTTTGTCATCCAAAACAACAAACAAATTTTTTCTCATTCCATAGAACTCTAAAAGGCAAAAACTACATTTTTTTTACATTCAGGATAAAATCGGGTGTGTATGGTTGCCCCAGAATAACCACTGTCTTATTTTTCATTTTTAGCACTATGCTTTATTCTCCTTCTCCCACCCCATCCCCATTTTAGTAACTTCTCGTATACACACTTTTAGGTTCATGATTTTTAAATCTAAACAATTTTTATTCCTAAGATTTGATTTTATGTAATATGAATGCCACCTGTACTGATTCCAAGAAATTATTGTACTTTTCTCCCCTTCATTTTCCCTTTCTAGTTGGAATGAAGCAATACCTGATTTTTAAGACGTTACACGATAAAGTTAGTTAAATCTGTTTGAATCCTAGTTACAGCAGTTAACTACCTTTCAACTTTAAACATATGTATTACTCTAACTTTAATATCCTCTTTTGTAAAAATGAAATAATAACAGATATTATCAGGGTCTTATGAGATACTATGTGGAAAATACTTGTCACAGCTCCTTGCACATAGTAATTAATTACTGATAATTATCATCGTTATATTTTTACCTGTTTTCCCCTTCTTCAAAGACTGCTTTACTTGAATTGTTTAAGACTATTGTATGTGTTAATGTTGCGTAAATACTTTTGTTTTCCTCATTTTTCCCAATAGGCAAAAAAGGAAATAGAGATGAAAGGTGTGTGGTCCATGCCATCAAAATACAGTGAAGAAGGAGTTTATCGCATTCAGTACAGTGTCATTAAAGAAGCAGAGCACCACTGCTTGTTACATAGTCCTATTCCTGTGAACTGCCCTATAAGATTGCTCCACGGCATGAAGGATGACATTGTGCCATGGCATACGTCCATGCAGGTTGCTGACCAAGTAGTCAGCACAGATGTAGATGTCATCCTCCGAAAGAATAGTGATCACCGAATGAAGGAAAAAGCGGACATTCAACTTCTGGTTTACACTATTGATGACTTAATTGATAAGCTTTCAACTGTAGTTAACTAGAATCACAGTTTTAGTTGGAATGTAAGGTAATGGATCCAGAAGATGGAAGCGGGATAACAGATGAAGGACCCTGATACTTAGAAGGTTTTTTTCTCTTATCTCTACTTTGTAAATATCATGTGAGTATTTAATGATGTATTTGCACAGGTGATTCAGATTGTGAAGAAAGTGCCAGCTGCTGTTTGAAAAATCTTCTTCCTTCAATCCTTGATTTTTTTCATCAAAATATTGCCTATTTTTTTATTGAAGAGATGTTTACCTTCTAATGCTTATGTTAACTGTGCCAGCTCTTGCTTAGAATTGCTAATAAAACTTGATTTTTTTTGTTTTTTGTTTGGTATCATTGTATATGGAGATTTGCAAAATTATTTCGGATTTTAAAATGCAGTTTACAAGATATAGGAAAATGTTTATTGAAATCAATCTAAAATGACTAGAGAAATGTCTGAAGCATAATAAAGTTCAAAATAAAGCTATTACTTTATATATTATATTCTGCATGTTATATTCGAACTTACAATCAAGGTTATTCTTTTTTAAGGCTCAAAACTTTACAGATATATAAAGGATATATATCATTTTTAAATTTTGGCTTATATGTCATATAGTTAGCTGGGAGAATTTCATCTTAAGCAATGATGAAGTATTTTCATATTCTGATTTCATATTCCAAAGAAGAAATGAATATATTATCACCTACCTGCAGAAATATTCCTGTTTTATTAATATGTGGCTTAAGTACAAATAGCCAAGTTATTGCCATCTAAATCAGAGGGCTTTCTAAAATGTAGAGATAGTAAGAAAATATGAAAGGGAAATACAAAGTTCTTTTTTTTTAATAACTAAAATAAGCTTGTGCAGTAATCAACCTTGATATTGAATTGGTATCTTTTAGCTTTTAAGTTTGACTGGACTTTATTTAGCTTGCATGTGTCAAAAATTTCTTTAACTCATTAATAAGAGAGCCAGCAAATGGTAAACCTGGTTCAAAGGACAATTGAAGAAACATTTATAGGTTTTGAAGAATGTTGGGATAAAATTCCTTTGCTGAAAAGAGTTAACGTAGCAGATGACACTTCTCAGAGAGACCTGCTTACAAAGTTCGCCCTTGGCTAGCATCTGGGAACTTGGATTTTAGGAGTGTCCCGGCATTCTGTTAGGGAACTGTTGATCAAAACCGCCAGCCTTGGCCAGACACAATGATAACCACTTGCCTGAGTTGTCTCACAACAGGAGGTCCCAATAAAGAACAAGGTGCTGCCACCGAAAACTAACCAGGAAAATTCGGGATGGGCCGAAAGGAGGAGGGAGGAGGTAATATGTCCTGCCTACCTCCCAGAAACCCTCACGCTGAAATCCATCTTGGCTGAGAGGTGCATGTGCCACCAGGAAGGACCCTGAGTCAGAATGATTGGCCAGAGGCAACCCGGAAACTAATCCCATCACAGTAAAACCTGTGACTTCGAGCCACGTGGCAGTGCAGTCCTCCTGGGTTCCCTTACCCTGCTGCTCTCCACCTGGGTGCCCCTTTCCAATAAAGTCCCTTGCTTTTTCAGCACGTGTGTCGCCTCGGACAATTCATTTCCGAGTGTTAGTCAAGAGCCCACTCTCATGCCCTGCAAGGGGTCCCCCTTCCTGCAACAATTCCAGAACTGGTCAAAGTGGCTCACTGTGCCTAAATTGTCTGTACAAACAATGTGCTTTGTGCTGGACAAATGCTCTCCTTCTATGAGTCTGGAATTTTGGTAGGTGCCAAGCAGAGACTACCCAAGTGGCCAGCTCCCAATAAACACTGGGCACTGAGTCTCTGACAAGCTTCCCTGGTGGACATTTCACATGTGCTGTCACAACGCCTTGCTGGGGGAATTAAGTTCACCTTATGTGACTCTACTAGGAGAGGATTCTCAGAAGCTCACGCCTAGTTTCCCCAGACTTCACTTTGTGTGCCTTTTTCCTTTCCTGATTTTGCTTTGTATCTTTTCACTGTAATAAATCATAGCTGTGAGTCCTCCTAACAAATCGTCAAACCTGGGGGTGGTCTTGGGGACCCCGACACAGATCCGAAGCAGATGAATATCCTATAGGGCAGTACAATATAATCTAGGAGGTATCTTTTATACCAAACAAAAATAATTTACAAACCAAAAATACATGAATCATCAGTGTGTCACAGCGCCTGGTGCTAGAGTGGGTTATTAGAGGATGGCAGGCAGGGTGCCTCTTCCGGGGCCTAAGCTGCCCAGACACTGCTAGGCATGAGGATTAGAAAGATGAGGAAAGGGCCCTGCCCTTTAGAGCTTTCTAGGGTTAAACATAATTATAATAAAATGTGATAAATATGATTGGAGATACATAGTATTTCTGTAGAGGCAATACGTACAGTGGTTAAAGACAGACTCTAGAGCTTGGGTTTAAGTCCTGGCTCACCATTTACTAGCTCTGTGACTGAGCCATTTACTTAATCTCCCTGAGGTTTCCTCATCTGTAAAATGTCATAATATAAACCTACTTAATAAAGTGTAAGGGTTGAACACAACACGTTTAGAACAATGACACATAGGAGTCACTACCATTTCACTTGTATTTTTATATGCACAAAACACAGTCCAGTGAGAAATTGGAGGGCACAATTCTTGGGGATTTAGGAAGGAAAATGGAGGCAAGGAAGTGAGTAGGTCTTCTGAAACTGAACTGGATTGGAACTTCCTAACCTCAAGATCCCAAATTGGAATGTTAGCTGTATGGTATCCTTCAATGGCTAGGAAAAGGGAGGGGGAGGAACCCTCACTATCTAAAGACAGGAAAAGCTGTCTTAAAATTTAATCTAGCTTTGCAGAGGTTAGCATCATAAATACCAAATGAGTTTGAAGCAGTGAGATTTAGTGTATTCTAGTACATTGTTAATTCCTTTAGTGTTCTTTTCTATTTTTCTCCCAAAGCTCTTTTTTTTTTCTTTTCTAAAACCACTCCATGCCTTGTATTCAGTGACATGGAAAATGCTTGAACAGCCAGCAGGCCCTCGGTGCCTATCCTCTGGAAACCCTGCACTGATTTGAAAGCAGCGACATGACCCCTCTAAACAATCTCAGTGCATGCAGTGGAAGGGGATAAGGCCAATGCCAATGGAGAGGAAGGCTAATGAGACCACAGAATACATTTGCTTTTGCGGCATCTGTTGAGCTTACAGGTACTTCCAGACACAAATCTACACAGTAGGCTGTTCTCTGAGCAGCCAATAGAAAGGTCTGTGAGGAGGAGAGGAGGAAAAGAGCTTTGGGCAAGGCTGAATTTTATAAAGCACGGAGACACAGAGCAAGGAGAACATTACTTGAGACATAACCATTCCCAAGGCAGTGCCCAAAGGGGATACATCGACTTTTCATTATATTTTAAACTGTTAAAAAAACAAACAACTAAGGAACTCATTTTCTGAAGGAAGGAAGAAGATCGGTGGAATTTATATATACCTTTTTTTTTTTTAAAGGAAAGAACCAGTAAGATTTTACAATTTGTTTTTTTAATATAAATGTATTTATTTATTTATTTTTGGCTGTTTTGGGTCTTCGTTGCGGTGCACGGGCTTCTCATTGCAGTGGCTTCTCTTCTTGCGGAGCACGGGCTCTAGAGCACAGGCTCCGTAGTTGTGGTGCACGGGCTTAGCTGCTCCGCAGCATGTGGGATCTTCCCGGACCAGGGCTCGAACCTGTGTGGCAGGCGGATTCCTAACCACTGCGCCACCAGGGAAGTCCCTAGATATACCTTTTTTTAAAAAAATTTATTCATTTTTGGCTGTGTTGGGTCTTTGTTGCTGCGCGTGGACTTTCTCTAGCTGAGGCCAGCGGGGTCTACTCTTCGTTGCGCTGCGCAGGCTTCTCATTGTGGTGGCTTCTCCTGTTGCAGAGCATGGACTCTAGATGCACAGGCTTCAGTAGTTGTGGCACGCAGGCTCAGTAGTTGTGGCACGCAGGCTCAGTAGTTGTGGCTCGCGGGCTCTAGAGCGCAGGCTCAGTAGTTGTGGCACACGGGCTTAGTTGCCCCGTGGCATGTGGGATCTTCCCGGACCAGGGCTCGAACACGTGTCCGCTGCATTGGCAGGCGGATTCCTAACCACTGCACCACCAGGGAAGTCCTGATGTACCTTTTTAAGATACCCTTTCATTACAGACCTAAAGTCACTTTTTAGTTTAGAAACACAATCATGTAATATGCATAACTTGGTTTAATGAAAAAATATGATGCTTTGGTACATTTAGAGAACATACCTAGAAAAATGCAGGTAATTTTTTTAAATGAAATTTGTCTTTTGAAGAAACTGTCCTCTCTATTTTCTTGAGCTTTCAGATTTTTACTGACAGATAAACTTCTACTCGAAAAGAAGCTCAAATCTCAGCTTCTCACTGAAGCCTTTCCTGCCTCATCCTCATCTCTGTGTCCAAGAATTTTGACGGTGGGTCCTCTGTGCTCCCTCATGAACGGCACTCTGCTCAGGCCTTTTTGATAGAACTTACTACCTGGAAATTCTCAGTTTATATGCCAGCCTCCCTCTCTCGAAGGACCATTGAGATCAGGAGCTTTGTTCTGACACTCTTTAACCCCAGGTATCCCTGACCATGCCACACCATCTCCTTACGCACTTTGTATTGTTAATATTCCCTTCTCTTCTGCCCTTGGCACTCTTCTCATGCAACTTACTTATTCACCTTGAGCAACTTCACCCAGGTTCCTGGTTTTAACTACTACCTGCATGCAGATGATTCAAGTACTTTCCTTCATTCCAGATTTTTCTCTTTAGCTCCAGTTGCATAAAACCGAATGACTGGGATGGACTGTGGTGGCCCTCCCAAATGCAGTAAGTTCAAATGCTATTATCTTTCCCCCTTAATGTACCTCCCCACTTATGGTCCCCTTACAATAATTGGTGCAACCATGACCCCTGTTATACAAATCAACCCCTTGAGTCATTCTGACCCTCTCCTTTTCCTTCACCTAAATCAGATCTGATGGTTCTTTTTCTCTATGAAAACACTCAAGCTCATTTGCATGATACATAAGCCCAGTGGCAAGGCCAGTAAATATTCAACAACTAGCTGGGTGCGGAGGGGAGCCCCCGATTTGCAGCATTTGCCAACAACCAGCTATACTCTTGTCATAGCTGGTTTCAAGCTACCACTGGGACGTCACTGAATAAAAGGAAGCTGGGAGGACATGGCCAGTACCAGACTGTTACATAGTATATACCCCATATAGAGACAATAAACATAAATATCCACAAAAACATAGGTAATAGTAAAATGTAGCAAAATAAATTAGGAAGTGATCCATTTTGAGTATTTAACCTTTGCTTGTAATATAATGTATTTAAGTGTAAGTTTACATAATGTAAGTGGTTAAAGCGGCTGAGCTTAACAACTGGTTTTCAAAATTCCTGAAAATTTAACCATGGACATTTGCAAGCATGCTACTTTATAATCTGGAGACTGCCTGACATTCCAGCTTTATTTCTGTGTGTCTCTTCCCTTTAACCCTATGCTTTGTTGATATTAGAACATGTTCACCTTCTTAAATAAGCTGCCTTTGCCAGCAACGTTCCCTATCCCTCCTGCCTCATCCCGTTCACTAGGCAAACACCTACTCATCTTTTGAGACTTAAAGTCATCTCATTTATAAATATTTTTGCTAATTTCCTACCCTCTTCCTCCAGATATAAATGTACCTGAGTACCCTGTGCATATTTTTAGCATGACATCTGGTTGGCATTTATGGTTTACAAGTTTAATGTTGCTGGTAGACCATGTTGCCATATCTCATTCATTTCTTTTTAAAATCTCAGATACATAGACCCTTTTAAAAAGTTGTTGAAAAAATTATAATATTTATAGGCACTCAGTAAACAGAGGGTTGAGCCAGTTTCCACGGTCACCACCCAGGGGATCAAGTGGTTTTTCTTTAATGACTTCCTGTGGATTTCTGGACACTTCTAACCTTCTAGGCTTTGCTTAGACTCTCCTCTTTGCCATTGTATCCTCTCCAGAACCATGATTTCAATCATTCATTTAAAGTACCCCACATATTTTGTTACAATGGCAAAAAAAACCTTCCGGTACAAAAGATCTGCAAAACAGAGTCTGAAAAAAAAAAAAAGGCAAATGTACATCTTTTAGAATTGTTTCTGTTTTGTTTTGTTTTGTTTTGTTTAACAAACCAACATCTTCCTTAGAGCAATTCCAGCCATAGAGGAAATAACATGCTTCCTGTTTGGGCTTCTGTTTCCTTAGTCCCGGGTTGAAACTGACCTTATTGCTGCCACCAAGATGCAACTGAGTGACTTCCAAAATTCTGCTGACAACTTCCCTGCTCTGAACTCTACCCCTGAGCTCCAAGTCTCTGGAGCCAGCTCTGCTGCCTTTAAAGCTTCTTCAGCTGACGATTCCATGCAGCTTCCAGACCTGCATCCATCAGCCCTTGTCATGCCTTTTTCTAAACCTACTGCTCTCCTCAAAGCTCTGATTCTCTCACAACCGGTTTTCACAGAGCTCTCTCTCCTATGCCTTCAACTACTGACCACTAAGTCTTTTCTCAAGCAAACCACCCACATATCTACTAAGTAATTAAATTTTCAAGAGTCCAGGCCCCAGCTGGCAGGAGATTTTTCTCAATACATGTATTGTTTGAGGTCATTTCCTGCATAGCTTCTAATCAATTTCCCACAGGGACAAAGATCGCTATCCCACGTACTAAAATTGTTTTATCTAATGTTCTGAGTCAATTGATCAATCTGTTCTAGAGGAAAAATTTATATTTTATTTCTCTCCAGCACAGAACTTGGCACAGTTAAGTGCTCAAAAAAAATATTCGTTGAATGAACCAAAGAACAAAATTTATGGTGTTTTTTTCCCATGAAAAGACTTACCCAACACCAGCAAGGCTTAATCTTTACCCCCAAGTGGCTTACAGTATAGGAAGACAAACTACCAAGCCCTTCAGTATTTATAAAAATTTCAGGCCAACTTAGGTCTAATGATTTCTCCTGAGGTCTTTTTTGCTCACACCAAATACTCAGTTACCACTGACAGTGTGTCAGTGGTGCCTTTCTGGTCCTTAATTAAAATAAACAGATGAAATCTTTACACTCTATCAAGACCTTTCACTCCAAGCGTTCTTAGCACGTTGAGCTCCTTGTAATTTATAAAACGTACTCTCAGTGTCTTCCGATTCAAAATGGCATTAAAACGCTACATTCCTTGAATAAGTCAAACTGAGGCACAACAGTTTCCCACCAGGATGGAAGTTTCGGGATGAAATCTGGCTGACAGCTGAACAAGCTAATGGTTGCAGCTCACAGCCCCGCCCCTCCTGCCCCACCAGACAGCTGTTCCCTCCAAGCAGGGGGAAAGTGGTTTGGCAACTCCTGACAGATGGACAGCTGACAGCATGGACCCTCCCACAGGCCTCGTTCCGTGTGCAGCTGTGCGCTGGCCTTGTGTACAACCGGCTGTTCCCCAGAGGAGGGGAAAGAATTGTGCTGCTGAGAAAGCCGCTCTCAGCGGGAGGGAGGCGGGCGGGCTAGACTGACACACGAGAGGGCTGGCTTTTTGGACGGCTCTTAGCAACGGCCCTGGCGTGACCCTCCTCAGCCATGAGAAAATAGAATCCGTGTACCATTCTTCCAGGCGCGATGCAGCATCCGCAGCTCTACGTCAAGGGGGCCTTCCTCCCGGCCTGTTAATTACCTGCTCTTTCCCATCTCAGGGTTCCTGCCTTTCCCAAGTGCTCCTGGGAGGAGGGAAGAAACGACCACCACCCAGCCCCCTTGCTGCCTGGGGGCTTCAGGCCTGATTGTGAGTCATTGTGCATCGTTTCGTCTCATTGATAGACGGGACTGAGAGGGGGCTTCCAGCCCCCCCCTGGACCGGCAGGGGCTTTATTCTAAGAGTCACTGGCGCTGCGCTTTTCCTTCCCGTTTGTAGGTGAAACCCCAGTGGCTTCATTGGCTCCTTGATTTAAACCACGCCCGGCTTTCTGCCGGCTTTGCTGCTGCTGGGCCAGGCGGCCCAGCCACATCCCAACCCCGTCTGCCGGGAGCCCGGGCTGCTGCTGCTATTGTGTGGATGCCCCGCGTGTCCTCTCTTCTCTTCCAGAGATGGCTAACAGGGGCCCGAGCTACGGCTTAAGCCGAGAGGTGCAGGAGAAGATCGAGCAGAAGTACGACGCGGACCTGGAGAACAAGCTGGTCGACTGGATCATCCTGCAGTGCGCCGAGGACATAGAGCACCCGCCCCCTGGCAGGGCCCATTTTCAGAAATGGCTAATGGACGGGACGGTAAGGGCCGGCAGCGATCTCGGATGCTGGGGCGGTGGGCTGGGAAACCCTCCAGGGTCTCTCCTCTTTTAACGCGAGGCTACCGGAGGAGCTGCGGCTTGCCAAGCTCCTTCTCCGGGGAGGGGGACGGGAATGCCTTTATCTCTTCGGGATCGGAAGGTCTGGGCTCCCTGCACAATTCCCTCGCTAGATTAGAGGACTCTCCACCCATCCCAGACATCACAGGTTCCTTCTGAGTTGTTGGCAAATTCGAAGTCCTTTTGCTTTTTCCAGTGAGAATAGAGATAAGTATTTCCTTGAGATCTCTCCAGCCTTCATGGTGCATCAGCTCCTCTGGGGGGGGGGGGGGGGTGGTGGCATTCCTTCCCGCAGGGGAATAGGTTGGTTACATAGTAAAACAAAGGAAGGGGTGTGGAGGGGGAGGACTCACCACCTTCCCATTCTTCCTGGAGCCATCCGCCTTGGGGATGCTTAATGCCTGTTTGTCCAATGGATGGACTCTCTTGAAACTGAAGGGAATCCTTATTTGATAACTGCTTTTCTAAGGAGATGCTCCTGTGTGTTTGGGTGGTTGGAGACCACAGGCTCTGCTGATTCCAGCAAGCCCGTCTTTTCCCGCAGGCTGTGATTTACTGTTACATAACTGCTATCCCACGATTCTGTCCGGTTATGCCCAGCGCTTTGGTTATAGGGATCTGGGGGTACCCACCCAGTTCGGCTCCTTTACACATCAATAGCTTTTACTGGATGAGTTATTGAAGCCTGATTCTGATCTGCCTTTTGATAGAAGAAATAATATTAGAGTCTATCATTTAATCTCTCCGGGAGCCACTAACTCTTCCCTCCATTGAAAGTCTGAAATCGTGGCTTCATCACTGCACATCATTCCCTCTCTGTAAACCTTCTTTCCCTCACCCAGCAAAAGGAAAGGAGGGAAGAGGACTCCCGGGCTCTCTGTGGTCAGGAGCAGCCCTGAGAATGGAGTCGCCCGGGTCTTTGGGGTTTGGTATGGGAGCCTGGCCACCCAGCTCAGAACCCATGCCTTCCTGGGGTGCAAGATAGGCCCACGCTTCAACCCGTGGGCTGTGCCCTGTGAGGCCCAGGATTCACTTTGCATTAGGGAGGGGTAAATACAAAGGGAAACGCTGATTCTACCTCCCCCTTTCCCTCTTCAGGTCTTGTGCAAGCTGATAAACAGTTTATACCCACCAGGACAAGAGCCCATTCCCAAGATCTCAGAGTCAAAGATGGCCTTTAAGCAGATGGAGCAAATCTCCCAGTTCCTAAAAGCTGCGGAGATCTATGGCGTCAGGACCACTGACATTTTTCAGACCGTGGACCTTTGGGAAGGTAAGGCCCTCGTGCCTTTGGGATCATTCTTCCCTCCCCCCACCCTTTTGCTTTTCTCTTTGTGAAACCTGCCCACAGTGTTCTTCCACGTATCTCCAGGCGTGTGTGTGCATGTGAGAGGATTATCAGCTGTTACCCCGGAGCGCCGTTCGCTTCCCGCTTTGTGATGTTCTGTTGAAAGTGTTCCTCCTCTAAGGAACACACACCCCAGGACACAGCAGGGACCCCAGCAAACTAACGGGTAAACAGAAGCCTCCGTGGAGAGGAAGCTAAAATGGTTACACGGATGCATCTCCTTCCTCTTACCCCTCCCACAATGTACTTTTCCCCCAAAGTGATAGCTCCTGGAGGAGCGGGGGGCGGCGAGTGTGCTTCTGACTCACCAGCAGCCAGGCTTATAGACAAAGCTGCCTGGTGCAATTTTGTCATTCAATCTGAGAAACAAATAGCACCCCACCCTTTTACTAAACGATTATCTGGGAGCTTTGTGACTATACCTTCCAGATGTGTATTTTCTTAGAGAGGGTGACAAATGATTTTTGTCTTTCATAGTCGTGAATTGATGTAAGAAATCTAACAAGGCATGAAAAGGAAATCAAGCTTCTGGACATAGTTAACAATCCACCATTATTAGGGCAAATGATGTGGATGGAGGTACCGCCAGAGAATTTGGGACCCATGGTCTTAGGGCTTAGTGTCCCCCGGAGCCCAAATGTGCACACCATCCATGCGACTGTTCCACATCGGGCCTGCTGGGGGGACGGACAGGTCCAAGCAGGGCTGCCAGGTTGACTGCACTCTCATGCTCATCGTCACTAGCTGTCATCAGTGGCCCGACCAAGAGGGTGCGCAGCGCAGTGACCCAAGTGGCTCTGCTGACAGTGAGAATGGACTCTCTCCTGTGATCAAGAGAATGATAGTTAAAGGGGTATTCAGATGATGGTTGAAACAGATTTCTAGCAGAGGACCATTCTACTAAACAACTTATAAGGAGGCCGTTGCCTCCTTAATCCTCACCCCCTTCTCCGTGTCATACACAGAGCTGGCATTTCCCGTTTCCTTCACGGATGAGTAGTTAAAATCCTAAGACGCCAATCAGTTTATCAGTAATGTTTTGCCATTATTTAGAAACTCAGCTATTCAGACCTTCAGGCCAGGCTATTGGACGTCATGGACACTTGCCTCCAAATCCCCACAGAATGTCACAGTTGAGACTTGCTCCCTGCTTTTTAGGTCAAAACTATGATGATTTTTCCTTGCTAATAAAAATTCCTGCTGCTTATTGATATTTTCCTCTACACTAGGCATGGTACTAGGGCTTTTCTGCATAACGCCAATCAATTCTCCTAACAATTCCAGGAGGTGGGTGTTATGAATTTCCCCATTTTATAGATGATGAAACTGGAGCTCGCCCATTATTGCTCGTATAGACCATATGACTGGCTAGTAATTAGCAGAGCCAGGACTCAAACCCAGGCTCCGTGATGCCAAAGAGTAGGGCCTTAACTAGTCTGCCATGCCATGCTTTGGCCAGGATGCTGTTTCCTTCACCTACACCATGAGTGTGCTGTTGAGTCATAACAGTGACTGATGAGACGAAGAGGAGGGGGAGGATGATTCAGGGCTGTGTGGGACGGAAGTTTAGAGCCCCGGTACTTGGAGGTTTGTATGAATGGAAGGGGTCCCAGTGAGACCCCCCCCCCCAAGTACAGGAAGTATATACGAGGAGGAAGAAACTGGGAGGGCTATGGGAGATGGGGATCCCGAGGGTGCTTTTCTGTGTTGAGGATGCCTTGCTTGCCTTTCCCCTTTTTCCAAAGACCACACGGGTGAACTTGACCCCCGGGAGGTGCTGGTAGTGAAGGGGAGGAGGCTAGGGAGCAAAGGTCCCTGATAAGCAGAGCAGGTGGAAGTCTACGCCACCTGCCCCAGCCCTGTGTGTCAGATACCTCTTAGGGAAGAGGGAAGTTGAGAGGCATCTGTGTGACTGCAGGAGCCTGAGATGGGGTGGTGGACGGGTGGGCTCCAGAGCAGGGTGATGTTCTTAGAAAAAGGAAACAAGGCAGACACTGAGGGGTCTCGTTCCCAGGGCAAAGAAAGATGGGGCTTTAAAGGAAACAAGGAAGGAGACCACGCCCAGGGTGCCGTGGCTGAGATGCTATAGGCAGGACAGCTGGCAATAGAACAGATGCTTCGGAGGGTCCAAATGGCCTCTAGAGGCACCAGGGCCTGGCGGCCCCCTCCATGGAGAGGCAACTCAGGATCGAGCTTTGGGAGATTCATTCTATTTGCTGGAGGGGATACTTGACATCCCCCAAGTGCACTTTCTGCAGCTCAGGCTGAGCTGGTGACCATACAGTGAAGCAAGAGACAGGAAAGTGGGTTGCTTTGAGCAGAGAAACGGGGAGGGACGGCAGCCTTGGGCGAGCCCAGCACTGAGACCCACGGAACAGCAGCGTGGAGAAGTGCGAGGCTGGGTCCTTCTGCCAGAGCTGCTTGTCACCCGTGAATTTAGGGATGAGTAAGCTGGAATCGAAGGGATGCCAGTGGGCGGGCTGGCATGTGTTGACGTGCCTGTGTGCGTGTGGGGTTGTCCATGTTTGTGCGCACAGCTATTGGACTGGCCATCGCCTTAGCTTAGTCTCACATTCTTCCTACTCTTCTGCACCTGGGCTGTGGTTTTAATGCTGTCCTCAAATTTCAGATTACTCACGTTCACTCCTGATTCCGTGCACTGTGGTCATGGTGGCTGTGGCTCTGAGTGGCCAGCCCTCCTTGCCTGGGAACTTCTCCTCTTCCTCTGCAGGCATTTTATGCTCAGCAGCTCTCGGTCTCCCATCTCCCCTGCTTGGCATCTTCCTAAGCAGGGCTCTGCTTGCCCACGGCTGCCCATGACTCTGTGCTGCTCTTATGTCGCAGATGAATAATGCCGCAGGAGCCAGGGCTCGCCAAATGCCTTCTCATTTAGCTTCAGTTGTTCAGACAGGCAGACGCCCAGATGTACCTTCTCTCCTGAAACCCCTTTTAGATGCAAGGCGAAATGTTTGGAATGGACTCAGGGGCAACCAGAATAAAAGGTTCAAGGCTTTAAGAAGGAACCCAGGGCTGAATGGCCTAAAAAACAACCCAACCACAGAGATATATACAAGGCTCCCGGAGTTCCCCTCAGAGGAAGCTGGGGTGACCAGTTCCCTTCAGTGATGGGGGAGAAGTGAGGGCAGCTTAGAGCCATGGAAGGGGACTGGAGAGATCTTTCTCATGGATGAGAGAAGGTGGATGCCGGGCAGGTTACTTTGGGATTCGCCCTGAGAACCTGGAAAGGGCGGGCGGGGCCGTCTCAGCTGTGACTCAGGAGAGCACAACGGAGGTTAGGTTTCAGCATCTCTTCGGTGGAGGGAGAGGGGGAAGGAGAGAAAGGGAGGGGACAGAAAAGGAGGTGTGTGTGTGTGTGTGTGTGTGTGTGTGTGTCTCACTCTCGTGAGAGCGAGTGAGTGTGCTGGTCAGAAAGCCTGTAAAGAAAGCTTACCCTGAGGTTAGGAGAGTGCAGGCTCCTAAGTCAGAAATTAGACCACCCCGTTCAAACCTCTGCTCCACCACCTATCAATGAACTTTTCTAAGCTTCCGTTTTCTCAGCTGTAAAATGGGAATAATCGTGTCTATTTCACAGGGTTGATATGGGGCGTAAATGAGATAATGCATTAAAAGTGCTTAACACAGTGCTGGAAAGAACAGACCATAATATATGGTAGCAATGTTCAAATTACTATTATCATTGGCCTATTTTTTTTCAAGACTAATAGAAAATAAGGGCGGCAGGAGCGAGGCTGGAAGGGCACATATTCTGTCTCAGAACGGATGGACTTCATGAAGGGCCTCACACAGCAGCTGGTAGGGTTGCCTGGATGACCTTTGCCCTCTCTGTCATCTGCGGTGCCTTCACCTCATTGACCATTCTCCAAAATGAGGGGCCACCTTATGGGTCTCCTTATTGACTTTTTTCCACCTCGTGGTCATTACCCTTTATGTATTTCCCCCACGATATAGTATTGCTTTGCCAATTCCAGACCCAGGGATCGTGGTACTGTGGAAAGAGCATGAGTTTTGGAAGCAAGCTACATACTAGCTACATGACCCTGGTTAAGCTGCTTAGCTTCTCAGAGCCTCCGTTCCCTTCCCTGTAAACAGCACCTCCCTTGCAGGGTTCTTGAAAGGATTAAATGCATAAAATGCCTAGCACAGTGCCCGGCTAAGAGACACCTAATAAATGTTGGCTTTTTTCTCCTCTGCTGTTAGTCCATCAGCAACTAGCCTTTTTGGTTCCCATGCATAACCAGGCAACGAGCATTAGACACCTAGAATTCTAGAATGTCAGAGCAGGCAAGACTCAAAGATCAATCAACTCTGATTGCTCTTCTCCATAATCCTGCTGACGAGGATCCGGGACACATGGCTTTGTCCTGCCTCCCTGTTCCCCTCCTTGATGACTGGGTGTTGGGGAGGCCGGTTTATACCGGGAGGGCAGAGTGCCTGGAAGGTCCAAATATGTCCTCTGGGAGGTGTCACTGTATGTGTCATTCCTCAATAGCAAGAACAGAAGAGACATTTCACCCAATGTGAGAGCTGTTTTGGGATATTGTACAGTACCTGTAGTGACTCAGGATAGTACAGAAATGCCTGCCGCCTGAAGCCTCCTTTTCTCTCAGTGCAGCCTTCACCGCACTTCCTGCAAGCACTGCTCACGCCACACTTGAGCTTGGCGGGCTCTTCCTGCAGCGGTGGTCCTCCAACTGCAGTGTGCATCAGAATCTCCTGGTAGGCTTGTTAAAACACACATCGCTGGACCCCAGCCCCAGAGTTTCGGAGGTATTACGTCTGGGGTAGGGCCTAGGTATTTGCATTTCTTACCAATTCACAGGTGATACTGCTTCTGCTGGCCTGGGAACCCTACTATGAGAACCACTTCCTTACAGATTTTCTGAAGGGAGGCAAGCAACAAAAATTCATAAAGCCCACAGAGCAGCCCAACCTACCCTCTGACATTTCTCCCTTATCTGAAGCAATAATTTTTCTACTCTGAGTGGAGAATTGGGGGCTATGCCTAAGTTATTACTCAGGGAAATAAGAAGTGGTTTCTTCATCCACTGACCGCTTTCTCTGTAAGTCCCAGAAAGTTGAAAAAAGAAAAAAAAAAACAGTATTCTAAGAGTTACAAGGTTGAGTCAAGACTAATGTAAAATAGAAGAAACTCCAAAGCAAAGAGTTTTGAATGTAAGACTGATTTTTAGTATTCAAAGTCAAGTGTCCAACCTGACTTTACCCACCCAGATGTGACTTCTCTGGCCTTGTTTCTTTCTCTTTACCCTTCTGTTTATTTTTTCTTCCCAAAGACATGTGTAAGATAGCATGAAAGTAATAAAAATTAAGGGAACAAAATCCTTGTTCAAGTATCTTTATGGTAAAAGTCTTCAAACTTCATGGGCACTAAGAATTCCTAGGTCGGGGCAAGGGGTACTTGTAATACAGAACCCTTGGTCCCTCTCCCCAGAGATGACCATTTAGTAGCTGGAGTGTAAGACCACACTTGGCGAGACGTTGCTTGGTGATAATGCAATAAACAGGGAATACAGTACTGTCAAGTCAAAGTGTCAGTTGCTATCTGAGGTTCTGACAAGGAAAGCTACTGTGCCACCATCTCCTTTTACAACTTCGAGTCTAATAGTAGCTTCCCCCCATGATAGAGAGCTAGAAGAGTCCAGGAACCTGATTGAAATCCTGAGCTGTTAGTGGAAATTTGACCCCTCTCTTTCGTGTATCACTTCCTCCTATGGCCAGCGGTCTCATTTGTAGATCACCACCCAGACTCAGTCTCATTCCTGCGTTCCCAGCATCTAGAAAGTTCCCAACACCTAGTTGGTACTTCTTTAGAACTGTTCTCCTTCTTCTTGGAAAACTAGCTTGAGCATCAGCTTTCAAGCTGTCTTGCCGAAGTTTCTGGGGGTAGCTTTCAGGGAACAAAGAGATTCCAGGCTGCTGGAGCTCTGAGCAGGCTCCCAACTTGTGTCAGAGCCCTTTAACTATCGATGTGACTTCTGACCTTGTGGACGATATCTCTGAAGCAAGGAATTACCGCTTAACAACTTTTATTTCGTACCTACCACATGCCAGACACTGGGATGTTTTTAAAAATTCAAAACTGAAGTACTGGGGCAGTGCTTGCTTATGCATCTGGCTGCATCAGAATCATCACAGGATATTGTCCCAGAATCTGAATTTTCAAGATCCTCAGGTAATTCTGATGCTCAGTCCAGTTGGGAGTCATCAGGTGAAACCCATGCATCTCAAAGTTGTCTGATGGCATGAATCACATGGGGAGATTATTAAAAATACAAACTCCCAGACCCCACCCCAGGACTGACAAATCAGTTTGTCCAGGGATGACCTCAAATTTCATATTTTTAGAAAGGCCTCCCAACCCCATCCCATAAGTAGTCCCAGAAGCTTGGGAAACCATGTTCTGCAGCAGGCTGGGTTCTAGGCGGATGGCACACATTATTGTGATACAAGAAGCTCAGCTTTTGTTGCTTTATAACTGACTCACTTCACAGATCTTCCCTCATCTCACTGCTCCTTCAGACATTTCAATTTTTGACCCTCAGCTACAGGATTCAGTCTCCACACACCGCCCCCTTCTACCCAACAGCACTTGATCTGGGCTTCTGAACTGGCAAGAGAAATGAGGCTGGAAAGAGACCCTCTTCCCATTTGGTTAGTCCAAAACACTGGAATTCTTTCCAAGGAATGTCTATTAGAAAATGAACTAGACATGAACTGGTTACAGAAGGCAGATTTCTGTTTGTTATGTTATTTAGAATCTTGACAATAATTATTTTAACTTGATCTGCAAACTGATGGGGGACTCTGGGCCCCAACTGCTTTCTTTTGCTTTCATCTTATTTGGGTTGAGACCTTGAGAAATTATTCCAGACAAAACATAGACTTACGGTCATTTGAAGTTGGTTCCCCAGATTCTGTGGGGCCCAAGAACTATGCCCCATTGGTATCCCTCCAGTGTCTCCCTCTGGCCTGGCACTGAAGCAGCCACTGCCACCCTTCAGGTCATTCCTGATCACCGAGCACCGTGCCTCCCGACCAGCCTGTGTGGGGCACCCATGGGAGATGGCGGTGTGGCCTCCTGGACTGATTACAGGCTCTGAGTTCAGACAGACCTGAGCTAGATCTGGGCCCTGATTCACTTGTTGGGTGGCTCTGGGAAATTAATTAACCTCCCTGAGTTAATTTTCCCATCCACACATTGGGAGGAATCATATCAAGTCCACAGGGGCAAGGTCACTTATAATAAAGTGTCAAGCCTATCATTTATAACAAATCTCTTGTCTCTGGCCCTTTCTTTAAAAAAAAAAGCTTTTCCAGTTTGTTCCTGTCTAATGCCTCCTTCCCCAGCTTCTTCTGCCCCAATAGTGCAATTGCTTCCTTTTGCACTCTCCTGGGATGAAGGTGGGGTGAGATTTATAGGTCAGGGGGCCTGGATATCTTACCCTTGCCCCCAAATTAATTCCCTGTGTCCTTTCTGGTTTCATGCAGTATATGCATTAGCCATATGTAGTGGGGACCGGGTCTTTTTGGTTTAACAGTTTGCTTCCCACCCCGGGCCTCCAGGGTAGTATCTGTGGCTGGTTGCCGGGTGCCAGTCTCCACATTTCCCCAGATCCTGGACATGCCAGATGCGCGCTGTTTCCAACCACCGGAAACAGATTTCCGGTGTGCTTTACATACAGAGTAGAGATGAGTGATGTACCTGGACCTTCCTAAGCCTCCATGTGCTTCATAGTTCCTCGAGGTTCTCTTTAATGACTCACTACTTGAAAGCAAACCTTCTTCCTATCTCTTCCCATGGTGATCCTTCATAATACCATCATGCCAGTTCTGTCAAAAAAAAAAAAAATGTATCCTGTAATACAGTGACACTTACAGAAATGCTTTTCATCTGCGGAAGAGAAGGATCATTCTCATAACCTCCTCTGCGTTTCCTCTCTCTGCCTTCTCAGTATCCCTTGTGCCCTCCTCCTTCCAGCTGCTGCCCAGGTCCTCCTTTCTCCACCACCCCAGCTGTTCCTTGCTTCTGGTGGGGGGGGGGGTCTCTCCACTGAGAACCTCTCATCCCTGTATCCATCAATCCATCCCACAGGGCCTCAGGATCCAGGAAATTGTCCTGTGGTTAATGTGGGACAGGGGATGGGGAGAGAAGCAAGGAAAGAAGGATCTGCTGTCTCTCTCTCCTCTTTGAATAAATGGACATCCTGACCTGGACTTCCTCTGTGGGCCCTAATTGTTTATTTTGTTAGAGTTATGCGCCATTCTCACTTTCTGTCTGCCTTTCCCCTGTAATTCTGTATTCCCCGGTGACCGGGCTGCAGCAGCCCGGCCGGAGATTACAGATGGTTCACTCGGTCTCAAGAGGACCTTCAGTGTTTGCCCTTGACTTTCACAGCCCCTGCCAGGCTGAATGCAGCCACCCTCCCCCCGCCTAGCCCTGTAGCTTTTGCATTGCACACTCGTGCGTGGACCTTCGATCTGGTTCTAAATTGCGGGGCTAACCACACAGTAGCATCTTTCCCTTTCCTTGTCCAGGACACGTCGGTCCGCTGGAAGGGGGGAGGGGAGAAAGGATGGGAAGAGGAGGCTACCTTGTAGCCCAGTGGGTGAAGGGTCCCTGGGCTCCTCGGGTGACAGTGTCCCCTTCCACTGTGTGAGGGAGCACACCACACATGTCTCTCTGTCTCTCTCTCTCTCTCACAAACACACACAAGCCATTTATTTATTGTCTCCATTTAGCTCCTCTCAAGCAGCACAGAATGAAGAGCTTCTCATTGTGTCATGCTGGAGTGCTCTGTGTTGATTTGCTTTTCTTCATCTGCCAGGCCTCCAGCCCAAAGAGCCAAGTGAAAACTCAATTTGATGCACATGGGTGATTTTAGACCCTTTTAACCCAGATAAAGTAAAAGAAAGAAGCCACCTGGGCTTTGGTGCAGTTAACCCACCAGTAAATTTCTTTCCGCTTTCCTTTTTTCTTTCCAGTCCTTACGAAAATCCTCTTGTGCAGACCTCACGCCAGCTTACCCACAGCACCTCCCCTTACCACCGCCCGTAGAACCTACCGAGGCCAGGGCCTCTGCTTAGGGCAGGGATCTACCGCTATTTGAGTTGCTCAGTGTTTGGAATGTGTTATTCATGTAACAACTGTGAATGGATTAGAAACTCGCTATCTCTGGCATGTACCATATAGAGAATAATTAGCCAGGAGATTTTTTGCTCCTTTCTGAGAAGTTTGGCCATGGTTGTCTTCAGGCCACTTTGAGGAGTATCTTGTATCCCTCTCCCTTGAATGTGCTCACCTACAGCCTCCTATGAGAACTTTCTTCCCAGAGGTCCAGCCCCATCCTTCCCTCTTCCTTGGCCCTGACACATGCTTGGCTTTAATCTCTCCTTTGGCTTCCAGGGAAGGACATGGCGGCCGTGCAGAGGACCCTGATGGCTCTAGGCAGCGTTGCAGTCACCAAGGATGATGGCTGCTACCGGGGAGAGCCATCCTGGTTTCACAGGTGAAAGTCCCTTCCCAGCCACACACCCTCTCCCTCCCCAGGCAGAGGATGATTTTAACAAGAGCGAGCATCTGAAGCCTTGTAGCTCCCCAGAGGCTGTTTTGACACAAAGTCCAGCCTAGCAACAAGCACTCCCAGCCCCATAACCGAATCCCCCGGAGCAAGGAAAGACCGATGCTGCCTGTTCAGGCCAATACACCACCCAGGGCAGAAGTCGCTGGGCCTTTCCTACTAGATACCTGGATCCTCCAGCTCTGCCCAGGTTATGTCTCTCTTGAGACTGAGCAGAGATGAATGACTTTTCTCACAGGTGGCTTGACATTTGAACTTGGTTTCACTAGGAGCCAAGTAGCCCTGAATCTACTTATTTATTTAATTATTTTCCTCACATAATGAAGGGAAAACATCTTTTATTTGCCAGGAGAGTCCTGAGACAGGCCTGTCGTCCCAGCATATCCATTGATAGCGCTGTCTGTCACTCTCGGAGGAGGCCTGAAGTGGATAATAAGTTATATTGTGTCATGTCAGTAAAGGGCCTTTCCCTAAAGAGATTATTTGCTGTGTTGTTTGTTTTTTTTTGGGGGGGGAGGGGTAGCAAGGATGCTTAAACTCCACCCCTAGCTCAGTGAGAGATGAAAAAAGCATGTTGTAGCAGATGATTGACTCTTCATTCCCCTAATCCCCTCCTCTTCTTGACAGTTATGAAAAGGTACCAGCTTGTGACATTTTAAATGAACCTGGTCTGAAAAGCTCCTAGATATTGGCCAATTGAAACCTTGGTTTTAGCCCCCATTTTGTTAGTGATCTACCATGGTCTACGTGGCCCATAAAACCAACATTATTTACTATCTGGCTCTTCACCAAAGTTTGCAAACCTCTGGTCTAGAATAGGAAATTTCCCCTCCTAACACCTACATCCCTCAGCTTTAAAGTGGGACATTAACCCTTGGCGCCCCATACAGGGAAGGTGGAGTAGGATTAATGACATGATTTGTAAGAAGAGCTGATTTTAATTTTCACAAGGGCTTGAGGTAACTGTGAGAAGGGGGGACAGGCAAGCTGTCTGAGAGTAAAGTATCCAGAGAGGCAGCACTGGTTCTTTGCTGTGGAAATTCTGGAAAATCACCTGAGCTTCTAAGATGTCGAGAGGTCGTGTTTCATGGCAGGGCCGGTTTGTGGTAGGACCATAGCCCAGGGTAGGGCCATATTTCATAGGATCATAGCCCAGGGTAGGGCCATAGTTCCTGGCAGGACTATAGTTCAGTACAAGGCCCACCCTTCTATTTGGTGACCCCCAGAAGAGCCTGTGTAACTGCATATCTTGGAAAAGTTTTGAAAACAGAATGACATTGTTTCATCTCACTCCCTCTGCCCAGGAAAGCCCAGCAGAACCGGAGAGGATTTTCAGAGGCGCAGCTTCGCCAAGGACAGAACGTAATAGGCCTGCAGATGGGCAGCAACAAGGGAGCCTCCCAGGCAGGCATGACCGGATATGGGATGCCCAGGCAAATCATGTAAGACGCTGCATCCCGCGACCCAGTAGAGAGGACGAACGTGCCACACCACGGTCTCTGTGATAAAGAAATAGTTAGTCACCTTCTGACCTTCTCTTCTCAAAGCCTCCTGTCCCTGGTTTTTGCAAGTGCTGCATTTCTGCCGCGAATCCACGTTGCCTACGGCTGCCACCTTCTGTTCATTTAGAACTATGCAAAGACTCCGCTTCCTTCCTCTTCCTGAGCTCCTTCTTTGCCCTAAAAGCCTTCATTTACCTGATTATTTATTTATTTATTTATTTGCCAAAAATTTCCCTCCTCAACTTATAGAACGCACCTAATAAACAAATTAGTCTTGTGTCTTCAAGTGTGAAGTTCCTTCCTTGTCTTAGGGACTTTGCAGGCAGGGCTGGTCTCCATTTCATTCAAGAGGCCAGCTAGCTGTGGCAGTAGAAATATAAGTTAACTCTGAGGAAGCCCTTGCAAGGTTGTATTGCTTATCTTGACAACTGCAGTAGAAGTTTAGGAACAGTTTTGCCCACTCTGACAGCCTAAACCCATGAGTTCAAGGACAAGGTCTTTGGCTCCCACATATTTTTTGAGTACCTACCTTGTGCTTATTGTGCCAGACTCTGGGGGGGGACACAGGAATGAGCAAGCTGAAGCCCCAACTCTTCAAGAGCTCTGCTGTAGATGCTCAGGAACTATCTGATGGAGGGGTGGTTTTATCAGCTGGATGGGTGATGATTAGTTGAAGGAAAGAGCAGTTTTCCATTCTCTATCAATAATCTTTATCCCCACAGGCCAGATTCTGGGTCTGATGCAGACATTTATACAGTTTCTTCATTAGCCAGAAGTGAAAGCAAAGTAGATTGCTCTCTTACAGTTGTTTACAGGGTCTAACCCCCTAAAACTCTTGGACATTGTCTAAGACTCAGATCTAGCTAAGATGAGAAAGGTTTTAAACACTTTCTCATCCACAGAAAACTTAAGAAGGCAAGTACGCCTGGGGACCACCAACTCATCTTACTCTTTCCTACCAGTAGAAACAAGAAAAACAAAGGGATGCATTTTGGGACTTCCCTGGTGGTGCAGTGGCTAAGAATCCGCCTGCCAGTGCAGGGGACACGGCTTTGAGCCCTGGCAATGGAAGATCCCACATGCCGCGGAGCAACTAAGCCCGTGCGCCACAACTACTGAGCCTGCGCTCTAGAGCCCGCGAGCCACAACTACTGAAGCCCACGTGCCTAGAGCCTGTGCTGCGCAACAAGAGAAGCCACTGCAATGAGAAGCCCGTGCACCGCAACGAAGAGTAGCCCCCGCTCGCCGCAACTAGAGAAAGCCCGCGCGCAGCAATGAATACCCAACTCAGCCAAAAGTAAATAAAAATTTTTTTAAAAAAGTGTTGCAGGGGCTTCCCTGGTGGCGCAGTGGTTGAGAATCTGCCTGCCAATACAGGGGACACGGGTTCGAGCCCTGGTCTGGGAAGATCCCACATGCCGCGGAGCAACTAGGCCCGTGAGCCACAATTGCTGAGCCTGCGCGTCTGGAGCCTGTGCTCCGCAACAGGAGAGGCCGCGATAGTGAGAGGCCCGCGCACCGCGATGAAGAGTGGGCCGCACTTGCCGCAACTAGAGCAAGCCCTAGCACAGAAACGAAGACCCAACACAGCCATAAATAAATAAATTTTTTAAGAAAGTGATGCATTTAGTAAGAAAAGAAATAAGTCTTTCACTCATATAATGAATTGTTAATTAACAAGAATAAAATAAAATAAATGAAAATATAGACACTGCCACACTCTAGATGTAGAATGATGATTTTTCAGACCGCATTCTTTGCAGTTCTAGGCTTCCATAGAGACTTCTGTGGGATTCCCATGGGACTGGGGGGTGGTGGGGAGGAGGCTGAATTCTGGTCCCCACTCCTGCTTCAATGAGAGCGTTGCTCATTTTATCTATTTTATATATTAGGATCCAGCATAAGATTTTTAAAGACTTTTTAATATTAAAAAAAAACACAGGAGGGCTTCCCTGGTGGCGCAGTGGTTAAGAATCCGCCTCCCAATGCAGGGGACATGGGTTCGAGCCCTGGTCCCGGAAGATCCCACATGCCACGGAGCAGCTGGGCCCGTGAGCCACAATTACTGAGCCTGCGCGTCTGGAGCCTGTGCTCCGCAACAAGAGAGGCCGCGATAGTGAGAGGCCCGCGCACTGCGATGAAGAGTGGCCCCCACTTGCCACAACTGGAGAAAGCCCTCGCACAGAAACGAAGACCGAACACGGCCATAAATAAATATAAATAAATAAATAAAATTTTTAAAACAAACAAACAAACAAAAAAAACACAGGAATTCATCCTCTAGGATCCCTAGTGACCAATTCAATCACTGGTGAATTGTCCATTCTTGAAAAGATGTTATATTAACATGCAGCTGAATTCCTTTCTCAAACTTTACCTTGGGTTTGCCATAAAAGCAAGAGAGAGAGGTTGATGGATCCCCCCCAAAATGAAATAAAACTGGGAGGAAATTCCTGGTGAGAGATGGAAGGTGGTTAGTTTCCTGTTTGGGATTGGGAGGTGGAGGGCATGGGAAATAACCTCCACCAGCGGTGTGTGGGACTAGGTGTGAGAGAGTGCTTTCAGGCTATGCCTGTTCTATTCCCCGCATGCCCTGGCTCCACCACTGCTGTGCCAGAGACACTAAGAGGCGGAAAAGCAGCCCAATCTGGAGTGGCGCAGAGCCAGCTGAAGGGAGGAGCAGGTAACACAGCAGGTTGCCAGCACCCAGGCGTTTTCTTCTCCCAACATGATCCCACCGGCCCTGCAGGCTCCCACCCCTTCAGTCCCATCAGATGCTTACAGCCTGGAGATGAGGGTGTTGAAAAATGTGAGGCCCTAGGACGGAGGTTTACCCGGAGTGCTTGGGATTGAGATAGGAAGTAACAGAGAATGAGAGAGTCCAGTTTGTAATTCCAAAAACAATCTGCCTCAATATATTTCCAGCTCCAGATACATATTCCCAACAGAATCGATCCAAGCTAGGGCCTGAGATGTTCTCCCTCTTCCCCATTTTGCATTTGCAGTCAAGGTAGCAGATAATCTCAGGGAAATGTGAGCTCACGAGCAGCAACTGGAAGACCCCTGAGGAGTGTAAGTACTGTCATCTAAAGACACACTGGAGCACTCTTACCAGATGAAGTGGAATTTGTGGACCAGAGAGAAGAATCATTTACAATTAGTCTAACAATATACTAAAAATGAAAAGGGAAAATATTGGAAACTTGAAGCTATTGCTTCCATTATGAAAAAGAAGCCAACTGGAGATATGAAACATAAAAAAATAAAATAGGGACTTCCCTGGCAGTACAGCGGTTAAGAATCTGCCTGCCAATGCAGGGGACGTGGGTTCGATCCCTGGTCCGAGAAGATCCCACATGCCGCGGAGCAACTAAGCCTGTGAGCCACAACTACTGAGCCTGCGCTCTAGAGCCCACAAGCCACAGCAAGAGAAGCCACCTTAATGAGAAGCCCGCTTGCTGCAACTAGAGAAAGCCCCTGCGCATCAACAAAGACCCAATGCAGCCAAAAAAATAAAATAAAATAAAATAAAAAGTCTCTTAAAAAATAAAAATAAAATAAAAGGGAATTCCCTGGCAGTCCAGTGGTTAGGACTCCGTGATTCCACTGCAAGGGGCAAGAGTTCGATCCCTGGTCAGGGAACTAAGATACCACAAGCTGTGAGGTGCTGCCAATAAATAAATAAATAAAATAAAATACAGATGGATAGTAGAATGGATAAAAAGAACAAGTTAATAAATTAGAATATTAAAACAAGACACTGTAAAAAGATAGGTACAACAGATGGGAATACAAAAGAAACGTTAAGTGATATGGGTCAAAAATCATATAGCTGAAATCTCAGAAGCAAAGGAAAGAAATCAAGGTAGGGGAGGAAAAATTTGAAGAAATAATTTTGAGAATTTCCCAGAATTAGAAAAAAAAAGACCTAAGAACTCAGTTTTAAAAGACTTACAATGTGCCAAAAAATAAATGATAGGAGCCCTCAGTGGGATACATTACAGTGAAATATATGACCACTGAAAATAAATAGGAAACTCTCAAAGATTTTAAAGAATAAAAGCTCATTACATATAAGAAAAAAGAATCAGATAGACATTGGACTTCTCAATAGTAACCCTGGATGCATAAAGTAATATTTTCAAGATGCTGAAGGGAAAAAAATACAACAGCCTCAAACACCTAATTTTCTATATAGCTAACTAAGTTTTTAAGCCCCAAAGTGACACAGAAATATTAACAAAGACCATATTTGAAAACACAATTGGATTGAATATTCCACTAAGAAAAATATATTACCAGGAAAACGCTATTTGGTGTGGGAAATAAGGATAAGTTAGAAAATCTCATTCTTGTTTAAATAAAAAAGAACTGAAAAATAGAGAGAGAAAAATTATATCTATAACAATCCAAAACTAAACTTCTAGACAATACCAGTAGGGCGTGTGTGGAGAAGTGCAGAAAAAGGGATGGGTGAGACTGTTCTAAGGACAATGTTCTGTGTGGAGGAAATACAGAGATATTGATAAGTTTAAGAAATTGTTAAGGAAAGACAAACATATTGAGTCCAACTCACCTCATGAGGCTAATGTAACATTGATTCCAAAGCCCAAGAAGGATAAGAAAAGAAAATTAGACTGATTTCACTTGGGTCCATAGATGTGAAAAATTCTAAATAAAATAATATCTAACCAACTCCAACAATGTATTTCAAAACTGTATTAGAATGGGCCATTTTTGAGCCATTTTCTCTATTGAGAGAATTCTTTTTTTTTTTTTAGCTGGATGGGCTCTATGGGGACCCACTCTCTTGTAGAGCTAGCCCTGAGTAAAACTTGAACTCATATTCCATTCCTTGTTTTTTTCTCTTCTAAAGTCCTAGAAAATCACCTATGCCAAGCCCTGCATTTTATTTAGAATAATACTGGAGACTAAAGGTGAAATGACTTCTCCAACATCATTTAGCAAATTAAGTTTTGGAGGAGGATTTAAATCTAGTTTCCTAGGGTCCCAGAGCAGCACTCATTTCTTTCTATTACATGGCCTTTCTGCTAAATCTCTCTCACTAATTCTTCCTAAGGTCCTAATGTCTCATTCTATTATTTCATTTATTTATTTATTCAAAAACTGCCCTGGTAATCAGCAAAAGCCATCTACGTGCTGAATGTAGGAAAATGACTAGAAAACCATCCCTGTAATCAGTCAGTCAACAAGAGTTTATTGAGTTCCTAATATATTTAAGGAATTGTATTATGAACCAGGAGATACAACGAAATATGGACGTGGCTCTTAATTGAATGAATTTGCAGTCTAGCTGAGCAAACAATATACCCGATAGCTCCTTGTATCATTAGTTGTTTGTTTAAGTTTAAGGGCCAAATCACAGCAGTGTTCACTCGGACCCTCTGAAGGAAGAGTCCTCTGACCTGGATGGTCAGGGAATGTTTGCTAGAGGACACTGGACATGGGAACTTCTGCTTTGTGCCATTATGAGAATGTATTGGCCTCTTTACCACTTGTCCCAACCTGCCTGGACCCAAAAGAGTTAAAACAATGAGGAAGGGGCTTGGATTTCAAGACGGATCCTTCCCGGGTGGACTTGAGCAAGGGTGATTTGAGAAATCCCTGTGGTATCCATGCCTTGAAGTCTTATTCAGTCTTAGACATCTAGGAGGCAGGGCTAGAGGTTGAAATCTTTTTTTATTATTATTATTTATTTATGTATGTATTTGTTTACTTGTTTGTTTATTTTGGCTGCTCTGGGTCTTAGTTGTGGCACTTGGGATCTTTAGTTGCAGCATGCGGGATCTTTTTAGTTGAGGCATGCGGCCTTCTTAGTTGCTTCATGCAGACTTCTTAGTTGCAGCATGCATGTGGGATCTAGTTCCCCAACCAGGGATCAAACCCGAGCCCCCTGCATTGGGAGCAGAGTCTTACCCACTGGACCACCAGGGAAGTCCCGAGATCTTAAAGAAATGCATAAAAGTTTGTTTTCAAGTTACTTTTTATTTTAAATTGGAGTATAGTTGATTAACAATGTTGTGTTAGTTTCAGGTGTACAGCAAAGTGATTCAGTTATACGTACACGTGTCTATTCTTTTTCAATTTCTTTTCCCATTTAGGTTATTACAGAGTAATGAGCAGAGTTACCTGTGCTATACAGTAGGTCCTTGTTGGTTATCTATTTTAAACATAGCAGTGTGTACATGTCAAGTTACTTTTTAAAAGGCCAAATTTGGTCAGTTTAGTTAGAGCTCACCTTGATGTGGAATGTGCAAAACTTTCCGTGGTGATGGTTGCAGGTCCCCGACAGGACCAAGACACCCATCTCTCTGCTTCACACATCTGTTGCCTCAACCCACGAACCAGAATCAAGGCTCCTCATGATCACAGAAACAGAAAGATTTGCTAAAAGCTAGTGACATCTGTAGACATGCCATCAATAGGGTTGTACCAGGCTGCAGTGTGAATGCAGGTCCCATTTCTGGTTCTCTGATATGTCAAAGAACAGAAAGATGATTTAAGAAAATGTCTGACTCCAGGCAGACAAACTAGGCCACAGTTCTCTACTTTTTATATCATTCCTTCCACCAAGAGCTGTGACTAAAGCTGGGTCTTCTGTTAATGGAAACACAAAGCTCACTTTTCATAAGATCTTGGTTTTTTGTTTCCATGCAGGCTGCCATTTTAGTTAACATTTACAGAAAATTTTAATGACATAGTAGGCGGCAGCACTATTGCTGATAGTAAATTTAATTGCCATGGACAGATTAGCTTAACTGCTGATTATATCGTCATTGAAATGGACATAATCCTGTTGACTGTGTATCTTTCACTGCTATGGTAACTGTAGAGCACAAAGATTAAAATGTAAATTATTGTGTTATTGGCAGAAATGAGCACAGTGTTCCTGCAAGTTGTTTTGTAAACCTAGTTCCCTTGAACATTTTGAAGGTTAAATTTCTCCATTTAAACAGCCCAGCTTCTTGAATGGATTCAAGGTCATCTTCCTCACGTTGTGCAGATGGTGAATAAGCTTAAGGCCACCACATGCCCTGAGCAAGGTAAGATTCTCTGTTCCCAAGCAATGTTTAAGAAATACTTCAAATGGTAGGTGCCAATCCTTGATAGTTTCTTTACCCATTTCAGCTCCACAAAATAATCTAATGGTTTGATCGGATCCAGAGTACAGTCAAGTCCATTTTTAAAAAAGAGCAACCTTTTGGGAACTTCCCTGGTGGTCCCTCTGCACTTCCACTGCAGGGGCATGGGTCCGATCCCTGGTCAGGGAACTAAGACCCCACATGCCACATGGCCAAAAAGAAAAAAAAAAAAGCAACTTTCTTCTCTCTCAAATTATAGATCTACTTAGAATGCTGTGATTCTTTCTAATTACAAGTAGTGGTGATTTAGGCAGAATAAACTCTAAATAGTCATTATGCAAACCCTGTGTCTCCTCAGGGACACTATTGTGCCATTAAAACCACTGGTTAGGAGGCCAACTGAGTTGTTTTCTTCTAGGCCTCTGGTGCTTAAGTTTTCTCCATGTGATGTGACATACTGTAAATTGTAGAAATGGGAATTTCCATGTCAAATAAGTTCTTTGCCATCATGTGCACCCAACAAAGAAAAGAAAGATAATTGAATATTTTCTAACGTTAATCCTTTCTGAAATATATGATTAAGTCAAAATTACCTTGTATTGCCAGTAGTTATGACATAATCCATAGTAGATGAGTCTCTGAGGCAATACCCCTTGAAAGCACACAGTGATTCGAGATGTTGGCTTATAGTTATTTTATTATCTTGCTGCTGCTTTATTAATAACACTGATCTCAATTAATGTTTAGCATACTTAATTTACTATCACTCTAGCTTCAAAGTATTTGTGCATTGGGCCAGCATAATAACTTTTCCATTTTTAAATTTCAACATAAGCATTTTCCCCCTCTTGATAAAACTTTGTGAAATATCTGAACAATTCAGGGAACATGAATGACTCTCTTTAATCCCATCATCCAGGATAACCACTGCCCACAGTTTAGTGCCCATCATCATAGAATATTAAAATACACATGTAATCAGCATCACATTTTTAGAATGTCTCCATCTTCATTATCCCTTTGCAGGAAACTAGTTCCTCTTGGATACAATCTGTTCACCATTAAAGCTTCATAGAAAGGGGAGGGCAGATATCGCCTCAAGAAAAAACAAGAGGATGTGACTCATGGGGATGTCCCAACAAGATAGGAAGAGGAAGTAATCCTTTCTACGTTGAAAGCTCTTCTATATGGAAGTGACTGGATACTTTCCCATTGAAAATCCATTGAATGGATGTACCACATTTCACTTAATTGATCCTTTATTGTTAAATTTTAGAATGTTTCCAAATTTCACCATTCAAATTAATACTACGAAATTTTTTATAGATGTATCTTTATGATAATTTCCTTAGGATAATTTCCTAGATGCTAAATATCCATTTTTGATTAATATGGTCAAATTATATCCAGAGTACCAGTTTACACTCACCTGTAAAAGATAAGTGAGGCCATTTCTCTACACTCCATCAGAATTATCACTTTAAAAAAATCTATTTGTGAATATTCTGAAAGACAATGTCTATCTACTAGGATGTTGCTGGAACTTGATGTTCTTCCTCAGCAGCTGCAAAGGAGCTTTATGATTGCTGGGTCCTTGCTCGAAATCCCAGTATTTTTCATTTCTGCCAAAGAGCACATTAAATCCATGAGCTATTCATGCTTGTTAATGACTCTGAAGTCGACACAGTTGGTAAAAACAGAAGCATCAGCTGTAAAAAAAATATTCCAAAATACGGGATCAGAACGGAAATGATTGTTTACAGAATTCAACTTGAATGTCTTAGGCAAGAGAATTAAAGCAAAATGTGGTTAATTGATTTGTCACTCAGAGAAATTAAAGTTCTTATGTGGCAATGAGCCTATTATATATTCTCAGAATAAATATGTCAACTTTCATAGCCCTGAGCTGAGAATGTAAAGCCATTTTGAAGGGCAAGGATACAATTCACTACGGTTCAGATGGGTTTAGGGTGAATATTGCCCTACCGACCTTTATTTAATGAAACAGATATTGAAATGGCCTTCTGTCAGATAAAGTTAAAGAGCCATTCTGGTTCCACATTCTTGGAACAATAATTCTTTGGGAGAACATTGCATCGCTCTTGTGATGGGATGAGATTGACTCACATAAATTGCAAAATGAGAAACTCTGCCAAAGAAGGAACCCTGCTTCAGAACAACTGAAGGGAAAAATAATGACCCAGGGGAATTTCACTTGAATGATATTTATTGAGCACCTACTAAATATTGGGCAATCTATATAATTCGTCTCCTTTAATGCATATAATGATCCTGCAAGGTGAGTATTGACATACCTTTCCAGATCAGGAAAGTGAGGATTAGAGATGTCGAAGGAAGTAGAACAGTTGTAAAAGGCGGAACTAGAATTTGAACTCTGAACATTATGATTCCAAAGTTTTATGAATTCCATTAATACTGTTTTCTCCATCCTAAGCACACTGCTAGGTTCTGGGGGGTACACAAGTGAAGACGTGGTCCCTGTACTCAACTAACACTTCATCTTCCCCCAGTAGGAACTCACAGTGAAGAGCTCACCTGTTTGTAATTCAGGAAAGCACAGATATGGATAGTTTTCTAGATCCTGCTCAAAAGATGTGCTTAATTCCTTCCTGAATTTGGAGCACCCTTGTGTACACAAGTAACCAACACTTAAGGTAGCTTGTTTTATGTATGAAAGTTTAACCTATAATTCTTTTTTATTTAACTCATGATTCTTGATCAGAATTATTCCTACAAAGCTGTGTAAATATTATGTAAATTTTTCTTTTTCTTTGGAATCTTTTAATTAGCTTAAGGTGAAAGTGGCATTCTCTCTGGGCACAAAAATTAATTCTGAGAAGCAAACCAGTCTATAATATTATATAAAACAGTCTATAATACCCCTGTGGTAAAAGGAATAAGGGTAGAGAAACTAGGTCTTTGGCAATGTTGTATTCATTAATTCATAGTAATTAGTACATGTTATTAATTAATAATTAATACGTTGGCCAAGATTTACTGAGCACCCGCTATATGTCAGGCCCCATGCCACCCTCAATGTGTTTGTAAGGAACAGAGAATCCTTCAGCTGATGTGGGTTTATCATGAGAGTCTGGAAGCAGAGCCCCCTACCTGCGTAGTCCTGCCTCGTGGCTCTGGATGACTGTGGAGAATGATGACTCTCCCAGTGTGATGCCAACCCAATGGATAGACTCCATCCTTTGCTGGTTTGCTAAGAGACTAAGGCATTCAGTCAGTGAGGCTGAAGAGCCTGTATCTTGAGAAAGGAGATTTGGCAGCTGTGGGTACCTGTCAGGTGGTGCTATCAAGGATTTCTAGTGACATTCAACTTGTGAAAGTACAAAAATACCATTTAAGATAAAACCCTTTCCGGCCCATTGCCTCAAATTGATGCACTGAGTGATCACTTAGCAGAGACATCCACTCATCTGCCCTTTATGCTTGACGAGAAAGTGAGAGGATGGCAGCAATCATCTCAATAAGTCAGAAGCACTTAGCCTGTTGGGAAAGGCAATAAAATCCCACCAGAGGCTCCTGCATCCTGATGAACCCTCCCAACCATATTGTAGAATTCTCAGATGAGATCAAAAACAACATGACAGGCAGGAGACATCCTGACAAATAAACATCTACCTGATACCCTGAGGTTTTAGGTAGGTCAGCTTAATCAAATTGAGATTAAAAAATTGAATAAAAAAATAATTTAGGAGCTAATACTACAGAAACCACACACAGACACTATGTGCTGGCTGGAACAAAACCTTAACCTACAGTTTGTAATTGAAAAAAAGGAAAAAACAAAAACAAAAACCAACACCCTGCTGCAACACTATGTAACTTCCCTCAGTTAGGGTAGAAAATCTTGGTGAGCCAAACCATTTTTTTAGGAGAAAGTGTCTAATTCAATTCAGAAGTACCTCTCTCTTGAGGGTGGAAGGGTGGGAAGGGTAGGATTTTTGTTTTACCACATCATTGATGTTTTCATTTGGATTTTAGCTGTGCTCCCAATCATCTGATCTTTGACAGAAATGACCAGAATATATAATAAGGGATTTCTCATTTGACATTTGTAAATTACATCAAGGCCGTTGGGGTCTGTAATTGTAAATGATTTAGGACAATGAGCGAATAGTTGAACAATATTTATTTCAGATTTCAAAATATGTACACAGCCTATGGGGAAGTTGGAATGACAAGGGGCTAAACTCCAAAGAAGCTTGGAGCATTGAACAGCATGAGAGAGAGCAAATTGGTGGAGAAGTTAACTCTGTAGAAAGCAGTGCAGGACTTGACTCTGCTATGAAGGGGGATGCTCTCCAGGCCAAATTATGGCATGGAATATACACTTAAAATGAGTTAGTTGCTCCTGTCCCTTTGTTTTCTTCTCCTCTTGTTTTTATTCCTCCTTTTCCTCCATGCTGCCCTATGCCATGTCCATTTTTGATTCATCCGTTTTATTTCATTCTTTCTATCCTAACTGTTCTCATTTTTCACTATTCTGTCATTTCCCCAATCTTATCATTTCAATCTGATTCATCTCATTTTTTTTAAAAATATAAATTTATTTATTTATTTATTTTTGGCTGAGTTGGGTCTTCCTTGCTGTGCAGCCTTTCTCTAGCTGCGGCAAGCCAGGGCTCCTCTTCATTGCTGTGCTCAGGCTTCTCATTGCAGAGGCTTCTCTTGTTCCAGAGCACGGGCTCTAGGCACACAGGCTTCAGTAGTTGTGGCACACGGGCTTAGTTGCTCCAAGGCATGTGGGATCTTCCTGGACCAGGGCTCGAACCTGTGTCTCCTGCATTGGCAGGCGGATTCTTAACCACTGCACCACCAGGGAAGTCCTAATTTACCTGTTTTTTTTTTTTAGATGCCATCTTTTTTTTTTTTGAATTTTTGAATTTTATTTTATTTACTTTTTTAAACAGCAGCTTCTTATTAGTCATCTATTTTATACATTTTAGTGTATATATGTCAATCCCAATCGCCCATTTCATCCCACCACCACCACCCCCCCTGCCACTTTCCCCTCTTGGTGTCCATACGTTTGTTCTCTACATCTGTGTCTCTATTTCTGCCCTGCAAACCGGTTCATCTGCACCAAGGTTTAGGTTCCACATGTATGCGTTAATATACGATATTTGTTTTTCTCTTTCTGACTTACTTCACTCTGTATGACAGTCTCTAGATCCATCCACATCTCCACAAATGACCCAGTTTCGTTCCTTTTTATGGCTGAGTAATATTCCATTCTATATATGTACCACATCTTCTTTATCCATTCAGCTGTCTATGGGCATTTAGGTTGCTTCCATGACCTGGCTATTGTAAATAGTGCTGCAATGAACATTGGGGTGCATGTGTCTTTCTGAATTATGGTTTTCTCAGGGTATATGCCCAGTAGTGGGATTGCTGGGTCGTATAGTAGTTCTATTTTTAGATTTTTAAGGAACCTCCATATTGTTCTCCATAGTGGCTCTATCAATTTACATTCCCACCAACAGTGCAAGAGGGTTCCCTTTTCTCCACACTCTCTCCAGCACTTGTTGTTTGTAGATTTTCTGATGGTACCCATTCTAACTGGTGTGAGGTGATACCTCATTGTAGTTTTGATTTGCATTTCTCTAATAATTAGTGACGTTGAGCAGCTTTTCATGAGCTTCTTGGCCATCTGTATGTCTTCTTTGGAGAAATGTCTGTTTAGGTCTTCTGCCCATTTTTGGATTGGGTTGTTTATTTTCTAATATTGAGCTGCATGAGCTGTTTATATATTTTGGAGATTAATCCTTTGTCCATTGATTCGTTTGCAAATATTTTCTCCCATTCTGAGGGTTGTCTTTTTGTATTGTTTGTAGTTTCCTTTGCTGTGCAAAAGCTTTTAAGTTTCATTAGGTCCCATTTGTTTTTTTTGTTTTTATTTCCATTACTACAGGAGGTGGGTCATAAAAGATCTTGCTGTGATTTAGGTAAAAGAGTGTTCTTCCTATGTTTTCCTCTAAGAGTTTTATAGTGTCCAGTCTTACATTTAGGTCTCGAATCCATTTTGAGTTTATTTTTGTGTATGGTGTTAGGGAGTGTTCTCATTTCATTCTTTTACTTGTAGCTGTCTAGTTTTCTCAGCACCATTTATTGAAGAGACTGTCTTTTCTCCATTGTATATCCTTGCCCCCTTTGTCATAGATTAGTTGACCATGGGTGCGTGGTTTATCTCTGAGCTTTCTCTCCTGTTCCATTGATCTACATTTCTCTTTTTGTGCCAGTACCATATTGTCTTGATCACCATACCTTTGTAGTATAGTCTGAAGTCAGGGAGTCTGATTCCTCCAGCTCCGTTTTTTTCCCTCAAGACTGCTTTGGCTATTTGGGGTCTTTTGTGTCTCCATACAAGTTTAAAGATTTTTTGTTCTAGTTCTGTAAAAAACGCCACTGGTAATTTGAAAGGGATTGCACTGAATCTGTAGATTGCTTTGGGTAGTATAGCCGTTTTCACAATATTGATTCTTCCAATCCAAGAACATGGTATATCTCTCCATCTGTTTGTGTCACCTTTGATTTCTTTCATCAGTGTCTTATAGTTTTGGTTTTATAAAATATATTTTTATATAATACTTGCAAATTGTTTTTTTAAATTTATTTATTTTATTTTTCTCTGTGTTGGGTCTTCGTTGCTGTGCGCAGGCTCTTCTCTAGTTGTGGCGAGTGGGGGCTACTCTTTGTTGCAGTGCGTGGTCTTCTCATTGCGGAGGCTTCTCTTGTTGTGGATCAGGGGCTCTAAGCCTGTGGGTCCAGTAGTTGTGGCTCGCGGGCTCTAGAGCGCAGGATCAGTTGTTGTGGTACACAGGCTTACTTGCTCCACAGCATGTGGGATTTTCCCAGACCAGGGCTCGAACCTATGTCCCTTGCATTGGCAGGCAGATTCTTAACTGCTGTGCCACCAGGGAAGCCCCAGTGTCTTATAGTTTTTTGAGTACAGGTCTTTTACCTCCTTAGGTAGGTTTATTCCTAGGTATTTTATTCTTTTTGTTGCAATGGTAAATGGGAGTGTTTCCTTAATTTCTCTTTCTGATCTTTCATTGTTAGTGTATTGGAATGCAAGAGATTTTTGTGCATCAATTTTGTATCCTGCAACTTTACCAAATTCACTGATTAGCTCTGGTAGTTTTCTGCATGTCATCTGCAAACAGTGACAGTTTTACTTCTTCTTTTCCAATTTGTATTCCTTTTATTTCTTTTTCTTCTCTGATTGCCATGGCTAGTACTTCCAAAACTATGTTGAATAATAGTGGCGAGAGTGGACATCTTTGTTGCTTTGTATTTCTGCATTGTCCGTTGTAACTTCTCCTTTTTCATTTCTAATTTTATTGATATGAGTCCTCTCCCTCTTTTTCTTGATAAGTCTGGCTACAGGTTTATCGATTTTGTTTATCTTCTCAAAGAACCAGTTTTAGTTTTATTGATCTTTGCTATTGTTTTCTTTGTTTTTATTCCATTTATTTCTGCTCTGATCTTTATGATTTCTTTCCTTCTACTAACTTTGGGTTTTGTTTGTTCTTCTTTCTCTAATTCCTTTAGGTGTAAGTTTAGATTGTTTATTTGAGATTTTTCTTGTTTCTTGAGGTAAGCTTGTATTGCTATAATCTTCCCTCTTAGAACTGCTTTTGCTGCATCCCATAGGTTTTGGATCATCGTGTTTTCATTGTAATTTGTCTCTAGGTATTTTTTGAATTCCTCTTTGATGTCTTCAGTGATCTCTTGGTCCTTTAGTAACGTATTGCTTAGCCTCCATGTGTTTGTGTTTTTTACGTGTTTTTCCCTGTAATGGATTTCTAATCTCATAGCATTGTGGTCGGAAAAGATGTTTGATATGATTTCAATTTTCTTAAATTTACCAAGGCTTGACTTGTGACCCAAGATGTGATCTATCCTGGAGCATGTTCCGTGTGCGCTTGAGAAGAAAGTGTAATCTGCTGTTTTTTGACGGAATGTGCTATAAATATCAATTAAATCTATCTGGTCTATTGTGTTATTTAAAGCTTCTGTTTCCTTATTAATTTTCTGTTTGGATGATCTGTCTATTGGTGTAAGTGAGGTGTTAAAATCCCCCACTATTATTGTGTTACTGTCGATTTCCTCTTTTACAGGTGTTAGCATTTGCCTTATGGATTGAGGTACTCCTATGTTGGATGCATATATGTTTATAATTGTTATATCTTCTTCTTGGATTGATCCCTTGATCATTATGTAGTGTCTTTCCTTGTCTCTTGTAACAGTCTTTATTTTAAAGTCTCTTTTATCTGATATGAGTATTGCTACTCCAGCTTTCTTTTGATTTCCATTTGCATGGTATATCTTTTTCCATCCCCTCACTTTCAGTCTGAATGTGTCCCTAGGTCTGAAGTGGGTCTCTTGTAGACATCATATATATGGGTCTTGTTTTTGTATCCACTCAGTGAGCCTGTGTCTTTTGGTTGGAGCATTTAATCCATTCACATTTAAGGTAATTATCCATATGTATGTTCCTATTACCATTTTCTTAATTGTTATGGGTTTGTTTTTGTAGGTCCTTTTCTTCTCTTGTGTTTCCCACTTAGAGAAGTTGCTTTAGCATTTTTTTGTAGAGTTGGTTTGGTGGTGCTGAATTCCCTTAGGTTTTGCTTGTCTGTAAAGCTTTTGATTTCTCCATCGAATCTGAATGAGATCTTTGCCGGGTATAGTAATCTTGGTTGTTCTTCCCTTTCATTACTTTAAACATACCGTGCCACTGCCTTCTGGTTTGTAGAGTCTCTACTGAGAAATCAGCTGTTAACCTTATGGGAGTTCCCTTGTATATTATTTGTCATTTTTCCCTTGTTGTTTTCAATAATTTTTCTTTGTCTTTCATTTTTGTCAATTTGATTACTATGTGTCTCGGCATGTTTCTCCTTGGGTTTTCCTGCCTGGGACTCTCTGCACCCCCGGAGTTGGGTGGCTATTTCCTTTCCCATGTTAGGACGTTTTAGACTATAGTCTCTTCAAATATTTTCTCAGGTCCTTATTCTCTCTCTTCTCCTTCTGGGATCCCTATAATGTGAATGTTGTTGCCTTTAATGTTGTCCCAGAGGTCTCTTAGTCTGACTTCATTTCTTTTCATTCTTTTTCTTTTTTCTGTTCCACGACAGTGAATTCCACCATTCTGTCTTCCAGGTCACTTACCCGTTCTTCTGCCTCCATTATTCTGCTCTTGATTCCTTCTAGTGTATTTTTCATTTCAGTTATTGTGTTGTTGATCTCTGTTTGTTTGTTCTTTAATTCTTCTAGGTGTTTGTTCTTTAATTCTTCTAGGTCTTTGTTAAACATTTCTTGCATCTTCTCGATCTTTGCCTCCATTCTGTTTCCAAGGTCCTGGATCATCTTCACTATCATTATTCTGAATTCTTTTTCTGGAAGGTTGCCTATCTCCATTTAGTTGTTTTACTGGGGTTTTATCTTGTTCCTTCATCTGGTACAAAGTCCTCTGTCTTTTCATTTTGTCTATCTTTCTGTGAATGTGGTTTTCCTTCCACAAGCTGCAGAATTGTAGTTCTTCTTGCTTCTGCTGTCTGCCCTCTGGTGGATGAGGCCATCTAAGAGGCTTGTGCAAGCTTCCTGATCAGAGAGACTGGTGGTGGGTAGAGATGGGTGTTGCTCTGATGGGCGAAGCTCAGTAAAACTTTAATCCACTTGTCTGCTGATGGGTGGGCCTGGGTCCCCTCCCTGTTGGTTGTTTGGCCTGAGACGCTCCAGCACTGGAGCCTACCTGGCTCTTTGGTGGGGTTAATGGTGGACTCTGGGGGGGCTCACCCCAAGTAGTACTTCCCAGAACTTCTGCTGCCAGTGTCCTTGTCCCCATGGTGAGCCACAGCCACCTCTGTCCCGCCTCTGCAGGAGACCCTCCAACAATAGCAGGTGGGTCTGGCTCAGTCCCCTATGGGGTCACTGCTCCTTCCCCTGTGTCCCAATGGGCACACTACTCTGTGTGTGCCCTCCAAGAGTGGAGTCTCTGTTTCCCCCGGTCCTGCCAAAGCCCTGCAATCAAATCCCACTAGACTTCAAAGTCTGATTTTCTAGGAATTCCTCCTCCCATTGCCAGAAGCCCAGGTTGGGAAGCTTGATGTGGGACTCAGAACCTTCACTCCAGTGGGTGGACTTCTGTGGTATAAGTGTTCTCCAGTTCATGAGTCATCCACCCAGAAGTATGGGATTTGATTTTGTTGTGATTGCGCCCCTCCTACCGTCTCATTGCGGCTTCTCCTTTGTCTTTGGATGTGGGGTATCTTCCTTGGTGAGTTCCAGTGTCTTCCTGTCGATGATTGTTCAGCAGTTAGTTGTGATTCTGGTGCTCTCGCAAGAGGGAGTGAGTGCGTGTCCTTCTACTCCACCATCTTGAACCCTAGATCTCATCTGGTTTCTAAAGTTGACTTTAAAAAAGTATTCCTTTGTATTCTAGTGACCTTTGCATAATTTCCAAAATCAATACTTTTTAGTGAAGCAGATTCATTCCTTCATCAAACATTGAGTTGATTCAGCACCTACAGTGAGCCAGAACTTTTCCAGTTCTATATATACATATCTCTCTGTGACAGTGCTGTTTACCAACTCAGGCCAATCTGACCCTCTAAGGTTTGTCTGGTAAGGGATGTGTTGTAGAATGACTTCTGGATTAGTTTACTCAAGTACTCCTTAGCCTGACCACATGCTTTTACTGAATTGAGTACTCTTTGTATTACACACTTAAAAAGGGGAAAGAGGTCTATTTTTTTTTTTTTAAAGATAAAATCTGTGTGACCCAAGAGAAAGGTCACAATTTATTTATTTAATAGAATTTTATTTATTTATTTATTTTTGACCACATTGTGTCTTTGTTGCTGCATGCAGGCTTTCTCTAGTTGCGGCCAGTGGGGACTACTCTTCATTGTGGTGTGTGGGCTTCTCATTGCGGTGTGTGGGCTTCTCATTGCAGTGGCTTCTCTTGTTGCAGAGCACAGGCTCTAGAGCTCAGGCTCAGTAGTTATGGCACACAGGCTTAGTTGCTCTGCGGCATGTGGGGTCTTCCCACACCAGGGCTCGAACCCGTGTCCCCTGCATTGGCAGGCAGATTCTTAACCACTGCACCACCAGGGAAGTCCAAGAGGTCTTTTTAATGTGTCCATTGAACCAAAAAGAGAAGATGCAGTAGCCATCCACCCCCTTATTCTCCCATTACTGGTCTAATGTAAGACAATCTCGTCTGAACATTCATCCCTTGGTATTGATATGGTTGATCGTGGATGATGTACTAACGGCTCCTCCTGGACCATGACTCAGTCATTCTGCACCATCCTTCCCTCTCCTCGCCAGGGAGGGAAAAGGAGTCAGAAGAGCATGGTGAGGTTTCAGGATAACATCCAGATAATATGTCTAGAATGCCACCTGCAGCTGCTCCAGATTTTGACCAGGCTTTAGAATTTTTGCAATACTGTCCATTAAAAGCAGGTTTACTCTGTTGAGAGTGACTACCCTCCAAGAGTCCCTCCCACTCCTACAGAAATTGAGGGTGTTATGGACTTGTGTCATTTGTTCCAAAGACAAGCTGAAGTTTAAACTCCCACTATCTCAGAATGTGACCTTATTTGGAAATAGAGTCATGGCAGATATAATTGGTTAATATGAGGTCAAGGAGCTTGGAGATAGAATATTCAGATGACAAGCTAAATAACTGACAAGACAACGTGAGAGATGCTGCAAAGTAATGTTTGATGGATTATTATAACTTTATTTAAGTCTCAAGTACTGATATGTACAATTAAGACTTTGAGTTGGGGGAAGAAGAGAGTGCTGTGGTCTGGGGTGGAAAAGCTGGCAGGAAAGTAGGCTGTTGAAAGTGGTTAGGATTTGAATAAGGTAATGTAGACTGGGGGCACAAGAGTCAGAGGAGAGGGCTGCTAGCATCAGCCTCCTCTATGATTCTGTGGCATTTTGTTGACACCTCTTTGATAGCACTTATTACATAATGTTGTAATCATTGGTTTGCCTGTCTGTCTCCTCTATTGAGAGCTTTTTAAGGGCAGAGATATAGTTTATTCAGTTAAAAAATATTTGGCGTCTGTCTCATAGTGGGCATGCAATACGTATTGAGTAAACAGAAGGGTAGGTGAACAAATGGATGAATATAGATTGAAACTGCATGATTTGACAGAGCAGGTTTAACAGATGTGATGCGAGGACTCAGAATGGTAGCCTGGTACCACACTGAGGAAGACCTTGAATGTCAGGCTAGGGAGCTAAACAAAAGGAGACTGGGCTGCCATTGTCAAGGACGGAGGTGACACTGGAGAGTTATTTTAGGAAGATGTATTTAGTAGTGATGTGTACATGGGAAGGATGAGCCTAGACGAGGAAAACCTGTTAAGGGGATATTACAACAGTCCAGATCTAGGGGTTCTCTAAGACGCTCCACATCATTTCATTTTTAAAAATAATCCATGGGATATGATGTAAAGATTAGGATCAAGCTCCCTGTGAGTCAGCAGGAAAAGAGAAGCTAGGATCACTGTTGTGTCCCTTTATTACAGGACCCCAAGGGTGATAGTGTTAAGTGCCTGGCTGGCTTCCCAGGCTCCTGTGCAACCTTGTGTTTCCTCAGGATTCACTCCCCTCTGCAGAGAGCTTGGTGGTGAGTGGTGATCAGGTGGCAACTTTGCACATGGCTATTTGTCATAACAGAGAGAAGTGGATCCTAAATAGCAGAAAAGAACTTTATCTGTTGCGGGAGAGCCGGCCTCTCCTCTGGTTAGGCAAGGATGGAAGTGTCACTCCCCCGCCACCCCCCCTTGCTAAGTGCCTTCTGTGCCAGAGGCTCAGAACCTTGCTCATGTTAGATGGATGACTTGGCCCTACCTCCAGGCCTTCAGATATGCTGGGCTCATCTTTGAGGCAGAAGGTTGAAGCATTTTAAATACTTTCATGCAATGAATTGATGTATTGGGTAGGTTATGTGCTCTCAGCGATCACTGCCGAATCCAATGGGGAGATATTTCTCCTCTGACCCAGGTCACTGCACACTATTTGCTCACCAGCCAGTGGGCAGACACCTGCCTCCCTTCCCTCAGCACAGGGACCTTTGTTCCTGGGAAAGGAACAGAAACCTCTTCACTGTCTTTCAAGATCTTTGTGATGGGAAGCACTAGCCTACATCTGGCCATTGTGATTGTCTTTGGCCATGTGTTCTGGGAATTGAAGGGATTTTTGCACCAGAACATCCATGCCAGCAAAAGGAGATGAATACAAGCTCATTCACCAAGACTTTCCTGTACCCCAGCTGCCTTTGCTATTGCCTCTCAAAACCAGTGGCTTATCTAGAGTTTTGACTACTGGAGATGATAATTTTCTCTCTAACATTTTATCAAGAAAAATTTCAAACATATACTTGAAAAAATTCTGTAGTGTAAATGCATATATCCACACCTAGATTCTACCATTAACATTTGCTAGACTTACTTTATCATATATCTATCCATCTGGAGGGGATCATTTTTAAACAATCCTTGAGTTGATACAATGAACACATTTTCAGTAATAATCATGGAATAAAGTGAAAAAACAATAACAAAACACAGTAAAAAGTATTATTCGACTTTGCATAGTTTTGCTAGAAAAAATAGTTAACAAAATAAATATTACAGACAAAATATTATATATAAAATATTATACCTTGCAGTTCATATTCTGTATACTTGTTTTACATTTTAAATATTAATTAATTTCGAATGGTCACATGGAGTAACAGATATGAAATTATTGCCATTCTGTTTCTTCATCTTTACAATCACTGTACTATTATTGCTTATGTTGAATATTCTGTTTAAGTGCAGGAATATGCAGTACCACAGGAGACAAGGATTCTGCTCCAAGTAAACTTAAATGATTCCAAACTGTTAGAAACTTACTCTCAAAATGAGCATGTGTCATAGAGTCCTCTTGTGTTTGAGACCAACTGTACAAATGGGAGTTCTTCAAATTAACTTCTATATAATATTTCTCATTTATTAAACAATGAGTTATAAAAATGTGCTCATTTTGAAGCTTATGTATATATTATTAAAACTCAGTTGTAATTGAAGCAATTGTTTAGAACTTATACCAAAGATTTTTTTCAGAGAGGAGTATTTTATCACTGAAATTATTTAGAATTGCTGGCAAATGGAGATTTAAAAAAATTAGCCTGTAGTCGGTTTTATGATTGTTTTAAAATTCTGTATATGTAGTTCAGCCTCCTATGATTTGCTGCCCCTTTCCCATTCTTGGTGTCAAAGAGAAACAGATGAAAAAAAAAAAAAAAACAGATGAACACTAGTGAAAAGCTGTAAAGACAGATTTTGTTCAGTACTAGTGTAATAGAGGGAAGAGTCTTCAGAATAGAACTTAGCTCAATTCCAAATACAGTCAAGACAGCTGGTCATTTATGGTAAATGAGCAGAGTGAGGAGGTCAGTGGATGGGAGATTACTAAGAGGAAACACCAAGTGTAGATGGATTCTTGCTAAAGGCAGGCCAAATATTTATACATCAAGAATCGAGGATGAAGAACTTGATCAGATATCAAGGATAATCAGATATCAAGGTAGGGGGGATTCTCACTAAGCAAGATTCTTATTAAAACTGGGTAGGCAGATGCTGTCAGAACCCAAGAATGAGGCCTGATCACAAAGAGGGCTCAGAGGAGCCTGTCTAAAGTTTGACTCTCAAGAAGAAAGTCTTTTCAGTGCCACTGCCCAGGACATATATTTCACTTATACTGGTGAAATGAGTAATTCTAGAAATAAGGGAAATAATACAAAAAGGATGGGCAATTAAAGAAATTTTAAAATTTCCCAATCTTATCATTATAAAGCCTAAGCATTATTAGTCATTTCATCACTGTTATTAATAAACAACAGGGGCTTCCCTGGTGGCGCAGTGGTTGAGAATCTGCCTGCCAATGCAGGGAACACGGGTTCGAGCCCTGGTCTGGGAAGATCCCACATGCCGCGGAGCAACTAGGCCCGTGAGCCACAGCTACTGAGCCTGCGCGTCTGGAGCCTGTGCTCCACAGCAAGAGAGGCCGCGACAGTGAGAGGCCCGCGCACCGCGATGAAGAGTGGCCCCCACTCGCCACAACTGGAGAAAGGCCTCGCACAGAAACGAAGACCCAACACAGCCAAAAATAAATAAATAAATAAATAAATAAATAAAATAAGACTCTTCGTTAAAAAAAAAAAAAAGAAGTCATTCTAAAAAATAAATAAATAAATAACAAAGCCAGGAAGCAGATTTGTACAGCATGGCATAATTTGTTTGTCAGGCTTTAACTAGTAATTTTCCACCACTTTCAGTAGGCAGTTTCTCACTTGCTTCTTTATGACCATCCCCTGAATGATGCAGAGTTTGTGTCCAAATCAGCAGAGCAGTGCTTCCCCTTTAAAGGGCAATTGATCGGCTTTCCAATGATTCTCAGTGCCCAGAGGGAAGCATGTCTGTGTCACAGGGACAAGGGGTGCAATGTGTGAGCCTTGTTCCACCTGTGCGCTGAGGAAAATCCTGACGGTGCACCTCACGATTACTCTCCGCTTCCTACCTTTGAACCTAATTCAGATTGACATGGGGACGAATGGGAGAGATGGGAAAAGAGGATTTTCATCAGGAAGGGCCTGGGTTTACTGAGGCCTGCAAGAGAAGGGGGAGAAAAAAGGGGGGGGGGGAATAAAAACAACCTCTTGGATAGGGATTTTCAGAGAGTGTAGCTGGAAAGCTAAGAGCAGAATTGGACGGTGAGGCTTCTGGAGTTGGCTTGAGATGCCAGCAAGAGAAATGGGTGTGTGTGGGGGGCTTTCTTTTCTTTTTTTCTTATTGAGGTAAAATTGGTATGAAACATTATATAATTTCAGGTGTACAACATTATAAACTGATATTTATATACACTGCAATGTGATCATCACCCTACGTCTAATGACCATCCATCACTATACAGTTAACCCCCTTCACCCATTTCACCCTCCCCTCCCCTGGGCAGTATGGGGATTTCTAAGAAGCAATGCTGTGGGTTATACATTAGATCTCATAATTACTTTAGTAGATGCAGACAAAAATATAAATGACTTGTAAATATTTGGGCGTTGTTGGACTGTATCCTTGTGAGGCAACTTTGCCTTGAGGCTGGGCTCTGAGAGGCCTGACTCATATTAGGGTGACATTAAAAAACCTTTAGTTTGGGTTTGCAAGGCTCTCTGTTAGGTCCCTTTAACATTCACTATATAGTAATGAGGCAGCTTCAGTTTCTGAACTGGAGCCGGTGGAGGTAAATTGATTCCCTTCCTCTGAAAGCTAGCTTGAATGTGGCAACCAATTCTCCTCAAGTGGGAATGTAAGGGGCTGAAAACTGGCTTGGAGGTACCTCTGGATGTTCACCTGCGGAACAACTAAAAATGGACAAAGAAAACAGTGATGTTTCATCCAAACCTGCTGATGTGAATGTAAGTACATTGAGAGAAGCCTTCTCTGTTACTCGAATGCCATTTACTGATGACCCTCTTAGTAAAATGAGACTGAGTTACTTTACAAAAATAAAGGAAACAATAATAAAATACTTAGCCTTCCTTTGGAACTTAATGGATTTTACAAGTTTGAGCTTGTTTTAAAGTGCTGTACTTGGCAATTGATTTGCAGCTGTTTTTCTAAAACTCCAGGGAAATGGTACTGATCTCTACACAAATTCCACTTTAAAATTTAATCAGGGCTAACTGAGACTGCCTATAATGTGTTCCCACACTTAAAGACCAAACCTTGACCTTGTCAGTTCTACATGGGCTAGCATTTCTGTGTGTTTTCCTTTTTTACTTCTTGGGGGGAATATTTGAAAGTAGCTTGACACCATAGTCAAGTCATCCAACAACGGAATGTTTTTCTCTTTAGAAACACCATCCTCAGTCCTGCAGGACATCACATTAGATGAGATCTGGTCTAGTTCAATTTCAACAGGAGGCATATAAGCTACATTTCACTCCAGGGGTTGACAGGAGTGTTTGGCAAAAAGAATGAGGGAGCCATGAATAATTTAGAATGTTCTTGGCCACATATTATCCCATTAATTGGTAGGATTAAAGACTGGAAGACATGTACTTCGTAGGGAACAGTGAGAGAGAGAGTAAGAGAGAATGAGAGCATTCTTAGAGGAGAGCTCGAAAGAGAGATTATTTCTTTGGAACTGGTGTTCCATATTCTTGCCTTTAAAAGAATGTGTGGTTGAAAGTTATTTTGTCATTGAAGTTTAGTTACCCTGACATGTATAAATCTCTCCTTCAAAGAAGTTAAACTCTCACTTACATTATTAAAGAATTCACAGCATCAAATGACAGAGGAGAGAGGAGAAAAAGAGGAGGGGAAAGAGTCAAATAATGTATTTTTTCCTGTTGCACATAACACCTTGCACTAAACCCGGTAATTTTCTAATCTAACATGAGTCCCCTATTTCATTCTTTATTTTTTAATCATCCTTTCATTTGTATTGAAAAACTGAGTCACTGACCAGTTCAGTGGCTGGCTTCGAAGTGCATGCTTGTGAGGCAGTGGTAAAACAGTCTGATCCTTGTCCTGCATCCCTACACAAACGAGAGATCATCCTCAAATCTTTCTTCCTACTGAAGCTGAATCTGGCCTCTGTACCCCAACACTGAATTAATTTTTGGAGACAGAGTTTTGGGTGAAGTAGAAAAGAATAGCTTTATTGCTCTGCCAGGCAAAGGGGGCCACAGTGGGCTAAAGCCCTCAAAACTGTGTGTCTCAACCTGGAGGGGGTAGTGAGGAGTTTTATAGTAATGGTTCAAAGAGGGCATGATCAGCTCGTGGACAATCTTCTGACTGGTTGGTGGTGAGGTAACTTCTGGTTCCAACCCATCTGGGGTCTACGTGTTTGTGGGCAGCATACTGTTAATTTCTCCTACCTGATGGGGGTTTCAGTATCTGAGAAACTGCTCACAGATACTGTTATGTATATCCCTTGATGGGGAGCCAGGACCTTGCCCCAAGGCTGCACTATTGTTTCTTTTGACTTTTCCTCCCTTGCCTCTGCATCCCCTCCCTTCCCTAATTAGCAACTGTTTGAACCAGCTTGTTGGAACTCAGGGAAGGTCATGGAAGCTGAATGAAGCCTATTTCCTGTAATCAAGAAATGGGGGACACAGAAAGGCTTTTGTGCCCAGGAGTCTCACAGGGTCCTGCTCGGTATCATTACCACCAGGTCACGAAGCCATAATTAGGAAATCAATTCGTTTCTCTGAGGAACTCACTTCTATTCTTACTTTCAATCTGCCTCAGCCCAGAAGACACTGATTGTGGGAGAAAAGCTATATCGTACAAACACACACATCCCCAGAGTGGTGGACAGATGAATCAACCCCCATAGAATCCTGTCTGACCTTCAGGTCCTCTAGTCTACACTCCATAAAATTCAGGCCTATCCTCTACAGTGTCAGTTTAGCAGAGTTGGAGAGTTGAGGGGACCAGTTGAGGACCTGGGAACCATTTCACTAGAGTTCATATACCGTCTGTTTTTTTCTGATTGGTCTTAACTGTGTGATTCAATGCAAGTCAATGCTTATGTAAATAATTTGACGTATTTAGGCCTTTTAGCACCAAGATTCTCCTGACTAGGTGGTTGCATTTAAGCTCTAGACTACTTCTAACTGTTAACACATCTTTCATTCTTTTGAAGATATCCAATATCTCAGTTCAGGTGGTCAGTGTCCAAGGGAAGCTGCCAGGGAGACGACCACCGAGAAAACCCGTCAACAAAGCCAAACCCAAGAAGCAACTCAAGAAGAAAGCTCCCTTTTGGAACGTCCAAAACAAAATCATTCTCTTCACAGTATTTTTGTTCATCCTAGCGGTCGTAGCCTGGACGCTGCTGTGGCTCTATATCAGTGAGTTGAAATCTGTGTACCTTTGGGATTAAGGCTTGCCCTGTGAGTTCTGCATCAGCAATGCAGGCCCGATCTGACCTTGGGGGTTTCTGATAGAATTTTCTTATTTCTCAGACTGACAGTCATTTTCAAAACTGTTGAGGTTTTAAGGAAGAAGCCAGAATTGTCTTTCGCATTTCTTCTTTTACCACCACTGCTTTCTTCCCAGAGGAGCAGAGATGGGGGGATAGGATGAGAAGAGCTGAGGAGAATACTCAGGGGCTTCTGACTGGTTCAGAAATGTAATGCATTTTTAGCTTTAAAAAATGAATGGAATGCTAAGCTGTTTTATTTCCTCATCCACCCACTGCCTGTTTCTAGGCAACCTTATATTTCTAGCTCCCTGAGCTTCATTTTACTCATGCGTCTTTCTCTCCTCTGTTTTTATGTTTTTGTTTACCCAACTGGTTGTTTTTGTCAGTCTTATTGATCCTTTTGGATAGGAGTCATAACTAAGTTCTTCCTTAGAGAGTACTTACGCAAGCAGCTCAGTAACTATAGCATTTATTGATTTATGTTGGACTTCCCACCCTACGCATATTAATATACTTGATACAAGATATGTGTACTCTCAAGGATATTAAAATTTGGTTGGAAAGCTAGATTTATAGGCAAAGAATGAATGAATATTGTCTTGAACAGTTCAGTTCATTTACATATAGAAATTGACCACCTATAATTTGTGTGGCACAATGTAAGGTATCAGGCACACCAAGATACATCTCCTACCTTCAAAAAGCTCACAGATGCATTTTTCTACTTTCAAAAAATCTCACAGTTCAGTACTAGACAGGGAGTGTGAGTTGATTTTTTTTTTTTTTTTCTCAAGCAATTACTTTGCAAACACAGAAGGGAGACATCCAACAACCTGCCCAGGGATAGAGTCTAGATAAGGCTTCATGAACTGGTTCTTGAAAATTCATTTGACACATCTTGGGAGTGCCCACTATGAGCTGGGGCCTGTGATAAGCATGGAACGGAGTGGTAGACAGGAAAGAATCTGTCTTTACAGACTAGTGGGGGGCAGTCAAGTCAATGAGCAATTAAGAAAAACACAAAAGACACACAACCCCAATCCAGAGCAAACCAGTTTATTTCCTTTCAGTTCTCTGCCAGCCCTGAACTGATATATTTGCATTGCCCTTGCATTTTTGTACAAGGTTTTGGGACATCATTGTGAAGAGTTAATTTGTTGGTTGTGTGAAAATCAGAGAAGGCATTTCAGAAAACAGACCAGTACAAGCAGAGGAGAACTGGTATAAATAAGTGAGAATTGTTCAACAAACAACAGGGGTTAGTTTGATACATGAAATTTGGGCATGGAGGGTGGCCTTGAGAATGGTTAGAAAACAAAAATTCACCAAGTAAATCTGATGATCTAATTGGCTTTATTCAATGGCTCATGAATCTGGCAGCATCTCTTCTGGTAAATAAAAGGGCTCTCTGAGGGGGTGTACAAAATGGAAGGTTTTTACAGGCAGAAGGAGGGTGGGGCAAGGAAGCTATTAGCAAAAGAAAGAAAGGATTGTTTCAGGCCAGGCCATCAAATTTTGGGGAAGGGAACAGCAGGGGTCTTTATCATGCAGATTACCACACTAGTGTTGATCAGGAAATTTCTGTTTAAAGGTCACATTCCTGAGAGAATGTGAAACTGTAATTAAGTCTTGGTTTGCAGCCTTGGGAGCAAAGGACTCCATTTGGGGCTTGTGATTTTTTTTTTTTTTAATAGAAATGAGGTGGACAGCTCATCAGGAAGACCATGTGTTACTGAAGGTAAGTTTGTGTGCTCAACACACAATGAGACCAAACGAACCAAAACGGAGCTTGGATCAGAGAAATGTTCTCCTTGCTTGGCCCTGCAATAAACCTTTCTCTGATCCAAGGAGATGTTATTAACCACATTTAGAGCTTCACAGTCTGTAAAATATGAAGCTGTCTAGGACTTCCCTAGTGGCACAGTGCTTAAGAATCTGCCTGCTAATGCCTGCCAATGCAGGGGACACGGGTTCGAGCCCTGGTCCGGGAAGATCCCACATGCCGCGGAGCAACTAAGCCCGAGCACCACAACTACTGAGCCTGCACTCTAGAGCCCGCGAGCCACAACTACTGAAGCCCGGACACCTAGAGCCTGTGCTCCACAACAAGAGAAGCCACCGCAATGAGAAGCACGTGCACCGCAACGAAGAGTAACCCCGGCTCACAGCAACTAGAGAAAGCCTGCGCGCAGCAACGAAGACCCAATGCAGCCACAAATAAATAAATTAAATACAAATAAATTTTAAAAAAAACCCAGCAGCTTAAAGAAGCTGTCTAAAATAAAATCATTTTAGGAGCCCGATAGTGACATAGATCAGACAATGCCTCACTGTCACACAGATGGAAAGCCTCCTAACCACCTTCTCTCCTCTCTTACAGGTAAGACAGAAAGCAGAGATGCTTTTTACTTTGCTGGGATGTTTCGCATCACCAACATTGAGTTTCTTCCTGAATACCGACAGAAGGAGTCCAGGGAATTTCTATCAGTGGCCCGGACCGTGCAGCAAGTGGTGAGGTGATGGGGGGTGGGGGTGGAGCTTGAAAGGCTGGGGAAGGTGAGGTCAGGGGGTAAGAGATGGGGGGTTGGGGTTACAGTGTCATAGGTGAGCAGGGTGGATGAAGGAAGAACTCAGGGAAACATGGGATTTAGCTCATCTTGGTTGTAAGATAAAATTGCTTATTTGATAGAATTGCTTACTTTGTTTTTTCTCCTGAAAGTAAAAAGAAATGGCTCTCTGAGCTTCAGTTTTTCTTATCTATAAAATAAAAGAATTGGATCAGGTGATATTTAAAATGGCTTCCAGTACAGAAATTACATGCATACTGATTAATTCTGTGATCCATACAGATTTATTTCAACCTTGATGCACTGGCATCTCTTCACTTAAAAAAAAAAAAAAAAAAAAAAACCTTTCCTATTGTAGAACTGATACGTATTTATTGTAAAAATTTATAAAATTTACAAAACTACTTAAAAAATATAATCTCCTTTAACATCGTCTCCAGCGATAGAGCCCCTTTTGATTCTGGACCACGTAGACACAGGACATAGGGCCATATTGGAGTATTAGTAGATATTCAGTTTTATAATCTGACTTTTTCCTCTTAACATAAGATTGCATGTTTCTATGCAAGTTCATATTCTTTAAAAAGCATACGTTTTGATAGCTTCAAGTTGGCAAGTCCCTTTTTATTGGATATTTAAGTTGTTTCCAATTTTTGCTATTAACAGATAACACTATAACGAAACCGCCACGTAAATTGTGTGTATCTCTGATTACTTCCTTAGCTGATTTCCTAAAAGTATAATTGGTCGCATAGGAGAATATTTATCATGGCTCTTGGTACCTATTACCAATAGAAAGTTTCTGCCAGTCTGAACTTGCACAGGAATAGAGAGGGTGGCCTAGCAGTGGTGACTCTCCTGCAGTGACAGGCACTCTGCAGTGTAAGATGAAGAAGGGCTGAGAGAGAGCGAGCGAGCAAAGACGGTAGCAGGCATAGTGACTCTTATTGATTGAAGGCCTCCTATATACTGGGTAAAGTGCAAAACCCTTTACCATTTCAATATATCAATTATCCCTCAAATTAGCCCAAGGAGATGGGCATTCTTTTAAAATCTCTTTACCATTTTTTCCAATCCCAGGCAGTATTCTTCCTTCAACGCCCAAAGCCATTCCTCTCTACTGCTGAAGTTATCCTTCAAAAATAACATTTCTCCTTTGGCTTAAGGATAAAATACTGATTCTTAAGAATAGCAGGATAAAATACTGATTCTTAAGAATAGCAGGCAAGCACTTTTCTAAATCTGTCCCCCGATTGTCCCAGTCTCATTCCTTACCACTTTCTCCCAACAGAAACCTTGTGATCTAAGGCAGTCATTACTTGTGTTATGAATAATCATTGCATTTACATGTCTGGCAGCCCTGGTTTCTGCTGCTATTCACTCAGGACCTAAAGCCGTCTGTCCAATTTCTATGGAGTGAAATTCCACCCGTCATTCATGACCCATCAAAAAGCCTCCTTCTCTGTGAAATCCTCCCCGGCCTCCTGCAGAGTCAATGCTGGCTTTGTGTAGACCCTGTTTGTATAGTTAGTATTGCACTCAATGCATTTTATTATAGTTATTTAACATCCCACCCAATGAGGTAGGTATTTTGATCACCACTTTACAGATTAAAAGAGAGAGAGACAGAAAGAGAAAAACAAATACCGTATGCTAACACATATATATGGAATCTAAGGAAAAAAAAAAAAAAGTCATGATAAACCTAGGGGCAAGAGGGGAATAAAGACACAGACCTAGAGAATGGACTTGAGGATATCGGAGGGGGAAGGGTAAGCTGTGACAAAGTGAGAGAGTGGCATGGACATATATACACTACCAAACATAAAATAGATAGCTAGTGGGAAGCAGCCGCATAGCACAGGGAGATCAGCTCCGTGCTTTGTGACCACCTAGAGGGGTGGGATAGGGAGGGTGGGAGGGAGGGAGATGCAAGAGGGAAGAGATATGGGGACATATGTATATGTATAACTGATTCACTTTGTTATAAAGCAGAAACTGACACACCATTGTAAAGCAATTATACTCCAATAAAGATGTTAAAAAAAAAAAAAAAAAAAAGAAGCTCAGCAGGCCTCGGTAATGTGTTCTGTGTTTCATAGTGAATTTAAACTCCATGGCCCATTTTTTTCCACAATGCTATATTATTTCTAAGGTTTTTCGTTTTTTGTTTTTTTCTCCTGGGCAATTAGGTAGGTGATTTTGCTATTATGTAAAAAGAGGACTACAGGAGGAGAAGATTTGGCAGAAGAAATTGGTTTTAGAAATGCTAAGTAAGGGCAAACAGTCAATTGACTGAAATAGCTCTCTTTTGAGATCCATTTATGGTGTTTTAAAAGATCTGGGTGTGTCCCTGGAAATTGCAGAGTTCTGCAGTGGGATGTGGAAGTTGGACTGTGGGCACCACGCGCCCTCTAGCGGCTAATATACATTTTCCATGGGTGCATTGGTAGAAAAGAGGTTGGGCTGAATACCTTGAAAATACGCTTAAAGGAGTTTCACTCATTCATTGTGGAGAAAATTAACTTTTGGAGTAGGCAGAATGCAGCAGTTAAGTTTGGTTAGGGTGTCTAAAGACAGCAATAAATGAATAAAGGTAGCTGATTAATCTTCACAGACAGCAGAATGACAGTAAGTAACCCTGATACAGGAAGTAAGAATTTATTTGAATTCAAGGAATAATGTCTGGGTTTGGCCTTAGAGGCCTTTAGTTTGAGCCTTGCTTTTCTCCTTGCTAACTGTCAGAGCTTGGACCTACGGCACACTGGGTATCATGAGAGGAAGCCAATTTGAAAGACTTCAGACATCTTGGTTCTTCTTTTGCAGGTAAACCTGGTTTATACAACATCTGCCTTCTCCAAATTTTACAAGCAGTCGGTCGTTGCAGATGTCAGGTAATGAATGTCCCTTGCTTTGGGACTTCTACGTTCACTGCTGTAAATACCTCAAAAGGCTGTGGAAGGGCTGAAAGAGCGCCATTCTCAAGTAACCTCTTGGGGGCAGTTGTGGGTTAATACCCTTCTAGCACAATAACAACCCAACTCTTCCCCCCCCCCTTATTTATTTATTTATTTTAAAGACTTTATGTATGTATGTATGTATGTATGTATTTTTGGCTGCGTTGGGTCTTCGTTGCTGTGCACGGGCTTTCTCTAGTTGCGGCGAGCAGGGGCTACTCTTCATTGTGGTGCGCAGGCTTCTCATTGCGGTGGCTTCTCTTGTTGCGGAGCACCGGCTCTAGGTGCGTGGGCTTCAGTAGTTGTGGTACATGAGACTCAGCAGTTGTGGCTCGGGTGCCCTAGAGCTCAGGCTCAGTAGTTGTGGCGCACCGGCTTAGTTGCTCCGAGGCATGTGGGATCTTCCCGGACCAGGACTCGAACCCATGTGCCCTGCATTGGCAGGCGGATTCTTAACCACTGAGCCACCAGGGAAACCTGCAGCCAAACTCTTTGTCACGCTACATGCTGAGTTTTTTTCTTCATTTACCAAAGCCTGCCCTCTTTCCAGAAGTGGGATCCTAGACCTTTGTATTAATGCCACTGGGCAAAATGACCATAAACACGTCCACTATATTGGGTGAGGGCAAACAGAAGACACAGACCAGTCAATGTCTCTCAAAATATGTTCAGTAAAAAACTGGTCAGTAGAGATCTTCTGAGAAAAAAAGGATCCCATGGTCAAATAATTTTTAGGAAAATTTGTGTGCCTTGTACTGTATCCTCCCCTCACCCCTAATATATCTGCAGATAGTCACAATCCATTTGGGCAGATTAAAGGCACTGAGAAGTCTTGGAGCAAAGCAATTTGTTTCCTCTCCTTCACCTTCCATTTCCCAAATTATGTGCTGTAGAACACTATCTTATGTTTTTTTCATAGTTGTCATAAATATGACAATATTTGTGCAGGTAAGAGCTCCTACTCCAGGGTCAGATTGAAAACCAAATTAGGCTTGATTCCTGATTTGCTACTCAGTAGCGGTGTGATTTTGAGTTGTAGATGACCTTAATTTCCTCATCTGTAAAACTGGAAGCGTTAACAGGACCTTCCTCAAAAGATTAAATGGGATAAAGCAGATTTAGCACTGTGTCTGGACATGGTGAGGTATCAAACGTTCTAACTGTTGTTATTTGTAATAGCAGTGAATACTGATTGACATCCATAGAAACAGTATATTCTCCATGGAGATGCAAAATATACTAATGGTTCTAGATTTGAACACAGCACAAGAATACACATACCATGATGCTTTCCTTTCCAAATTCCCATGTGTTCATTGGCCTCACCTTGAATTTATCACTTGGGTCACTGGCTCCTTATGAAAGTCTACTTCCTAAGAGGTATCCCTGAACTTCTTTCTCTTTTCACTACAGCAGTAACAACAAAGGTGGCCTCCTTGTCCACTTTTGGCTTGTGTTTGTCATGCCACATGCCAAGGGCCATATCTTCTGTGAGGACTGTGTGGCTGCCATCTTGAAGGACTCCATCCAGACAAGCATCATAAACCGGACGTCCGTGGGGAGCCTGCAGGGTCTGGCTGTGGACATGGACTCTGTGGTACTAAATGGTGATTGTTGGGTAATTCTCCCTCAAGCACTCCTTCCTGCAGCACTCTTGATACTGTCGTTATCGTAGTCAATGTTGCCGTGAAGTACGGTCTTCCCTCTATATCCACGGACTTCGCATTCATGGATTCAGCCAACCATGGATAGAAAATATTTGGGAAAAAAATTCCAGAAAGTTCCAAAAAGCAAAACTTGAATTTGCCATAGGCTGGTGACTATTTACGCAGCATTTACACTGTATTAGGTATTAGAAGTAATCTAGAGATGATTTAAAGTATACAGGAGGATGTGCATAGGTTTTATGCAAATACTATGCCATTTTACATAAGGGACTTGAGCATTCATGAATTTTGGTATCCTTGGGGGTCCTGGAGCCAATCTCCTGTGGATACTGAGGAATGACTGTATTCTTCTCCACAATCCCAGTGGAACAGGATTAGCTGAAGACATTGGAGCTACATTGATAAAGGAAGTTGCTAAATGTTATATACAGTGATTAGACAATAGAATTGGGGTCAGAATATACATGAAAATGAATTTATTAAAGCGTACCCTTCTCTATATTTAATTTGGCTTCATGCATCTTCAAACTAAGGCTCCAAGGGACAAAGACCTGGAGAAGGAAAATTTTGCTGAGGTTTACCTTTCTTGTTTCTTCCCTTGTTCAGACAGAACTGCGCCTATGTTCTATAGTGTGCCCCAATGCTCCAAAATGGCCTGCCCAAAACACAGTCAGAATGCAAATTCCATCATTTGTCTTGACAGTAAAGTGGTTTAATTATTGTTTAACCCCAAATTTATGCAGTTTTCTATTTTGATTTAAATTATATATATGTGTTAGGCATATAGTAGGTAGTTCATAAGTATTTGTAATAAGTAATGAATCAATAAAAAAAATCTCTAGTGGAAAATTCTGTACCACATATACTACTTCAGATATAGAACCAATTATTATCATGTTTAGTTGCTTTTTTATCTTCAAAAAATGTTTAAAAGTTGTTACAACAGATGATTTCAAGCACAAAAGTAAAGAGAATCGTTTAATGAACTCTTACACACTTTACTCAGCTTCAACAACTATCAACTCATAGCTGTCCTATTTGATCTCTAAATACCTAAATAACCTCCCTTTTACCCTCACAGGATTATTTTAAAGCAAATCCCAGATATGTTGGATTGCTTTTAAAGGCCAAGATATTTTTACTAAGCAAAATTCTAACAAAATGAAATGCTGGGACTGATAGTGTTTTTTCTATGTGCTTTTTCAATGCAGCTGGGCTTCGGTCAGATTACTCTTCAACCATAGGATCTGGTAAATTATGTCTGTGGTTTCTCCCCCACCCTCCAACCTCCCCACCCCCACTGCCTCCAAATCAGTATCCTTTTTGGCTGTAGTTTTCCTGTTCACATGATGGTGTTTGTTAGTGTTCTTTCCGTTGCAAGTGACAGATATAATATATTCAAACTAGCTTAAGCACAAAAGAAACATGATTGCCTCATATAACTGGGACATACGTGGAATATGCTGGCTGCAGGCATGGTTGGGTCCAGGTTCTAAGATAAAACATCGGCAGGACTCTGCATTTTTGTTTTCTTCTGCTGAGACTTCATCAAGTGGGTTCTTCCAATGTGGTGGCATAAATGGCCACCAGTAGATCCAAGCTTATGATTTATCAGTTTAGCTACCATGGTGGAAAAAACCTCACCTGTATTTTGAGAAGTCCTTGGGCTGAGTTTCATTGTCTCAAATTGGCTGACATGCCCACTCCTGAAACAGCTGCTTTGGCTCTGATTGGTCAGTCTGGGTCGTGTGCTCACTTCTGGACCTAGGGTGAGTTTAACCCCAACCAAGCCACATGGACAGAGTAAGAGTAGTTTCTCAAAGTAAAATCTAGGTGCTGTTATCAGAAGAGATGAGAGTGGATTCCAGGCTGGCAAAGACGGCAGCTATTCTCCATGTGAGCTCTTTTGCTCTTTACTCTTCTATAAAGATTTCTAGAAAAATCATTCCTAAAACAAAACAAAGCAAAATAAAGTGCTGTCTCCACAGACAAAGGCTGCTCTCAGTACTTCTACGCAGATCACCTGTCTCTCCGCTACCCTCTGGAGATCTCGGCAACCTCGGGGAGGCTGATGTGCCACTTCAAGCTGGTGGCCATAGTGGGCCACCTGATCCGTCTCTCGATAGAGTCCGTCCGGATTGAAGCCGACAACTGTGTCACCGACTCCCTGACCATTTACGACGCCCTCCTGCCAATCCAGAGCACCATCTTGTATAGGTATTACGCAGGCACTCTGGTTGGCAAGAGAAAAGAATGTTTACAATGTCTCTCTTCTGCAGTATCTGGCTTGCCCTTGGATTTTTTTAAACCATTTTTGTGTATACTCATGAGGTCAAAGATTGACCCGTGCCCTATTTAGTGCCCCCTGTATTAGCCAGAGCCTATCAGACACAGTGTTTGCTTTTCACTTGTAGCATACAACAGTCAAAATCATTGGGAACTTCAGTCAATAGTTCTGATATATATTTCAGATTTTTTTTTTTTTTGGTTTAATTTTACTTTCATTGCAATCACCGTGAAGGTCACTGTTTCAATAGAGTGTGAGAATAAATATTCTATTATGATTGCATAGCATTAGTAAAACAAATCTTTTTCCTTATAAAGATAACACAGTGTTTATTGTGAAAGTGAGGTCAATCAGAGAAAACAATGTCAATTATCTTACATTCCCATTACCCAGAGTAAATGTCTGTTATATTTTTGCATACATTCTTTCATTCATACGTGTACGTAATTACACACACATATACATATACATATCCTAGTATTTCTTACTCACTAGTAGACATCTTTTTATGAGTGCTTAATATTTTGGTAACCTAGTAATGTCAGTTAGGCTTTATTAAGAATTTGCTATTTTTACTCATTGTGCTAAAAGGCATATGAATTATCATTTTAAATAGTGTTTATGTATGTATATAATAGTATTTTATGTAAGTATTATTTATTTATATTTTGGTGGTGAATGAACATGTTAAAAATTCAAACAGTGTCTAAAGATTTGTAGTGAAAAGTAAGTTTGTCACTGACACTCACCCCTCAATCACTGTTATTGGTTTCTTTTCACTATTCCCAGACATATTTAGTTATTATCTCATTTAATCCTCACCACAATTCTATGAGGAGTATACTATTATTATTACTACCATTTCAGAGTTGGGAAACTGGCATTTATGAAGAACTAGTTACTTCATTGCCCAATTAAGTGATAGAGCTGAGTTTTTGTTTGTTTGTTTGTTTGTTTGTTTTAAATTTATTTATTTTTGGCTGTGTTGGGTCTTCGTTTCTGTGCGAGGGCATTCTCTAGTTGTGGCAAGCGGGGGCCCCTCTTCATCGTGGTGAGCGGGCCTCTCACTATCGCGGCCTCTCTTGTTGCGGAGCACAGGCTCCAGACACGCAGGCTCAGTAGCTGTGGCTCACGGGCCTAGTTGCTCTGCGGCATGTGGGATCTTCCCAGACCAGGGCTCGAACCCGTGTTCCCTGCATTGGCAGGCAGATTCTCAACCACTGCGCCACCAGGGAAGCCCTAGAGCTGAGTTTTGAACCCAATTTTCCCTGGTGAAGAGCCCATGACTTTAGCTATTAAATACCCTGCCTGTATATCTTGTTTGCTCTCAAGGAGTGTCCAGTGACAGCCATCCAAGAGGATTCTTCATTAGTCACTGGACAAAAATTTCTGCAGCTATATCAGCTCCGCTCCACCTATAGTGCCCTCTGGCCACTAATTGATGAAGACCTGGCTGGCAGAGTCTGATTCACAGGAAATGTGTGGATGGCCCAAAAAAATGTGTGGAATTAGTGGTGGATGGAGGTCCGATTCTCAATAACCTATTATTTTTGTGCTTTTGTTTTGTTACCTGGTTTCAGAATTTGTGAACCCACAAGAACATTAATGTCATTTGTTTCGACAAATAATCTCATGTTGGTGACGTTTAAGTCTCCTCAGATACCAAGGCTCTCAGGAATCCGGGCATATTTTGAGGTCGTTCCAGAACAAGGTAAGCTTCCCCAATTGAAAAAAGTCATGAGAAATACTTGTTATGATAGATACTCCAGTCTTATCTCTCCCAAGGCTGTGCTGTAATACTAGTTGCATTAGTCAGGACCCTGAGTCAGGGTCTGGTTCAAAGAGGGAGATGGTATTAGTTACTCTAACAGAGAATTTAATGTAAAGAACTGTTAACTCAGTACAGAGGTGTTAACTGGGTAACTCAAAAGGCAAAAAAACAAAAACAAAACACAAAAAAACTGTAAGCTATCATGGATGTAAAACATGTAGGAAGCAACTAGCACTGTAGATCTAGAGGAACAAAGGAAAGGAATTGGAATGATTACAATTTAGGGCTTGGAGGAGGGGGGGTGGTCTGTGTAATGGAACTCAGACCTCTGCCCAGCTGGTGTTGGTGTCTATAAATTCGGAGGCAGGTGTTCATGAACCTGGGACCCAGACCTTTGAGGAGAGGGTGCCAGACAGCTGAGCTGGCATCTTTTAGGGAGACACAATAAAGCGGAAGTTGGAAAAACTGCTAACAGATTCAACTCTGTTACAGGAAGGAAGAGTAGCTGTGAGAGTGAAGCAGCATTGCTGGGGTGACACTCCCAGGAATAAGAAACAGACTGAAGCCCTGTTCTTCCCTCTCCAGCCTTCTAGTCTCCCTTTAGCACCCCCTACTGGCAGAGCCTATCAGGTAGTGAAGGACAGAAGTGGTTTGTATAGTCCAGACCAGCCTTGCAGAAGAGTAGAGAGGGGTGGGTTTGGAGCTGAGGGACAATAGCTCAGTAACTAGCACATTCTTTCCTGAATTCTCATTTATAGTAATGCACGTAAGTGCCATCCTAGAAAGTGCTCATGATGCAAAACCCAGAGGATTTAATGGGTTTTTCTAGTGAGCAAAAAGTGACCTCCTCTTTATTCTTCTCTTTTTGACTTGGGTTGACGAAGTCAAACAAAACAAAATGAAAAGAGCCTTCACTGAAACTCTAATGTTTTTGTAATATTTGTTGCCTTGGAAACTGGTCAGATCTTACAGGTCATGTCTTGGTAACTTCTTTATGAGCATCAACAAAGCTAAAGGGGTCAGAATGGGAGATGGGGGTGAGGAGGGAAGAGAATTGGGCTTAAGTAGGTGGTGAGAGCTACAGGTTCATCACTATTTTAAGGCAGTGGCTCATTTTGATAGGTTTTTCTCTGTCAAATTATTACAAAACAAAATGTAAAATTGATTTATTGAACTAGATAGTTGAGATAGTGTTAGGTTGAAAATTATCTGTAACTCCAAAGGTTAAAAATAGAATTATAACAGAAATATTATAGTGGAATTTGTCTATTCACTCAACAAATATTTACTGAACATCTGTTGTATGCCAGAAATGACTGTAGGTGTTAGGGAAATAGTAAACAAAATAGAAAGAATATCAGTGCTCTTGGGCCGCTTATATTCTAGCAGAAGGATGACCATAACAGTAAGAATAGACATGTAGATTGTCTTATTTAAATAGTATAACACATTATGAAAACTGGATATCTCTTGAACAAGAAATACACACTAATTTGAACAAAATTAACTCAGAAGCTTTAAAAATATATATTTACAGTGCTGTATGTCAAAATATACATACAGTGTTAATATGTTAATTATATCTCAATAAAACTAGAAGAAAAAATATATTTAAACCATGTTTTTTAAAGAAAGGAATAGCATCCTATAGATCTGTAACCAAAATAAATGATTTGAAAACAAGTATAGACTTTGAACAGTATATTAGCTGTACATCCGTAGGGTACTATTTTTTTTTTAAAAAATAGTTTAATTTCAAAACTATATAAGCTTATTGACCAAGAAAATGTGCATTTGTAGTTAAAGAAATGTATGCTGTCTATTTCCCATAATCTCACAACTGCAAATCATTGTGTGTTACTGGATATTTTTTTCAGAATGTGAAAACACAGTGTTGGTCAAAGAAATCACTGGCTTTGAAGGGAAAATTTCAAGTCCATATTACCCAAGCTACTACCCTCCGAAATGCAAGTGTACCTGGAAATTTCAGGTAGCCTAGTTTTAACAGTATCTTAGAAAAATATTGTTATCCTATTTTTAGTAGCTATTTATTTTTCAATTTAATTATACTTATTTTTTAAATTACAAAAAGAATGTCAGTTAATTTTATAATATTTAAACCTTATTAAAATATATTATCTAGAACATGAAAGTTTGTTGTAATTTCAAGCCTCTGCTCACAAATTAACTGCTTTTTGCAGACTGGGGCTTATTTGTCCAGTTTCTTACTTTGTATTAAAAAGAGCAAAGACATTGTTACAGGATCAAACAATTTATTTTATTATGGTAGAGCTCATTTATTAATTTTTAATTACTTCATCAGCATTATAATGAGAATAATAAAGAAATAATAAATTGAATTAGGCAACATATATTTCAGCTGTATAAGCAAATTGGAGTGTAAATTTATGTGAAATACATATGTCTCCCTCTGGCGCTAGACAGGGAGTCCCTGGTTTTGGTTTGTTTTTCAAAATCTCCGTGTGTAACCTATTTTTCTTTCTCCAGCTGTTATATTAATGTGGAGGGAGGTCGCCTTTGCTCTTTCAGCATATACATATGAAATCATTTTTGTGCGGCATAGCAGTTAGATGCAAGTGACAAGCAGTGTCTAGTTTGTATTCATTCAACATATTATTATTAAATGCCTGCTCCGTGTCAGGCAGTATTCTGAACACTGGGATGCATGAGATCTCTCTCTCACACACACGCACACACACACACACACACACACACACACACACACCCAAGCTCTGCTGTCATGGAGTTCTCTATAAAGTAGGGGAAGACAGGTGACAAACAAATAAACAAGTAAAATACATGCAGTGTGTTCCATGATGGTACAATGCTATGGAGAATACAGCTGGGGAGGGGCTCTGTAGCTGAGTTGGGGGGTGGTGGTGTGAAAGGTAGGTAGTCTGGGATTTGTTGTCTCAAGTAGGATGGTCAGGGAAAGCCTCACTGACGAGGGGACATTTGCATAGAACCTTGAGACACGAGGGAACTAACCTGGTGCATGCTGAAGGTAAGAGTGTTGCGGGCAAAGGGAAGAGCTGAGGCAAAGGCCCCGAGGAGGCAGGAGAGTGCTTGCTGCATGTAGGGTTCGTGCACAGTCCTAACAGTTAAATATTGAAATAATTTTATTATACCCAAATCTCTACCTACTAGTAGGCATCCTTAAATTATTTTTTTATCATTATCCCAAATATTTAAAATATAATTAAGACATAAAGGTTCTGGACTCTTGCTCACTGCCAGATTCTTGGTGCCTTAGGGCAGCAGAAGCTCAGAGCCTCAGGTGACTAGCAAGTCTGAAGGTGGGGGAGAGGGGTAGATGGAAAGAGAAGAAAAGAAGCGGTGGGGAAAGAGGAGGGAAAGACATCAAACCTCTGTCTCTTCAACTCTCCAATAAGCAGAGTTATCTTCTTTACAATATCTAGAACAAGAAAGACCCCATTCCCAGAAGCTCCATCAGGTGTTTGAAAGTCCTTTGAGATAAAACAAATGTTGATCCCACGGGAACTCATAAGATTTAAAAGGAAAATCCCTAAACGTTGCTGTGATTAAGTTTTAGTCAGGGTACAAACAAAAATATCAGATCACTTTCTGTTTCACTGGGTCAAGGGTTAGAAATGCAGAACAATAGGAAATCTTTATAAGGAAAAGAACATGGGGTGGGGGATGGGAAAGGGGAGACAGGAAACACTGGGAACAGACTTGTGTGATGACACCATTTCCCAGAGGTCAAGGTCCTCTGAGCGAGGAGGTTAAATAAAGCTGTTGCTTTGTTGGAAGGCTTTGAGCAGCCACCGATAGCTGTGTGAGAGCACATTTCTTTATTTTTTTTTTTGAAATTTTGAATTTTATTTTATTTATTTTTTTATAGACCAGGTTCTTATTAGTTATCCATTTAAAACATATTAGTGTATACATGTCAATCCCAATCTCCCAAATCATCACACCACCATCCCTCTCCCCCACCGCTTTCCCCCCTTGGTGTCCATACGTTTGTTCTCTACATCTGAGTCTCAATTTCTGCCCTGCAAACTGGTTCATCTGTACCATTTTTCTAGGTTCCCCATATATGCGTTAATATACAATATTTGTTTTTCTCTTTCTGACTTACTTCGCTCTGTATGATTGTCTCTAGATTCATCCACGTCTCTACAAATGACCCAATTTCGTTCCTTTTTATGGCTAATATTCCATTGTATGTATGTACCACAACTTCTTTATCCATTCGTCTGTCGATGGGCATGTAGGTTGCTTCCATGACCTGGCTATTGTAAATAGTGCTTCAATGAACATTGGGGTGCATGTGTCTTTTTGAAATATGGTTTTCTCTGGGTATGTGCCCAGTAGTGGGAAGCTGGGTCATATGGTAATTCTATTTTTAGTTTTTTAAGGAACCTCCATACTGTTCTCCATAGTGGTTGTATCAATTTACATTCCCACCAACAGTGCAAGAGGGCTCTCTTTTCTCCACACCCTCTCCAGCATTTGTTGTTTGTAGATTTTCTGATAATGCCCATTCTGACTGGTGTGAGGTGATACCTCACTGTAGTTTTGATTTGCATTTCTCTAATAACTAGTGATGTTGAGCAGATTTTCATGAGCTTCTTGGCCATCTGTATGTCTTCTTTGGAGAAATGTCTATTTAGATCTTCTGCCCATTTTTGGATTGGGTTGTTTGTTTCTTTAATATTGAGCTGCATGAGCTGTTTATATATTTTAGAGATTAATCCTTTGTCTGTTGATTCGTTTGCAAATATTTTCTCCCATTGTGAGGGTTGTCTTTTTGTCTTGTTTATGGTTTCCTTTGCTGTGAAAAAGCTTTGAAGTTTCATTAGGTCCCATTTGTTTATTTTTGTTTTTATTTCCATTACTCTAGGAGGTGGATCAAAAAAGATTTATGATCAAAAATCATAAATCAAAAAGATTTATGTCAAAGAGTGTTCTTCCTATGTTTTCCTCTAAGAGTCTTATAGTATCTGGTCTTACATTTAGGTCTTTAATCCATTTTGAGTTTATTTTTGTGTATGGTGTTAGGGAGTGTTCTAATTTCATTATTTTACATGTAGCTGTCCAGTTTTCCCAGCACCATTTATTGAAGAGACTGTCTTTCTCCATTGTATATCCTTGCCTCCTTTGTCATAGATTAGTTGACCATAGGTGCGTGGGTTAATCTCTGGGCTTTCTATCTTGTTCCATTGATCTATGTTTCTGTTTTTGTGCTAGTACCATATTGTTTTGATTACTGTAGCTTTGTAGTATAGTCTGAAGTCAGGGAGTCTGATTCCTCCGGCTCCGTTTATTTCCCTCAAGACAGCTTTGGCTATTTGGGGTCTTTTGTGTCTCCATACAAATTTTAAGATGATTTGTTCTAGTTCCGTAAAAAATGTCATTGGTAATTTGATAGGGATTGCATTCAATCTGTAGATTGCTTTGGGTAGTATAGTCATTTTCACAATATTGATTCTTCCAATCCAAGAGCATGGTATATCTCTCCATCTGTTGGTATCATCTTTAATTTCTTTCATCAGTGTCTTACAGTTTTCTGCATAGAGGTCTTTTGTCTCCCTAGGTAGGTTTATTTCTAGGTATTTTATTCTTTTTGTTGCAATGGTAAATGGGAGTCTTTCCCTAATTTCTCTTTCAGATTTTTCATCATTAGTGTATAGGAATGCCAGAGATTTCTGTGCATTAATTTTGTATCCTGCAACTTTACCTAATTCATTGATTAGCTCTAGTAGTTTTCTGGTGGCAGTTTTAGGATTCTCTATGTATAGTATCATGTCATCTGCAAACAGTGACAGCTTTACTTCTTCTTTTCCAATTTGTATTCCTTTTATTTCTTTTTCTTCTCTGATTGCCATGGCTAGGACTTCCAAAACTATGTTGAATAATAGTGGTGAGACTGGACATCCTTGTTTTGTTCCTGATCTTAGAGGAAATGCTTTCAGTTTTTCACCATTGTGAATGATGTTTGCTGTGGGTTTGTCATATATGGCCTTTATTATGTTGAGGTAGGTTCCCTCTATGCCCACTTTCTGGAGAGTTTTTATCATAAATGGGTGTTGAATTTTGTCAAAAGCTTTTTCTGCATCTATTGAGATGATCATATGGTTTTTATTCTTCAATTTGTTAATATGGTGTATCACATTGCTTGATTTGTGTATATTGAAGAATCCTTGCATCCCTGGGATAAACCCCACTTGATCATGGTGTATGATCCTTTTAATGTGCTGTTGGATTCTGTTTGCTAGTATTTTGTTGAGGATTTTTGCATGTATATTCATCAGTGATATTGGTCTGTAATTTTCTTTTTTTGTAGTATCTTTGTCTGGTTTTGGTATCAGGGTGATGGTGGCCTCATAGAATGAGTTTGGGAGTGTTCCTTCCTCTGCAATTTTTTGGAAGAGTTTGAGAAGGTTGAGTGTTAGCTCTTCTCTAAATATCTGATAGAATTCACCTGTGAAGCCATCTGGTCCTGGACTTTTGTTTGTTGGAAGATTTTTAATCACAGTTTCAATTTCATTACTTGTGATTGGTGTGTTCATATTTTCTATTTATTCCTGGTTCAGTCTTGGAAGGTTATACCTCTCTAAGAATTTGTCCATTTCTTCCAGATTGTCCATTTTATTGGCATAGAGTTGCTTGCAGTAGTCTCTTAGAATGCTTTGTATTTCTGCATTGTCTGTTGTAACTTCTCCTTTTTCATTTCTAATTTTATTGATTTGAGTCCTCTCCCTCTTTCTCTTGATGAGTCTGGCTAATGGTTTACAAATTTCATTTATCTTCTCAAAGAACCAGGTTTAGTTTTGTTGATCTTTGCTATTGTTTTCTTTGTTTCTATTTCATTTATTTCTGCTCTGATCTTTATGATTTCTTTCCTTCTGCTAACTTTGGGTTTTGTTCGTTCTTCTTTCTCTAGTTCCTTTAGGTGTAACTTTAGATTGTTTATTTCAGATTTTTCTTGTTTCTTGAGGTAGGCTTGTATAGCTATAAACTTCCCTCTTATAACTGCTTTTGCTGCATCCCATAGGTTTTGGATCGTTGTGTTTTCATTGTCATTTGTCTCTAGGTATTTTTTGATTGCCTCTTTGATTTTTTCAGTGATCTGTTTGTTATTTGTAAGATTGTTTAGCTTCCATGTGTTTGTGCTGTTTACGTTTTTTTCCCTGTAAGTGATTTCTAATCTCATAGTGTTGTGATCAGAAAAGATGCTTGATATGATTTCAATTTTCTTAAATTTACTGAGGCTTGATTTGTGACCCACGATGTGATCTATCCTGGAGAATGCTCCCTGCGCACTTGAGAAGAATGTGTAATCTGCGGTTTTGGGATGGAATGTCCTATAAATATCAATTAAATCTATCTGGTCTATTGTGTCATTTAAAGCTTCTGTTTCCTTATTAATTTTCTGTTTGGATGATCTGTCCATTGGTGTAAGTGAGGTGTTAAAAGTCCCCCACTATTATTGTGTTACTGTCGATTTCCTCTTTTGTAGCTGTTAACAGTTGCCTTATGTATTGAGGTGCTCCTATGTTGGGTGCATATATATTTACAATTGTTATATCTTCTTCTTGGATTGATCCCTTGATCATTATGTAGTGTCCTTCTTTGTCTCTTGTAATAGTCTTTATTTTAAAGTCTATTTTATCTGATACGAGAATTGCTACTCCAGCTTTCTTTTGATTTACATTTACATGGAATATCTTTTTCCATCCCCTCACTTTCAGTCTGTATGTGTCCCTAGGTCTGAAGTGGGTCTCTTGTAGACATCATATATATGGGTCTTGTTTTTGTATCCACTCAGTGAGCCTGTGTCTTTTGGTTGGAGCATTTAATCCATTCACGTTTAAGGTAATTATCATTATGTATGTTCCTATGACCATTTTCTTAATTGTTTTGGGTTTGGTTTTGTAGGTCCTTTTCTTCTCTTGTGTTTCCCACTTAGAGAAGTTCCTTTAGCATTTGTTGTAGAGCTGGTTTGGTGGTGCTGAATGCTTGTTGGTAGCTTTTGCTTGTTGGTAAAGCTTTTGATTTCTCCATCGAATCTGAATGAGATCCTTGCCGGGTATAGTAATCTTGGTTGTAGCTTCTTCCCTTTCATCACTTTAAGTATATCATGTCACTCCCTTGTGGCTTGTAGAGTTTCTGCTGTTAACCTTACGGGAGTTCCCTTGTATGTTATTTGTCGTTTTTCTCTTGCTGCTTTCAATAATTTTTCTTTGTCTTTAATTTTTGCCAGTTTGATTATTATGTGTCTTGGCATGTTTCTCCTTGGGTTTATCCTGTATGGGACTCTCTGTGCTTCCTGGACTTGGGTGGCTATTTCCTTTCCCATGTTAGGGAGGTTTTCTTCTATAATCTCTTCAAATATTTTCTCGGGTCCTTTTTCTCTCTCTTCTCCTTCTGGGAACCCTATAATGTGAATGTTGTTGTGTTCAATATTGTCCCAGAGGTCTCTTAGGCTTTCTTCATTTCTTTTCATTATTTTTTCTTTATTCTGTTCTGCAGCAGTGAATTCCACCATTCTGTCTTCCAGGTCACTTATCCGTTCTTCTGCCTCAATCAATCTTCTGCTATTGATTCCTTCTAGTGTAGTTTTCATTTCAGTTATTGTATTGTTCATCTCTGTTTGTTCTTTAATTCTTCTAGATCTTTGTTAAACATTTCTTGCATCTTCTCGATCTTTGCCTCCATTCTTTTTCCGAGGTCCTGGATCATCTTCACTATCATTATTCTGATTTCTTGTTCTGGAAGGTTGCCTATCTCCACTTCTTTTGGTTGTTTTTCTGGGGTTTTATCTTGTTCCTTCATCTGGTACATAGCCCTCTGCCTTTTCATCTTGTCTGTCTTTCTGTGAATGTGGTTTTTGTTCCACAGGCTGCAGGATTGTAGTTCTTCTTGCTTCTGCTGTCTGCCGTCTGGTGGATGAGGCTATCTAAGAGGCTTGTGCAAGCTTCTTGATCAGAGGGACTAGTGTTGGGTAGAGCTGGCTGTTGCTCTGTTGGGCAGAACTCAGTAAAACTTTAATCCACTTGTCTGCTGATGGGTGGGGCTGGGTACCCTCCCTGTTGGTTGTTTGGCCTGAGGCAACCCAACACTGGAGCCTACCTAGGCTCTTTGGTGGGGCTAATGGTGGCCTCTGGGAGGTCTCACCCCAAGGAGTCCTTCCCAGAACTTCTGCCGCCAGTGTCCTTATCCCCGCGGTGTGCCACAGCCACCCCTCACCTCTGCAGGAGACCCTCCAGCACTAGCAGGTAGGTCGGGTTCTGTCTCCTATGGGGTCACTGCTCCTTCCCCTAGCTCCCAGTGCCCACACTACTTTCTGTGTGCCCTCCAAGAGTAGAGTCTCTGTTTCTCCCAGTCTCCTGTCAAAGTACTACAATGAAATCCCACTAGCCTTCAAAGTCTGATTCTCTAGGAATTCCTCCTTCTGTTGCCGGAACCCCAGGTTGGGAAGCCTGATGTGGGGCTCAGAACCTGCACTCCAGTGGGTGGACTTTTGTGGTATAATTGTTCTCCAATTTGTCAGTCACCCACCCAGCAGTTATGGGATTTGATTTTACTGTGATTGCACCCCTCCTACTGTCTCATTGTGGCCTCTCCTTTGTCTTTTGAGATCATGTTTCTAAATGGAAATCATGTAAAAAATAATTTGTGACCTGTAAAATGTCTTTGCATTTAATAAAAATGACAAAGAACTGGATGACTTAAGTAACAAAAATATTGACTCAAGTCATGATAAAACCTTTTCTACACAAGAGTTAATTCTATCATCCTCAATCCTTCTTAATGACTGGTTTGATTTCCAAATCTACTGAAGAGCAATCAATTGCCTTCTCAAACTCACTTCCAGCTGAGTTTTTAAGGTCTTATTTATCTGAGAAGGATTAACTCTTGCTCCCACTTAAAGCTCATCTGATTCTTCTTCCAAGCTCTCCTGTCTGTTCAACAAATGTTTGTTGAATGTCTGCTGCATGTCAGTCACCGTACAGGGATGCCTAGTAGCAAGGTTACCAAAGTCCTTCTCTCACAAAGCTAACAGACTACAGGGCAGGAAGGAGATATTAAATCAATAAAACCAAAAAAGGACTTTGAGGTTATAATATGTTGTCTACATTTGTTTAGTACTTCAGTGTTTTCAGCACACATAATTTTATTTGCTCTTCCAAGCATACCTCTGATGTAGGAGAGATATTCTTGTCGTTTTATAGATAAGGAAACAGAAATGGGGACAAAGCATTTGCCAGAGGCCACTCCAATAGTAAGTGACCCAGGTAGGATTAAAAGGAATCATGCCCCCTCCATAAATAAATTCAGCAGCCTCTCCTTTTCTGGGCTCCTAAAGATGTTCAGCTTCCCTATCTGTCATAACATTCACTTATCTGCACATTCATCTCCCTCTCTCTTCCTTCTTTTTGTTTTCCAAATAATCAGTTTTGTTTTAGAGCCTTAGAAGAAAAAGTAAAGCAGTCCCTTGAGTTGTTTTATCACAGATGTCATCAGCCCAGCACCATCCAGTTAGGTCCACCAGACATAAGCAGGGATCACTGTGGGCCATGCAAGTTCACCTTCTCATATCACACAGGAAATAGATGGGATTCCCCAGAAGGGAGCCTCTCTTCCATGCTTCTGCAGCAAGCATATTTGCCAAAGAATTTTCCAGTGCTCATCTGAGGTGGGTTCTTGTGTGTGTGTACACATGTACACAACCACTGGCAAGTTAGGGGTGACTGAAAGTAAGGCATGTCCTGCATTCTGTTACCATCGTTGACTAGAGAAATATTTAAATACAGCAGGTCCAGATCAGAAGAATTCCTCTCCTTACTTGGTTAAAGTTCCCAAAACAAAGGTAAGCGTTGGGCAGTGGGAACAGAGAGTACAGAACATAGAGGGAGATAGCGTACTTAGTAGTTTCACGTTTCTCGTTCATTTGTTGAAATAGCTTGCAATACTTTGTGAAACTGCACCTCATCCATCCATTTATCAAGCACGGTAATATCAGTAGAGTCTCTTGGCCAATCTGAACACGAAAGTAGAATTGTGTATGATTCTGTGTCAGCAGAATCAGTGTGCAAGGGGACATATTTCCTTTCACTGTGGAGAGGGTTTGTGCTTGGGGTGCCTATAAATCCATTTTGTTTCAGCGCTCTGGAACTCAGTGAAAATGCCTAAGCAAGCTTCTTGGTGGAGGATTGCATTGGAATATGTTCTCATGCTATAAAATTTAATTGATTCCTTAAATATATTTACTATCTTTCAGTTCACATATATATTTTTTTTTAATGTGAAGAAATAACCAGATGACAAGAGTGAAAAAAATGTGATATGTGTTCTCATGAGCCTTGTGAGTCTTATGGTGAATGAAAGACAATCCTGTTCCTCTGGGGTTCCCGACATGGGTTTCCAGGCAGTGCTGAGAAAAGGGAGGCCTTCAGAGAAATGCAGGACTGGTTTGAGTTTCTGGTCTGCATTGGGAAAGTTGCTTGTCTTTGGTTAGTCTAGGTTTCTTCTTCTATAAGATGGGAATCATACTACCTGCCTAACCATGTTGTTATGTTTAAATCAGAGTCATAAAGTGCCCAATCCATTTCCTCTCAAAGGTAGACTAAGGCGGGAGGGGAACTATATTGAAACACAAGTTAGAAAGAAGCACACCATACAGCAAAGAAACTATAGCATAAAATATGATGACATAACTGAAAAACCAAATGTCTGTCAGAGCAATAAAAGTCAATGGACAAAATTCGTCTATTAAAGGAATAAGACAGTGGGATTGAATTGCAAAGTATTACCTAAAACTTAACTGTATGTTGTTTTTAAAAGACAAAATGAATTTAAAAAGTGATTTAGTAAAGTTGAAAATAAAAGGATGGGCAATATCATACTAGGCATATGTAAACAATCAGAAAGCAGGGATCACAACCTTAATGCCAGACAATGCTGAAATTATGGCATTCAGTGGGAAAAGAAAGGCAATCTGCAGTGATAAAGAGGGCGATCCACATAACGATCTAATTACAATTATTTATGCACCAAAGGATATAGCGTTAATACTCATAAAACCTATATGAAGTACAAAGAGAAATGGAGAGTGCTTCAATAAGAGATTTTCCTTTCTCTTGGCTCATGACAGAGACAGTGGGGGACAATAAATAAGGCTAGGAAGAGTATTAAATCACACAAATAATGAGTTTGGTAATATATATAAACAGAGATTACCCTTTTAAAAAAATGACCTTGGGGCCTTCATAAATTTGATCCCAACAAAATTGTTAGTAAATTAAAAAATTAAAAGCTGTACTGCAATAAATAATCTCTTATCTAACTCAGATAGAATTTAAAACCTTGAAAATAGGGAAGCCAAAATTCTGCTCCCTGGAAATGTAAGAGCTCTCTCTTAAATAATTCCTGGGCTAAAGTGAAAATTAAAACAAAAATTATGGCATATCAGATGTGATGTATGTGCATGTCATACAATGCCACAACAAGGCCAGTTGCATTGCGTGTGTGTACGCACTCACTTGTGCACGTACCACGTAAGTAACTGCTTCCCTTGTTTGATCTCTTCAGAGAAGACGTAGGGATGACTCAGAAACTTCTGAAATACCAAGGTTTAATATGAAGAGGATGCTGATTTATTCCTCCTTTATCTAAAGAATCAGAATAGTGCCTTAAATAAACTGTCATTATTGTCATCTAAGGAGGAAAGTGTGTAAACTTGCTAACAAGTGGGTGTTTTCAAAGTTAAGCTCACTTACTAGGAGGAAACTGAAACCTAGAGGTGATCTAATGTATCTATCTCAGCTCATCACACTGGGGCGTCACAGCTGCTCCTTGAGCACGGGGTGGGCTGGGGGGGCAGCTCACTTCCCTCTCTATTGTGCTCTCCTCTTCAGGTCAGTTTGTTCAGGGGAACTGGTCTACCCGACCAAGGGCCACAGGGCACAAAGAATAAAATGCCCTTAAAATAGCAAGCCCAAGAAATGAGTTCTGAGTAACAAAATCTTAGTCTGAAACATATTCTTCAATTGTCATTTTTCTGACTTACGTTTGTTTTTCATAGACTCCCCTATCAACTCTCGGCATAGCACTGAAATTCCATAACTATTCAATAACCAAGAAGAGTATGAAAGGCTGTGACCATGGATGGTGGGAAATTAATGAGCACATGTAAGTGGTTTCCATGTGTGAAGAATCTAATGAAAAGCCTCGCCCAGGAGTTCAAAGCCTTGGATTCCTTTCCCCCAGAGAGTTGGCAGTTTACTATATACAGACAGGGGAACTGAGGACTACAGGAGTTAAATAACTTGTTGAAGGTCACTCAGCTCATAAGAGATTAACCCAGGATTCAAGTCTTTATGGCTCCCAAGTCCCTGTTTCCATCACTGCTCTGTGCTGCTGGGCTATGGATGTACACGCTTCATACTTTATAAAAATAATTGGCAGAAAAACCATTGCAGCCATGGAGGAAAATAGTAAATAGTCCTGATGATTACAAAAGCTAGAAACCATTAGCCAATTCTGTGCAGTAGGAGAAAGAAGCTGAGAGAAATTTAGGCGCCTGGGCTTCCTGAACTGATCTAGAAAGTCCTTACTCTCTCCCTTCATTCATCCTTTAGTTGTTGTTATTGTTTACTTGCTTCTAAAGTTATAATAGGTCTTGTATTAAAAAAAAAAAAAAAATACAGGATGCCCTGTCTTTGCCAAATAGCTTCTCAGTTTACTTTAAGGAAACTTGTGAAGCTAGCCTGAGGGACTTGTCTGCTAATTCTTTGCTCACTGCTATTCCGTGAATGAAACCTTCCCTTTCTAAATGATTTTCCTGAACAACCTTCTTTGATTTCATTTAGACTCTTAGGTGACTTGCTAAATAGTCATTGATCCTTTTGGAGTAGAATCTCCCTGCTTTAATGGCTTTCTTGGATCCATTATTAACATGTGGCCTGTACTCCTTTTGGCAGTATTTTTGAATCAAGGGTCTATTAAGTAAGAGGCAGAAGACCTAGGTTCAAATTGCAGCCTTGTTATTTAGTAGCTACGTTAACTAGGACAAATTATTTAATCACTTTGATTGTCAGTCTGCAAAATGAGGTAATGAGGTGGGGTTTTTCGGCAAGCATTCAATGAAATGATGCTTACCACACACCAGAACATCTTAGCTATGATTAATAGGATTAATAGGATTGCTAAGGAAATGACATTGGATGCATAAGTACTATTGAATGCGCCCCAAGGCTTTAAAGATACTGCATTTTGGTATTTAATTAGAGGTCCAGAAAACAAATCTTTACAAATCTATTGTAAGTTTGTATGCTTAAAATAAAGCAGTGCTTTGAAAATGAGATGCTTTTTCCCGCTAAGTAACAACCCCTGCCACCCATGATGTATTGCTGCCAAAATATGAATAGTTTCCTCCTGCAAATACCAGGAAAGCTCTCTGCCCTAAATACATTCCCTGAAGGGCCAGCTCTTCACTTTGTCTTCTGGGTTGGCTGAAATACTATCAGATTCTTTTGATACTAGTTGTACCCATGGGATTTAAAATGCCAGCCCTTCCCACTATCAGTCTTTTTCATTAGAAAGGCTCTAATTGAACTAATTCCTGGCACCTTGCTGCTAAGGTTAGCCTAAAGGCTTTGGGTCTGTCATGGAGAAGGAAGAAAAAGTAATGCTGACACCAGGAAGCCTAGTGATCCTGAATTCAGAGAACATAGGGTGGGGTATGAGTGCTCAGGGCAACTAGAATGCAGTATACAAACCTGAAGAAATGAACAGCCTTCCTACAAAGCTTTTGTCCAGCAAAGTTCCGGAGGGGAAGGCTGTTGGTGCGTTAGAAAGTGCTAGGGTTTAGTATCCGGTGAACTGTGTCCTAATGCTGCCTCTGCTTACTTGCTATTTGAACTTTAACAAATTACTTCACCTCTTTATGTCTCAGTTTTCTTACCTGTCACGTGTCTGCCCATGTAAACTAACACTTGCTGGGTTTCTCCAATCTCTCGCTTTATTTTACTTTCATTTAATAAACCACCACTATGCCCCATTACATACTGTCCCCCTGTAAACTCCAGCCCAAGCATGGTTTCAAAGACCCCTTTCCTCTTGACTCCTCTTTAATGTCGAAGTGAGGCTAATCTTTGCAAGAAAACTCTAGTAAATATTAATGGAGAATTCCAATAAAAACTATGAGATACAGATAACAATCATCATGATTTTGGAATGCAGGCTTCTGATCCCAAGATGACCAACTAGAGTAGACTCTGGCCCCAACAGCTTGACTAAGCTTTCAGGCACCTCTCAGATGCTGGCTTCCGCTTAGCCAGGTGGCCACCTGCAGCTGCTGTCTCTTCCTCGTATCCCAGGAGCTGGTCTATCCGCCCATCAGCTCCTGAACTTCAGCCAATTGCAAAAGATTCATCCTGAAATATACGTGAATGATTTGAACTGTAAAATCATGGGTTACCCCTGTGTTCTTCACACTGAATGCCAGCATCTGATCCATGGAACATGTGTGGTTCCCAAATGCTTTGGGGACCTGGAGTGATGGGCATTCACAGATTGCAGTGGAGGACGTCCCCCTTCAAGCCTAGTGTCTATTGTTTCCCTCTGAGAATTTCAGCCAATCCACAAGACAGGCCTCCACTTGTGGCCAGAGTAGGCAATTCTTTTTTTGTTAGGCAGTTATTTATGTTCAAAGAAGAGAGAGGACTAAGAGAATTAAACCCGTATTTCTTCTAATTATAAGTATTGGTGAGGAAAGCAACAGGTAAGAGATAGTTGGTAGTACTGCTATTTTATTTAGCAGAGGAGAAAATCAAGGGGACAGAAGTGACTCAATGACAATCACTTAGCATAGGATGGATAACTACCATCAGCTCTACCATAAGCATCTCCGTTTATGAAGCTCAAATGACCAAAGTGTCAGTGAATTCGCTGTTGACAGGAGACAGGAATGCAGTTGACAGGCCCTCATGCTCTGTGTCCCCCTACCCTTACTCCTCAGGTACTGCGGCTCCTACATGGATCACCAGACGATTTTCCGAGTGCCCAACTCCTTGGTTCATGTTCAGCTTCAGTGCAGTTCAAGGCTTTCGGACAAGCCACTTTTGGTGGAATATGGCAGTTACAACATCAGTCAACGTAAGCCGGGGATCAGCCCCTTAGAAAACCGTAATGAAGGGTTAAACAGAGGCTAACACTTTATGACTCTAAACGTTGAGAATTTAAGGAATGAAAACTGCTTCTTTATTTCTGCTATTGACTAGTATACTTTTATAATAATATTTAAATAACTATATAGCAGGAACAAAATATATGATAAATATTACATACAGTTATGTATTTATTATGCTGAAGTTTAAATTATAGAAGAAATAATATCGTTTGTTACAATTGAAAAATAGTTTCTTACATTATTCCTGAAATATAGGACAATTTCTTGATTCATTGTTCTTCTTGCTAGCCATAAGTTTTTGTAAATATGAGGTTTACGCCAACATTTGATGGATTGGAGGGCGGCAGTTGCAACTCACTGTGGCTTCTGATGCATAGAAGGACTGGTCTTTCAAGGAGAGTCCAAATATCAGCCTGCAGAGTGTTGAACTTCACACTGAGGATTGCTGGAACAGTGGCCAGGAAGCGGTCAGCAGAAAAGGCAATGTCTGAGGGAAGTCATCAGTGCTGGAGAGAGTAGATACTGACCCAGGAAATTCTCAACCCGTTTTTTTTTTTTTTGTCTTAAACAGTAGTCTCTGAGGTTTAATAATCTAATTGTATTTTTTTGTAGTAGAAATTAAAATATATGACAATTCAAATAGGAGACTTTCATCTGTATTCCACCTACAGTCACTTCTCCTGCCACTGGGATGCCACTGCTTGGAGAAAGAGTGATTGGGTCTCAACCCATTTTAAAAGGCGGAAAGTAAGAGTTAACCACTTAGGAATCCATGAGGTTAAGTCCCGAGAGAAAACTCAGTTAGACCCTTCCTTCTTTGCCAATGCTAATATACCTGCTTCTGAATTCAGAATATTACACTTCTGAATATCAGAATATTACAATTCCCATCAATGATACGGGTAACTAGTAAGCTATCTTTTTTTTTTTTTTTTTTTATAAATTTATTTATTTATTTTTAGCTGTGTTGGGTCTTCGTTTCTGTGCGAGGGCTTTCTCCAGTTGCGGCGAGCGGGGGCCACTCTTCATCGCGGTGCGTGGGCCTCTCACTATCGCGGCCTCTCTTGTTGCGGAGCACAGGCTCCAGACGCGCAGGCTCAGTAGTTGTGGCTCACGGGCCCAGTTGCTCCGCGGCATGTGGGATTTTCCCAGACCAGGGCTCGAACCCGTGTCCCCTGCATTGGCAGGCAGATTCCCAACCACTGCGCCACCAGGGAAGCCCAAGCTATCTTATTTTTAACTCTTATTTCAAACCGTGACTATTTCCTAGGAGCTCATGCTCTCCATCGTGTGCCGTTGAGTTAGTGCTTGACCTGACCATGCACCCTCCCCATTCTTTTGCACAAAGCACAGGCTAGGTAGCTTATAAAGAACAGAAATTTATTTCTCACAGTTCTAGAGTCTGGAAGTCCAAGATCAGGGTGCCGGCATGGTCGAGTGAGGGCCGTCTTCTGGTCTCAGACTTCTCGTTGTGCCCTCGCATGGCAGAAGGGGTGAGAGCGCCCTGTGCGGCCTCTTTTATAAAGGCCGTCACTCATCCCGTTCACGAGGGCTCTGCCTCCGTCACTTAATGACCTCCTGAAGGCCCCACTTCCCCCTACCATCACCCTGGGCATTAGGATTTCAACATATGAATTTGGGGGCTGGGGAACACAAATATTCAGACCACGGCAGAGAGAAAGGATTTATTAGTACTATCATGTTTAGCTATAAGCCAAGGATTAAAGATTCCATTCCAGGGAATGGATCTTTGATGAGTAGCCTGGTTGAAGTGCACTAGGAGTCCTGAGTTTTGAGACCAGTCATTAATCTCTCTAGGTCCAACTTCTAAGATCAGTGGTTACTAATACATTTTGCCATAGAGATCCCTTGAAAATGTAATTAAAGGCACAGACCCTCAGAACGATGCATCTGGTCATAGGGGATTCAGAAACACCAGAAGGCCATTTAAATTCCCCAGAGATTCTAAAGACCGCACACTGAGCATACTGGACTCAAAGGCATCTTCCAGCTTTCTCTTTCTTCAAGTCTGTGATAAAGCCAGGTTGCTGAGTCGAGCATGGAGGTGTAGGAATTTGTACATGTGACCTGGCTGCAACGTCGATTCAGAGCTTCTGGTGGATTAGTTTGATTTCTTTGCTCTCTTAAATACTCCTTTTTGGCCTTTCAATTACCAGCTATAGCTTCGTTTTGATGGAGAAATTGTATAATTACTACCGCTATGTTGCCACTCAGCCACTTAACAATTCACATCTCTTTGTCAATGTGGTCTGGTGACTTTTAGGGACCCACACAGATTTCCTATGTCTTATTGTCTCTAGCCTGTCCTGTTGGATCTTTTAGATGCTCCTCCGGTTTATGTGTCCCTCAGGCCCAGCGCTGTGATGGAGTACATGACTGCTTTGATGAAAGTGATGAACTCTTCTGTGGTGGGTATTTAAGCTTCTACTATGACTTTCTTAGGAATAAATAGCTTGTCAGGATCACTGTTGCTGCTGATGCATATCCTGGGTCTTTGGAGCTGTTATCTATTGCCATGTAATAAACTAGCCCCCAAACTCAGTGGCTTACGACAGTCATTTGTTCTGGGTCATTCATCTGTGTGTTGTCTCAGGTGTGACCAGTCTAGGCTGGGCTCAGCTGGGTGGCACTGCTTTAAGCTGTGGCTCCTCCTGAGCTTGGTTCTTCTCAGGTTGGGGTTGGTTCTACTCCTCATGGTTCTTTTCCTTGTTGAGCTAGTGGCCTGGCCCTGGCAGTGGTAGAAGCAAAGGAGGGGTGACCAAAAATATAAGGTTCCCCTTAAGTCCTGGGCTTGGAGCTGGCACACCATCACTTGTGTCATATTCCATCAGTCAAATAGCTGAGGCCATAGTCAAGGGGCAGGGAAGTTTATTCTGCACACTTTGGGGCCATGGCAAGGGTGGGGATGCATAATACTATCATAGAGAATGAGGATCTATGGTTAGTAAATCAATCAACCACAATCTTAAACATAATCCTATTTTAAAGCACAGATCTTTCCTCTAGAAAGAAGTTCAGAATCTGCAGAGAAGTAAACACTTTCAGCATGCTCATTTATGGAGCACAGGTGTTGAGAATAAAAGAATTGATTTTTTTCTTTTTTACCTGTATAGTTTGCATCAACATCACATTGGTAATAACTAAGTGGTGGGGTATTGGATATTCTTATTTTGGGCAGAGAGTCTCTGTATTGGTTTTTCATTACTATTTGCACATCATTCCTGAATCTATCTCCAGTTTCAGGGAGCAATATGGGGAGAATAGTTCACCGGACCATACGACACCCCTGGCAACACTTTCTCCTAAAGATCCAGAGTTTAATTCCAATACAATTGCAATGGTGAAGCTATTTAATCTTTTTCATATTTTGGAGAAATATTAAAGTTAATATAACTAACTGAAAAATTGTGTTCATAAAAAAATAACCTGTAACTCTACACCTTTTTTTTTTTATTGACAAAACAAAATAAAACCCTCTTAACTTAGGCTTCATTAACAATTTAAATCTATAGGGTCTTCTATTTCTTAAGAAAATAAATACCATTATATAGTGATTGAGGTTGCTTTTGTTTTTTTTTTCTTTTTAATAAATTTATTTATTTATTTATTTATTTTTTGGGTGTGTTGGGTCTTCGTTTCTGTGCAAGGGCTTTCTCCAGTTGAGGCGAGCGGGAGCCACTCTTCATCGCGGTGCGCGGGCCTCTCACTGTCGCGGCCTCTCTCGTTGCAGAGCACAGGCTCCAGACGCGCAGGCTCAGTAGTTGTGGCTCACGGGCCCATTTGCTCCGCGGCATGTGGGATCTTCCCAGACCAGGGCTCGAACCCGTGTCCCCTGCATTGGCAGGCAGATTCTCAACCACTGTGCCACCAGGGAAGCCCCCTTGTTTTTTATGTTATTATTATTCCCTACTATTATGCTCCAAATGAAAGTGACTGTTTTTTAGTAATCATCATTTCTCATCATGCCATGTTGGGAGCTATTCTCTAGGAGTTGACTGGGTACTAGATACTCTCAGAGTAAATAAATGAACTATTTCAGGGCAGCAACGTCCTCCGCCTGCTCCTCACAAGACATGCCTCTGAAAAAACAGGAGCAGATAACAAAAATGATAACTTTTCAAAAAACCAGAAATGTCTAAGGAATTATACCTTCTAAGAGTGCTTGCTACTATATTGTGCCTGTCACTGGTCTAAATGCAATTCCCGAAAATATTCCAAAGAAGAAAAATTGTAACAGATTTACACTGGTATTCCTAGTTCAGGGAATGAATGTCTCAGGGTAAAATAATTTTAAAGAGAGTTTTCCTTACCAATAGACTACAAGTCTGCTGTTCTTTAAGATCTCACATTCGTTAATCTAGTGAACAAAATTGTAGTGAGCACCTACTATTTGATCAGGTGCCTGAAGAACAGAGATGAGTAAAACAAAATCCCGAATCTCAGGACACTCCACTTTGTTTAGGAAGGTAGACAAGTTCAATTTAGATAACAGCTTATGATTTTTATTTTCCTTAAAATCTTATGATGCATTTAATTGTAATTAAAGAAACAAACCACCAGAGTTCAGTGTATTTCTCCACAAGCAAAAGTCATATCTGACAAACTCAAAGTGCTAAGAATTACACCAAAATTTAAACACGTGCTTTTCCTCATGGAGGTGTCAGTTTTGAGAAAACACATGTTTTGTTTTGTTTAAGTCATCTTAACCATTTGCACATTTTGAGGGGCACTGCTGGTCATCAGGGAGTCCCACTGATGTCTCAGGCTCACGAGCTTTCTGACTGTTCTCCTTCCAGTGACTCTTAAACCTGCCTGCAACTCCAGCTCCTTCAGGCAGCACGGCCCTCTGGTCTGCGACGGCTTCAGCGACTGTGAGGACGGCCGGGATGAGCAGAATTGCACTCAAAGTGAGGAGGAGCCCTCTGCACTTTGCTGTTCTTCTAATCAGACTCTTCTAAGCCCAAATCAAAATATCTCTCTTGGGTTAGGGTAATCGACTTGTCCCAGTTTCCCCACAGAAAATCCCAGGTCCCGGGAATCCTCCTGGGCCCAGACAAAGCGGAAGAGTTGGTCACTCTAACTGGGGTGAAGTGTGTGTGTGTGTGTGTGTGTGTGTGTGAATTCTGGAAGATTTTCCTTGCTGACTTGCTTTTAATGCTGTTCACGACTCAAGGAAACTGAGGATCGGATATAGAGGGATTTGCCAGATAACTGTGATAGGGTATGGTCTATTCTAGCCCCTGCAAAAACACACACTGCCAGAGTTGTGAACAAATGTGCAGTAATTCACAAAAATCTGTCCATTCCCCCCCACCCCCAATGGTATAAAAGGACTGAGTATGGTGTTGATTTTTGCTCAAAAATTTTCTTGGGGAGCAAGGCAAAGTAATGGCAAAGAAGTCATGGCTTAAGCCACTGATATGGCCAACTGCTTGGCATCTCCCCTACAGTGGAAGAAAGGAGAGACTATTGGGTTGATTTTCAGCCAGTGCACCTGCCTGCCTTCCTTTCAGTGGCTCTGCTGAGATGCAGGGACGGGACAGTGTGGGGTTGCTTCATTTCCCTCTGCCATGTTTCCCAGAGCAGCAAATACCGATCCTGTGGCTAAGCCATCCTTTGTGGACGGAATTCAGTGTCATTCACTCAAATCTGTCTCTGAGTAGGAAAAATTCTTTCTTCTTTGCTCATTTTTAGGTATTCCGTGCAACAACAGAACTTTTAAGTGTGGCAATGATATTTGCATTAGGAAACAAAATGCAAAATGTGATGGCACTGTGGACTGTCCCGATGGAAGTGATGAGGAAGGCTGCAGTGAGTAGAAACATGTTCCTTCTGATCCTTTGTATTTGTTCCTGAGTTGATCTGTTTTTCATTTTTAGTCCCTTCTTGGTGTAATGCCCCAGGCAGAAGTTGCCACAGGCCAGGGAAGAATAGTAAACATTGGTGAACTGAATCTGAAATGGTTTCTCAGAATTAAAAATTCTAGAGTGGATTCTGTCTTCTTTCTTGATAATAAGCATTCATGCACTAGATGTTTATACTGAGAACTTTCCCTTTCTAATAACTCTAATCAAGGGATAAGCTCTTAAATAAAAAAACTATGAGAAAGGAAATAGGTACTGGAATGCCATGGATGACTTTGTTAATTATGCCTTATGTTGTGATCAATGTCAAGTGCTGGTTCGTTCCTTAGCTATGACCTGAGAACTATAATCCACCATATGTTATTATTAGTTGTGTGGTTTCTAACTGGCCATGTGCCAACATGTTAATTATATATCCTTATCAATACTATTTACACTGGAAAATAATTGCTCTGATAACTAGTTTTTCTTAACTAGGTTTTTTAAAAAATTAATTAATTAATTATTTTACTTTTGGCTGCATTGGGTCTTTGTTGCTGTGCACGGGCTTCCTCTGGTTGTGGCTAACAGGGGCTACTCTTTGTTGCGGTGTGTGGGCTTCTCATTGCTGTGGCTTCTCTTGTTGCAGAGCATGGGCTCTAGGCACGAGGGCTTCAGTAGTTGCAGCACGCAGGCTCAGTAGTTGTGGCTCGCGGGCTCTAGAGCACAGGCTCAGTAGTTGTGGCACACGGGTTTAGTTGCTCCACGGCATGTGGGATCTTCCTGGACCAGGGCTCGAACCCGTTTCCCCTGCGTTGGCAGGCAGATTCTTAATCACTGTGCCACCAGGTAAGTCCAACTAGGTTTTCATTTGTTTGGGACTTAACAAATTCTCTCCCAAATCAGCACAACTTCAAGGACACTCTCAATTCTGTTGCATTTGGAACTAATCTTTTTTCTCTACCTAACAACCTGAACTCCACGGCTCCTGTTCTTATCAGTACAGCTGTTACTAATAGGTCCCCTCCTCCCCTCATGTGTGTTATTGTACAGAGACTCTGTGTCAAGGCCTATTTTCCGGAGGGAGGTAGTGGTTTGTTGGTGCTGGTTTCAGACAGACCCCCATCTCGCCTCTCTGGATAAGCAGGGGATTTCAAATTGCTTATCTGGTTAGTCAGTTCCCAACCCAGCTCAAAACTTGACTGGATTTCCAGTTTTTCTTCCAAGTCTGCCTTTAACACATGTGACCCTTCCTCTCCTAAAGGCTGCAGCAGGAGTCCCTCCACCCTCCAACGCATCATCGGGGGCACTGACACCCAGGAAGGGGGTTGGCCATGGCAAGTCAGCCTCCACTTTGTTGGATCTGCCTACTGTGGAGCCTCAGTCATCTCCAGGGAGTGGCTTCTCTCGGCCGCCCACTGTTTCCATGGAAACAGGTAAGGCATCGCAATTCTTACTCTGAAGTGACCACAGACCACAGACCATACACCTGCCCCCACGTTGTGGGAAGAAGCTCCCTGTTGGACACATTCAATCAATTCAATTGGTGGTTTTTTATTTTGTTTTGTTTTTGTGACATCAAATGTATGCCGAACATTCTTTTTAGGTATTATTGATATAAAGAGAAGAACACAAAGGAATATCAAGAATGAATAGGCTTTTGCCAGACTGAGCAAATAGGATAGGGCTTTCAAGTCAGAAGGAATTCTGTGGGAACGTGTGAAGACTATGGAGTATGGGAATGTGTGGAGAACGGGTATTAAAGGATCACTGGAGTACAGGAATCCCTGTTTAGAGCGTGAGGGTAGCGATTCTGCATCCAATTTCCAGTGTAGAGGTGGGGAGGATTCCCACAGTCCCAAGCAATTCTCTGACATTAGCTGGGTGTCCTACAATTCAACTCAATTCTGACTTTGTCTACCCAGAAAGACACTCAGATTAAACAGTTTAGGGGCTCAGTCCTACAAAACTACGCCTCTCCCCCTAATTCAGATGCCAATCCAAAGCCTAGGTTGCCACCTGAGCTTCTGACTGACCGGTTATAGAGTGGAGGTTCTAATGACCCCCTCCTTGGATTTTATTAATTTGCTAGAGCAGCTCACAGAACTCAGAGAAACATTTTACTTGCTGGCTTACTAGTTGATTATAGTAAGATATAACTCAGGAACAGTCTGATGGAAGGCATGCATAGGGCGAGGTATGAGAAATGGTACAGAATTTTCCATGCCTTCCTGGTGTGCATCATTCTCTCCGAATCTCCACGCGTTCACCAACATGGAAGCTCTCCAAACCCCGTCCTTTTGGAATTTTATAGAAGCTTCCTTACAGAGGCATGATTAATTAAATCATTGGTCATTGGCCGTGGATTCAACCTCTAGCCCCTCATTCCTCCCTGGAGGTCGGGAGTGGAACTGAAAGTTCTAACCCTCCAATCACATAGTTGGTTCTCCTGGTGACCAGCCCCCAGCCTGAGTTGCAGTCCCAAAGTAACCTCATTAACATAACAAAAGACACATTTGTCCCTCTCATCACTTAGGAAATTCCAAGGGTTTTAGGAGCTCTGTGCCAGAAATGGAAGGAAAACCAAGTATATATTTCTTATTATAAATCACAATATCATGGGGGGATCATGAAAAAGTCCATTAGGCTTGTCGTCCGAAGGGCTCTGTCTGCCTTTACCAATGGGATTATTATGGGGCAGACACTCTCCCAGCTAAGGGTGAAAGGAAAGCTCAGAAAACAACTTCACTAAAAAGTAACCTTATTTGGAATCTATTGGATCTTAGGTACAAAAATATGCCATTCATTTCTCATTCAGAATTTTTTAAAGTGGAGTATTTCAATGAATTTATACGATTAGAGTATTTGTTTCTCCTGGAAATTACAGGATTCATGTTAATGACTAAAATGGCTACACTTCTGTTCCACCATTAGTCTTTTATCCTAAGAAACTGTTCCAAGTAATACGTGACCCTCAATACTCCCCTGGGTCCCCAGTGCTGCCTGTGAGATGTCAGCTAAGCAGATAAATGGCCACACTCTTTGGGATCCGTCCTGATTTTTCTTCCAAGGCTTCCACATTCTCTTCACCCCACCAGAGCAAGGCTGCTGCACCCATGGAGACAGAAACCTCAGGTGGAGGTTACAAGACCCTCGATGACTTCATGCCAGGCTACTGGGGTCAGGATTAGAATTCTGGAAGGGCTCATAGGGAGTGGGACCCTGTGAATAGTCAAGTTTGAACAGTTAGAGCAGTGATCTTTAAGGCTTCTGGTAGTTTTCAAGAAGGAATTTCCTTACATTCCTGCTTGGAATACTTTGATTTCTAATCTATTTTGGTATTCATATCATTTGAATTTGGCAAAAGGATCCCCAGACCACTGTCTTACTGGCCCTGTCTCTGTCTCCATCAAATACCACTGTCAGCATGAATAGGGAGAAGGTAACAAATGAATTGCAGTCACTAACAATCTTGACCTGTGTGTGATTCCTGAAATACTGGTGGCAAGAAAATTGCCAGCATGTCCTTAGAGTGGCATTGAGGAAATTTTCTGGAACTTAGCTATCATTCACCAGCCCTGCTCTACCTTACTTCATCTTTGGTTTTACTAAGGAGACAAGGGAGGCTCAGAGAAGTTGTGCTTCTTGCCATGCCCATGGACAGAGGCAACGACCAGGATAGGGACTGAAAGTCAGACCCCCCCTTCCTGCAGCCCTCCTCCCTCTGTGGAGTGCTCTTTTCCAAACCGTGTCTGGTTCTTCAGGCCTCTGACTCCGTGCTTCATTCCTTTTGTACCAGACTCTCCGACCCCACACCATGGACTGCTCACCTTGGCATGTACGTGCAGGGGAATGCCAAGTTTGTCTCCCCAGTGAGAAGAATTGTGGTCCACGAGTACTATAACAGCCAGACCTTTGACTATGATATTGCCTTGCTACAGCTCAGTGTCGCCTGGCCTGAGACCCTGAAACAGCTCATTCAGCCAATATGCATTCCTCCTGCTGGCCAGAAAGTGCGCGGTGGAGAGAAGTGCTGGGTGACCGGCTGGGGGCGAAGGCACGAAGCAGGTGTGTGTGTCAGTGAATGCCATGCCCTCCCCTCCAGATCATAGTAACTCGTGTTGATGTAGTGCTTTAGGGTTCATGGAGAGGGTTTTTGTATACGATCTCATTGAGCCTTCTAAAAACTCTGAGAGGTGGAATGGAGGAGAGTATTATAATTCTTGTTTTATGATGCTTTCCCCTTGCCCCCAAAAGAAGCAGGACCCACTTCTTAAGGGAAGGTCTCTGAGCAAGGCAGGACTAGATAGATAGTATGGGCCCTTTGCAAACTCAGAGGGGTTTGCTAGTTCCCTTTCATCCAAAAAAATTGACTCATTTTCATAAAGAAGAGAAGGATACTCTGTCACACACACACACACACACACACCTTACTGTGTCAACTCATAGACAGTTATCTGGAGGATGATGAGAGTATGTCCTTCACAAGGGCAACTAAGTGGCCAAGTGAATGAGAGTGAGGGCTGAAATCCAGCCTGCCCTTAGCTTCCCAGACTGCAGATTCAGGCATAGGAGGTTAAATCAGCCTATAATTGATCCACGCAGAGGGGATGCCTTTTTACAATTCTTCCACCCAGAGGGGGCATCTTTTTTCATGTGCACAAAGGTCAGACTTTATGGTAGGGAAGTCCCTACATCTGTCCTGCCAAGGTTTTTATGGCCTAGGATTCTAAATACACAGTAAGGAGAAGAATCCAAAGTTTTAATCCAAAGGTTAGAGCTAATGCTTTCCCTTGATCTCCCAGTCATCTTGGATTCCCTTGCAGTCATTTCCAAGGGCTTAGGACAGATACATTTTCTGTAAGTCTTGAACCTTATCTTGGCCTTGCTTTGACACTCTCTAAAGATTCACTATGGGCAGCTTCTCCAGTGCCAACTGCCTACATTTAGTTATTGAAATCATGAAATTCACCACCTGTTTGGCCCTGCTGAGGGAAGGCAGATCACTGCTCGAACACCTATAACCTATCAGGTCTGTGCTCAGGACTTTAATTACATCATCATATATCACAAGAGGAAAGAGTCTATTCAACCACCATATCATGGGACATTTTTTTTACAAGCATGAGTGTGTGAGTGTTTCTTTTTCTGAATCATCTTAGCCACAGAGGTTAGAAAAGGAAGTGAAGGGGCTATATCCACAGTGTTATGTTTTTATGGTTCCTAGGATACTCCCATATGTCAGTTATAATGCTCCACTTAAGGGGCCTTCCTGACCAGTGAATATTGGTAATAACTGTTACTGATTCACAGTCCTGAAGGCAGGAGGTACTTGGTGAAGGAGTATGGCACAGTAGCTCAGATGGTCGAGTCAGACCTTGGGTCTGAATCCTGCTCTGTTACTCGCTCTTCGTGTGCCACTGGTTAAATCCTTTATCCTCCTAAGCCTCCATTTCTTCATCAGAAAAATGGTTATCATAATAGAATTTACCTAAAAAAATTGTTATGAGGGTAAAAGGAGAAAATGAGTAAATTGTCTAATAAAGTAAATGTAATCATTACTGTGATTTCTACTTCTATGTGTTTTCCAGACAATAAAGGCTCCCCTGTTTTGCAGCAAGCAGAGGTAGAGCTCATTGACCAAACCCTCTGTGTTTCCACCTATGGGATCATCACTTCGAGGATGCTCTGTGCGGGCGTCATGTCAGGCAAGAAAGATGCTTGCAGGGTAAGTCATCCTACGTTCCCCTTGCCTAGCATGTTGTAGTTTCCATAAATGCTTTCATGTTTAATCTATACAACACTGGGCAATAACTCGGGCAGGGGCCTACCTTCATTCGTATATTAATTATAATCCAATTGTCTGAGATCAGGGAAAGGTGATTAAATAGTAATTGGATCTGTAAAACTCATTTTCTAGTCTCCATGTATTTTCCTCCAACAAGTAGGGAATGAAGTCAGCATTTATCATTCTGCCATGATTTTCTTATAACCAAAAACTAAAAAACAAAGCAGAACGCACACACGCAGTGTTTTAGGATCACTACCTATATGCATGGCCCAGAGGTAGAAGTCAACCTACCTTCCAAGATAACCATGCCTCAAAAGGTTATTGTAAGGATTAAATGACCCAAAACAGTGCTTAGCACATACCAGCACTAAATAAATGTTAGCTATTATTATTATTGTCATTATTATTACTATTGAGGTTTGTTATTTTTTTGGAGGTATGTGAGAATTGTTTCCTCTGCAAGAATCTTCTAATGTCACTCTTGGCCTAAAGAATCTAGTTTCTTATGATGAATTCACCTTTTTGATAATAGGAAAAATAATTCTAAAATGACATTAGAAGTTTCACATTATTTCTTGTTACTTCCCCAAACTGCATAGTAGTTAGCCAAGCAAGAGCCTGTCAGAGTAGGAGTTTGCTCACAATTCATTAGACACCTTAATGCAAAATTGATGATCATGGGACAAATGTGCTTTTTACTTACATTATCTTCTTGTGTAGGGAGATTCGGGTGGACCTTTGTCCTGTCGAAGAAAAAGTGATGGAAAATGGATTTTGACTGGCATTGTTAGCTGGGGACATGGATGTGGAAGACCAAACTTTCCTGGTGTTTACACGAGGGTGTCAAACTTTGTTCCCTGGATTCATAAATATGTCCCTTCTCTTTTGTAATTGTGCAAGTTTGATTTTTGACTGTGTTTTATGTGATAGATTCTTTAAAAAAGAATGCAGTAATTATCAGTAAAATGAGATATTTTTTTTCTGCTGGAACTCTCAGATTGCATACATTTGGTATTGAAAGTCAGAAAGATTAATATGTATTTTATTCCCTGAAAAACTGTCTCAAGGATAGAGCTGTATTCATTCTTAAGCATCAAAGGGCCATTGATTCAGGAATGGAAGAAAACTAAAGTAATGTCATGAACCAAACCTCTAAAATAAGACAAAAAGTGGGTGAGATGCTCAAGAATCCATACCTTACTTTATGTTCCTATTCAAGGGCAGATATTTATAAGGATCCAGGCAAAACTGATTTATTGAAATAAGTTCCATTAAAAAAACCATGCCAGATCTTCAGTGTTCTAATGAAATTAAATGCATAAAAATGACTCCTTCACAATTGCAAATAAAGCTAAACTCAGTTATTGACAGAGGAAGTACCTATATTGTTATTTTCCAATCCAATTTGTCTAACCATATCACAGGACTTTTCTTCAGCTGTAACATGGTAATATTGTGTACAGAGAACCATCAAACAACTAACAAAACTTATTTGTCAATTACTAATTAGTAATCTTCACTAAAACAATAGAATGAAGCATTGTGGTAGTTGGATTGAAAGCACTTACAGGGGATTTACGAAAATTGTGGCAATGCTGGTCAGCAGTTGAAAGACAAAGGAATTTTTGGAAAGTGAAAATTTTCAGAATATTATCATCTGACTTCTGATCCCTTTATAAAACTCCAATGGCCAAGACTTTATTTTATTATCAGAGCCGTGTAATACCTAGCATAGTTGTAAACCTATAGTACATGCTAAATACATCATAGTTATTGATTTATTTTGTTTTGATTTAGAGTGTTTCACACATAATCTCAGAATAATCTTTTCATTAATAGAGGCCGTACTTAACAATATCACCAAATAGGTAGAAACAGCAGAAAGGAGAAGAATGATATTATTTTTTTCCCTGGGGCAAAGTCAAAGAAAGTAATAGCAATGCTATTTTTAAGTAGGGTCCAAAATAATGAAACTGGATTTCATAGGACCTCGGAAAAACTTAATGTAACAGCAAACGAAGAGAGAGTAAAAGGTGTCATAACCCAGATCAGATAGTAAGACTGAAACCTGGATATGATTTCCCTGAGATAGTGAATGTTTTCCATTTCACAAAACATATTTTGATTTGCTAAAAGACTGTTTCCTTCAGATAAAGGAAAAGTGTTTTAATGATACACCTCTGAATAGGTCCCTGAGGATTCAGTAAACTGGCTGTGGCATAGCGCAATTCAGAGGGCCAAGTGTTCTCCTTAATCCACAAAGGGAGATTTAGCTACTGAACCCATGGCATAGAACAACAAATTAGGCTGACAGTTCTTAAAACCTAGGTTTATTTTGCCTGATATTGCTGTGACCTAGGTACACGGTGAATTGTACTTTTTACTTATGGTGATTTCTAAGGAGATTTGCTATTCAACAAAATACCTCACAACTTTGCATAACTTTGTGATCTCAGTTAGGAGATGGAGGATGGCTAGCATGATCTATCAGATTCATCAGAGGGAGTTTTCAAACCACGCATACATGCTACCATTCTAAGCACTTGCTGGTGCTAATGTGAGTGTACCATGTTCCTCATCAGTGCAGACATGGGGAAAAGGTTGAGAAACACCAGTTTAACTTACTTGGCTACTTCATGCCAAGATGCATTTAGAACCTGAATGATGTAGGAATATCGACTTTATTTTTGCAAAGGTGTGAGTAGAGGCAAATTCCAAGACTGGTTTAGTTAACAGAGTGGAATGGTCTCCAAAAACAAAGACAGGAGCATTTTCATATGCTAGACTATTGGGGAGAATTTGTAGGGACTCACACTTCACAGTGCCTGGAAAACTGCAAAATGAAATACCACAGGCCAACCAACTATTTCTCATTTGTTTTCTGCTTGATTATCCTGAGTGGCTGATCCAATTGCTCTAATTGCTGATGTTCAGCATAGTACTGCTTGCCATCTGTCAACATATGGGTACAAAATGTGGTGTTTTGGGGGCTTCCCTGGTGGTACAGTGGTTGAGAATCTGCCTGCTAATGTAGGGGACACAGGTTCGAGCCCTGGTCTGGGAAGATCCCACATGCCGTGGAGCAACTAGGCCCATGAGCCACAACTACTGAGCCTGCGCGTCTGCAGCTTGTGCTTCGCAACAAGAGAGGCCACAACAGTGAGAGGCCCGCGCACCGCGATGAAGAGTGGCCCCCGCTCGCCACAACTAAAGAAAGCCCTCGCACAGAAATGCAGACCCAACACAGCCAAAAATAAATAAATAAATAAATAAATAAATAAATAAATAAATAAATTTTTAAAAAATGTGGTGTTTTGAAGAGGCATAGACCTATTTGAAGCTAATGAGATGCTTTGGTGACCTCACTTTAATGATGTTACTTTAATTTTTGTTTTATATGATAACCATTTAGGAAATTATTTGCTCTTAAAGGAGATGAAGAAAGAAGAGCAAGTACTATGACAAGAAAAGCAAAATTGAAAATCTTATACTGGTCAGCAAGTCTTGGCAAGAAGTATGGTTGAATTTTTTAATGTTATTTACATTTGAACCCCTTGAACGAACTAAAGTACTTGAGTCAATAATAATTTTTAGATTACATTAAAAAGAACTATTTGTCCAAGAACAGTATACTTTAAAAAAGCGCATTTAAAGAACTATTTATGCAAGAACAATATCCTTTAAAAAGCTACCCCTACAGAAGTCAGTTTTGAAGAAAATGCAAAAAGAAATCTAGATAGAATTTGATTCCTCATTCACAAATCCTAAACTTCAACAAGAATTATTTAATCTACACCTGGTTCTACTTCCAGGGAGAAACACTTCTTTCTAACTCATCTGAATCTTCAGTTTAGAGTCAGACTGGAAGGATAAAAAACGTCCTCAAGTAGAAGTTGGTACATTCACCTACATTCCAGATCAGCTGTCTGGAGATGAAGAAATTTGCAGTTATCAGAAATCAGGAACAGGTTGCAAGTAAGAATTTAAGTAGTTCAGGCAATATGGGGAGGTGTGAGCAAGTGTCAGCAATCCAGAAAATGTGACAAGACAGGAACACAAATCAATATCAAAAGAAAGTATATTGAATCAAAGGTTATTGCTGGGTGCAAAGAGTTTGGGGTAGGTGGGTATTAGTTACAGAGATACTCATAGTTATGGAAAGGAAAGGAATATTTACTGCGATTCTGCTTTTGCCAGGCACAGGAATAAATGGTTTACTTTAATTACCTCATTCAATCCTCCTAACTTTACTGGGTAGGAATCATTTTATAAAGAGGAAAGAAGCTCATAGACTGTAAACAACTTGCCTAAGAATACACAGATAGTGAGGGTCTAAATTTGATCCTAACTCTTCTTGTCTTCAAAACCTACACTACCATAGGGATGTCAACAGTGTACAAGGGCTAGTCTTATGGAATTCTGGAAATGCATTCGAGTCTAGATAAGAGAATAAATAAACCTCGCCTCGTGGTACTCAGAAGGCATTGAGAGATGTGGTGTAGAATATGCTTGTGACAGGAAACAGTAGCTTTCTGGTTCTCTGGGAGAGTGAAGGAGATTTTAGACATCTGTTCATGGAGAAACCAGGCTTGGAAGACAGCTACAATCCATCCCACACAACAGAGGGAATCTCCCACTGAGAATGAGCTCCTGCAGTCAAATGAGGAAATTACGGGAAAGATGGTCTGGGGCTGGGTAAGGATAGGAGTCAGGGTTAGAGAGGTTTTAATGGTTCTAGTCAGGGTCTAAGGCCCTGGGTCTAGCAAGCTGTCATTACCGAGAATATTCAAGTTAATCAACATTTACAGAGGGCACTGTGCTGGATACAGAGCGGAGTACTGGGAACATAGATACCTCGAGGAGATTAAACAAATGCTGGAGGCAGACAAGGAAAGAGAAATTCCTGCTCATATTCCATTTTAGCCATTCTGGCCTCTTTACTGATTCTCAGACAGTAAAAGTCAGACAGGCTCCAGTCTCAGGTCCTTTGTCCTGGAGTTCCTTCTTCTTTCAGAAATCTGCAGAGCTAATTCCTTATCATCTTCAACTCTTTGCTCAAATTTCACTTTCCTAATGAGGCCTAAGTTGGTCAACTTATTTGTAATCGCAACTCCCAACTGCACTGCTCTCCAACCTCCCATACTCTTCTTTACCTTATTTTTTTTTTCCCATAGCATGCACCACCTCCTAATATTCTAAAAACGTTATTTAAGTTTGCTCCCCCTTAATAAATATTAGTTTCACAATGGCAGTGATTCTGTTTTATTTAGCTATCTCTTCAGATACATCTCAAGCACCAAGAAGAATGCCTGACACATAGCAAGCATTCAGTACTACTTGTTGAATTAAATTAGACTGAATATGTGACATGGTTAGCACAGGAACAACGTGTATTGGTAGCAGAGAAAAGTGTGGATAACTTTTGGTGGAGGAAGGGAATCAGGGAAGGTTTATTGGGAAAAGTGTGTTTCAGCTTGGATTTAAAGATGAAGGGGAGTTGTCCACACAGAAAGTGGGCTGGAGTGGAAGGAAAAACATTTCAAGCAGAGGGAGCATCATATACAAAGATGTGGGGAGTGGCAACAGAATGGGGGAGGGAAGGGCCAGCCAGGAAGAGGAATCTGGTCAGACCAGAGGAGTCTGCTGACTACTGAATGTCTGAGAAGGAAGACTAGAAGTTAATTATTGCAGGGAAAGGTATACATGCAGGTTCCTCTCTCTTTTCACCTCTGATTCATTCTCTGCTCTTAGCCTGGGAGGCTGACCCCCAACCTCCATCACCAGTTTCCAATGGGATTTAACGGGCAAAACCCTGGCAGGTGGAGAGAAAGATCAGAGTATTTTTCCTCTCTGCTGGACCGTAGTCCTGGCAGTGGCTGCAAATTTTTGTGACTACAGATCCTATCAAGAGGGCCCAACTGATGGTTCTAGTTTTTAATCAAGCTCTAGTCCCTTTTAAGCCTCAGGGTATGGAGGGCTTTCTGCTATTGCTAGTCCTTGGGTGCCTTGGTGCCCCTTCTTGGTTCCCTTAACCCTTGCTCCTTCATTAGAAACCTTCTTACAAAATCCCAGCTGAGAATGCAGACTGAGTCCTGCCTTTTAGGGCAGAGAAAGCAGAAGTCAGTGCCGGCCAGCAGCTGAGTGGCTGCAGTTAGCACAACCCCATCCAGCAGGCAGATGGAGTCCAGAGTCCAGATGAGCTGGCAGCAGGCAAGAGACAACTAGAGACCCGATATCTAGGCAGTGTCTGAACAGTAGGCATCGAGGGTGCTGGATTTTTGGACGCATGTCAACATCTTCTGAAATGGAGCTGATTTATATGTGCCAGGTCCATGCCTCAAACTCATCTCAATATGTATGTTTGTTGGGGGCAGGGATGAGAAGTAGGGAAGCAAGCCAGCTCTGAGCAGAAGCTTGAGAGGATCAGCACACCCTGCATAGCAAACATAATTTCAGGCTCTCAAGACCAGAAGTTCTGACTATGGACTGTGGATTGTGAGTGGGTGCATATACCTTTTCCTCAGGTTGTGTGTGTGTGTGTGTGTGTGTGTGTGTGTGTGTGTTTGTGTGTGTGTGTATGTCGTGGTGGTGATGGTGGGGTATCTGTGACTCCTCTTCCCAAAGGTACATAATAGCCGACGTTTATGAATGTTTGCTATATGTCTGAGTGCTTTGCTGACATCAACTCTTTTAATCGGGCAACAACTCCCTTAGGGGCGTACTAACATTATGTCAACTTTCCAGATGAGGAAACTGGGCACAGAAAGATGAAAGTCCAAGGTCTCGCAGTTAGGAACCCTGTGAGAGGGGATTAATCTGGGCAGCCTGGTTCCTGAGCCTGCTGTTTCCTCCACCACTCATTACGGTGTCTTTGCCTGACTCTGGACTCGTAAGAGGAAGGAGTGTATTCGTATTATGCACCTTCATTGGCTCAGAGCCTCGCACGATGCCCGGCACGCAGGAGATAGTTATATGTTCATAGTTATATGTTGATTAATGAATGAAATTTTGCTAGGCAGAGAAAACTGGGGCAAGCCCTTGCAACAGACAGCTCCTCGAGGAGGTTGGAATGTCCATCCATGCCACAGCCCGACGCCCAATCAGGCCCTCGGCTCAACTTCTGCTTTGTATATGTACAAATAGCAAGGGGCAGAGCAGACAGCGCCCTGAACAAACCAGAAAAACAGCCCTCTTCCGCTGTGTTCGGGAGCTCACAGCCGGGCAAGGCTGCGGCACCTGGCGGGAGCTAACAGCCGGGCAAGGCTGCGGCACCTGGCGGGAGCTACGGGTGCTTCCCGGGTGTCAAAGCCAGCCTCCAGCTCCCCACGCCCCACCAGGCCCCGCCCACCGCCCGAGGGCTCCCGGCCCCGCCCACCGAGGGCGTAGGGCGAGCCACGCGCGAGGCCACTTTGCACCCTCGGGTGTATGCGTCCTGCTTCCTGGCGGGCTGTTTAATCCTCCTCTGCCCGTCCATGGAGGGGGCCAGGCCCCCATCTCCAGGAGATGAGCTGGAGCTCTCGGTGATCCAGGGGCAGCCAGACGAGCAGGCGCCTCTCAATGGAGCCGTCCAAGGCATCTTTGCTCTAGAGGAGGAGCCCTGCCCAGTTCAGGTAAGGTCGTCTTCGCTCTGGCGGCGTTTTCCAACGGGCTCTGAGCCAGGCTGCCGGCCAGGACCTGGGCCTGGCAACGCACAGTTTCCGGTTTCCAGCCAGCTCTCTGGGCGCAGCAGACCCCAAGCGCCGGTGGTGCGCGCTGGAATATTCTGAATGGAGCAGACACAACAATGCCCTCCACCTTGAGCCTGCTCGAGGGCCCCCGGATCCCTCCGGCTCCAAGGAACTTGAGGAATCTTATCCGGGAGGTGTGCGGCTCCTCTCTTCAGAGACAGAATCCCCAGAGCTAGAGGTGGTTTTAAAAAGTGCTTTAACTTGGTTTTTCTTTTTCCAGTAGGGAGAACCAGCGATAACTGGTGTCTCCTTTTCTTGAGAATTCTTTGCCTTCCTTTCCTATACTGCCTTACTACTTGCCCTCGCCCTCCACCCTCCCCAAGCCTTCACCCACCGCCCACCATCCCCCATCCCGGCTCGCCATCCCCTGGGTCTACACTTTCTGTCTTCTCTCAGTCTGGCCATTTGATTTCACAGGAAGAGATGTAGGGGAGAAGGGAGAAAAGAGCAAGTACAGAAGGCCTGGGGGGTGAACTTGCCCTGCTCAACTAAGGGAAATAATTTCCAAGTTCTTGTCTCAAAGAACAAGACTATGCCTCGTTCGCTTTGGCCTCATCTCAGTTTCTAAGTAAGTGCCTGGTGATGTTTAGGCTGAACTCTTCTGATTCAGCTCTAACAGGGGCAGGAAAGTTATTCATTCTGATCAAATGCTTGTAACACAACAGAGACTTTGAATTCTACCTTCTGATTAACCCTTCTAACTGGCTTGATGTTTACTTGGTATATGGAACTCCGCATATATACACATATGGTTCCAACCTGACTTTTCTAGGGCCCTCTCCTCTACTGCCATCCCTTTGGCAGCTCAACTGTTGATTTCGGGGATAAGCAGGAAATTCAGAAGTTGAAAGCATTGCTTTTGCTTCCTCCTTGATTCCGAGTAATACTGTAAAGTCTGCTTTTATAGGTACCCTGGAGAGTAATTTGGTACCTTATATTTGAATGAAAGATGAATACCATAGAAAAATGAAAGTTGGAGGAAGATGATCTGATCTCTGTGCAAGTGGCTGCAACTGTGGACTTGCTGTATGGATCCTCCAAGGCAATGTCTGGGAATGGGAATTGGGAGTACTTGCCTCATGTCAGATAGACCCAGGACACCCCACGGACTCCATGGTTTGGGACTGAATCCAGAGATATGCATTCTGGTGACAACTTCCCCATTAAAAGGTGTGTCCCAAGGCAAGGCACTAAGGTCTATGTTTTCCCAGCTGTCAACTGGTGGTAATGTAATGTGGCCAACAGTCTTCTTTGTGAGGCCTGGGAATGCGTGTTGAATACAATGGAGGAGTAGACGGTGCAGGACACATACAGGGTGTCAGTATTTTATTATCATTTAACCTACCCGGTAGAGATTGCTTTTTCATGTTTTAATTACTTCCTTGTTAGCCAGGTGTATACAGATATCTGAGACTTCCTTGTGAACTAGCTTTGTAGGAAATACAAAGCTGTGAAGGAAATAGGAAAGCTGTGTGAGGGACAGAATGGCGTGAAGATGAAGGGTTACATCAGCACTTGGAGAACATTCTAGAAATGCTTGAAGAGGAAAAATTTTTAAAAAGAGGAAAAAAAAATCCTCATCTAATGCGTTAATCATTCTCTTTGGTTCCATAGAATCAGTTGAAGTGTATTTTAAATTGAAAAGTCAACTAGTGTAGCCACAAGCACAAGATCCAGACTCTTAAGACTTTTGTGTGTAGGTCTCTTTAAACTGTATGTTAAGATTTCCAATTTTGAAAGGTAGCATAAGTCCATGTGTTTTTATTAACCATATGTTTTGTACCTATCACGTGCCAAACACTTCTGCTACATAAATGCGTTTAATGAGCACAACAAACTTCAGAGGAAGGGGTGGCATTCTGATTTGACAGAAGAAGAAACTGAGTGAAGAACTTGAGACTCAGGAGTTACCAAAATACTCAAGTTCACCCAGTGGTGGCTCTGAAATTGAACTCAGGCTGTTTCTCAAACCTGTGCTGCTTTTTTTGATTTATTTTATATGTTTATATATATGTACATAATTTGAATATATAAATAAAATTATATATAACTTATATTTATTTCTGTATAATTGCCTGTTATATATTATTACTAATTTCTGTAAGTTATGGAACGTAGGTGAAATATGAGGAATTGAGTAGCGTATCTGGAATGATGAGGGAGACGTGAGCAGATGGGTAGATGCGTGAGGAGCAGGGAACAGTTTGGGGACCATCGGGAAGAAGACATCCCATATCATGGGTATCTTCCTACTTGGAAGCGCTAATCTGGGAGGGTATTCAAAGGCAGTAGAAAGAACTTTCTGTCTCTTAATTTGGGTTTGGGGGCTTGAGGGAAAACGATTGTAAGCCATTGAACTTCACTCTGCCTGCCATCACTGTAAACATGGCAATATAGTTGGGTCAAAACTGGAAAAGGCATTAGGGATAATTGAATAAGACTACTTTTCTTTAATGGCTCATTTCACGGACTCTGACCTCAGTTTTCAGATAGAAGTCCCAGAGGCATTTTAAGGGATGGCAGCATCATTTTAATAATAGCAATAATAATCCCTGGGTAGTTTTGAGGCAGGCAAGACATATATGAATGGGCTAGCTAAAAATCAGCCCATTGACACGTGTTGTTCAGAATTTAGGACAAGAATCAACTGACTCTTCCGTGCTTGAGTCAACAAGTGGATTAAATCCCACAATGAAGATTACAAAGTATAGGTTTTACTGTGTGCTAAGAAAATTTCCCCCTGATCTATATAATACCTTTTCCTAATTGAGCCAAAGAGAAGAAAAGCTTTTTGTATCCAAGAGATATGTAGTCCTGCCATTGTTTCAGGACCTTATGTCATGTATTTGGACCTTATTTGAAGAAGGATGTGAATATATCTGGGGGAAGAGTAAGAGGAAAGTCACAAAAATTCTTGGGCCATATACTGCAATCATAGAGTGTAAGATGCAGTTTGCAAAAATCTTCAGAAGCCACTCTGGAGAAGAACCTGCCTGTGGCCTCTCCTCATGACCTAGAATTTGGGCAAGAAATGCTAAAGAAGGCAGTGAAGGAGGCATTGTGTTTTCATGGCCCAGTGTGCATGGGTAGCACGCATCTGCTGGATCAGAGGCTCTCCACCCTCAACGCAGGGTGGACTCTCCTGGGGGCACTTCGAAAAAATAGAATTCCTGTGTTGATTCTAGTGTGCAGACCGCTGAGAAGCACTGTACTCTGTTGATGGGTTGGGTGTGGCTGACAGACCATTTTACGATGACTTAAAATATGTGAAGATTAGTCATTCAAAGGATAGTGGTCTCTGCCTTCGGGCTGATGGCAGGAGAAGGGGGCCAGCCTGTAGGATGGCCGTGATGGGCTGGACCGGAAGAGGCATTTCCTACAGAGGAGGGCTATGTAATTCTGAGCTGAGTTCCCGCAGGAAGTCAGAATATTGGTCTCCTCACACCACCAGCGTCCTAGTTTGTGGTCTCTAAGGGATAGCATAGGTGAAGGCACAAAGGGCCAAAGAGGTGCATTGACCCTCATTCATGGGCTCATTTGAGACTCCAAACCATTTCATTTTGCACTAATCTTTATGGTTCCTGCTGTGTCTTGTACAGGGACTGAAAATGGCATGTGTCTCAGGAGCTCTGTAAATAGGAAGATATGTTTCTGTCCCCTGAGAAGTTCAAGGCTTCTTGTACTGGGACTCCACTTGATTGTGTGCCTTGTTGAGCCTCTAGCTTTGGTGACCTTGGAGCAATGCTCAGTCTGTGGGTAGGGGTGAGCGGTGGTGCCATCCCTGGACTCCACACACGCTTACCTCAGGAGGGTTTCCCTCTGTCCAGATATTGACGGGGCCTTTACTGCACCCCTCATACCCCACCCGAAGGGCCAGTGCATGCAGGGGCTCCAAAGTGTGACCACTCTAGAACTTCTCAAAACTTTGGGCGCCCACTATAACTAAGCAACACACATTTATTAAGTGCCTGTTACTTGTATGAGGCAGAGGTATGGGATATGAGAGGGGAATTTTAAGAGCCACCCTTCCTTCTATGTGGTTTCACTTTCCCTAGGAAGATAAGGCCAGTATCTGTTTATATTCGGACCTGAAACCAGACAAGGCAGGCAGTGGCAGCGACAGATTAGCTGTGTGTACTGGGAGATCTCTCCACGGGTGGGCTGGTAGGGAGGCCTCCACGAAAGGAGAGCTTTGACCTGGTTCCTGAAGAGCAGCAAGGCTCCAGACCAGGGGCCCACCTCTCGTAAAGCAGCTGATTTACCTTGGGAAGTCTACATTGACAAACTGGGGCTGCTCCCGCCTTCCCTGCAATCTGATCCCCTGGGTCCGGGTAGGGCCTAGGTGTTTGTTGTTTAAATTCCCCTTCATGTGATTCTGATATGCAGGCTTGGACCCTCTCATTGAGAAAGATTAAACTGTAGTCCTTACGTGGACAGTTTCCTTTTCTGATGGCTGCCACTAAAATCACGACGGGAGAGAAAGTTAAGGAGGCACAGATTCAGGAAGTGCCTGCTGCCGCTTGGTGAGGCAGGTGACTACTCCACGTAACCACTGCCTCCTGTGTGTTGAGAGCCAGTGTCAAGTGCGCTCAGGGGCTCCGAAGTGTGACCTCCACTCTACCCTTGTTTAGCAAGTGCTTCACGTGCGTGATCTCTAGTTTTTATAACAGCCCTGTGAGCTAGATTTATTACTTACGTGTTTTACAGGTGAGGGCCTTGGGGCTGGTGAGTTTCAGTAAGGAGTTTGCTGATAGTCACCCTGCCTTTAAGTGGTATAGCTGGGATTGGGATCCTGATATAGAAAACACATTTTTTTTCCCCATCATATTCCACTGTTTCCCATGGTCTCCATGTAGGAAGTAGGAGGAGAGGAGTGGGACCTTTTAGGGGCAGGTGGCAGTACTGAGAGTGGAGGTGGCCGGGCGCACTCGTAACCTGGAGCCCCACACAGTGCCTGGGGGACGCTGTAGACCAATGGGAGAACGAGTGAGCGGGGCAGTGTCACGCAGCAGGGATTAGTCCTGGCTAATCCCTCCCAACTGCATCTTTGAAATGGGTTAATACCTCCCTTACAGGGCTGTTCAGATGCAGTGAAACGGGGTTGGTGTTCAGTAGACCAGAGCGGTTGAAATTATTTACTTTGACCCCACCCTCTGCCTCACTACACACATTGCAGCTGTTTTCTGGTATCTCTCCCGTCCTTGTCCTCCCTTTCATTCCCTTTCCAGGCCCTTATTATATAGAGTCTGGGCCCCAGCAGAAGGTTCTTAGCTTTTTCTTGGTCTAAACTCTACATTATTCTCTTAATCTTCTACTCAGCTTTTGTGTGCCAAAAACCTTCAATGGGTTCCCAGTACACGCCAATTTAAGTCCAAACTGCTCTGGCAGCATTCAAGACCCTCTCAGATATGCTCCAACCTTTCACTCCCTCTAATCTTAACTCTCATTACTTGCTTCTGAAACCCACATTCCTATCAGATGCATCTCTTGGCCAATTTCATTATGAGTCCACACGGAGGATATTCTTTCCTGGGTTTGGAATGCCTTTCTCTGTCCATCCTTCAAAATCCTGCCTGTCCTTCCCACCTCAGAGTCCCCAGAGCATTTTCTTGCTAATTTCTTTGTGAGGTTCTATTCTGTCCTTTTGTAAACTTGCCTCAGTAGGGTGGAGTCCCTGGAGGTCAGGATCCTGCTGCCTTCATTTCTGTGTCACTGACCCATAGTGAGTATTAAAAAATGTTTGTTGAAACCAAATGAGTGCCTCTAAGTCTCCGTCTGCTTTCCAGGCTGACAAGGAAAGCCCTTGGAACTCCTGTAATAAGAACTTGGTTGGAAAGTGCAAACTGTGGATGGTCCTCGCCTCTGTTTTCCTAGGTCTCGTTATAGTCATCATCATAAGCTTATGTCTGACTGGAGGTAAGAGCATTTAAACAGGACTAAATTGATGCATTTTGAGAACTCATGTAATGCTTATGACTTAAACGCTGAAATCAAAGACCTACTCACTGCTACTTCATCGTTTATAATATGAATTTAAAACTGGTTTGCAGTATGTTGTATAGATGGGAGATATACATGATTTTTGCTTTTCTTTTTTATTTTCTTTTTTGTTTGTTTTATGAACTCTGGAAAAAGAGTACGGGGGTCATTGTTTTACTTTAAACGCTACCCATTGGATGTTGAAGATTTCTTAAATTTTTAATTTCCATAAACACTATGTTTTATTGTATCTTACACATGCGTGTTTGAAAAGTTTTTTAAATAATTTGTTTAATAAAGATAATTATTGTAAAAAGGTAATTATTGTATAACGATAACTTTATCTGATGTACCTAGTATATTATTGTAATGGTAAAATGATGAATAATGTATTTGGAAGCATTTAAAAAACTTTATAGAACCATGTATCTGTAAGCTGTCATTATTTTAACTTATTTTAGAAATCACTATTATATTTGTGTTGTATGTGGTACAAAACAAAAATTCACATGGTGCTAAATATATATTTTACATGCATTATCTCATTTTATTTTTTATTATGAATATGAACATAGTACATGTTCAGTTACCCATAAAGCCCATCCACATTATTAATATTTTGTTATATTTTTCTCTAGTCTTTTTCTTACTTGCATTTTAAAAATAATTTGCGATCAGATTGTTTTTTATCATCCTAGGGCTTACCTTCAGGATTTTAATGTTACATTGAGATCATTTTGCCAATTCATTAAAAATTATTTGTGAACATTTTTTTTTTATGACTGCATGATGTACTCTTCCACATCTTTTTAAAACCTTTTAGGTAGTTGCTAATTTTTTTATGATTATCAGTATTAAGGTTTTTATGATGCATAAATATAGCGCCCTCCCCCCCCCCAGTGGGCAATATTTCAATTTCAAAATAGGAAAGAAGAAAAGTGCTTTCATTTCTATGTGTGGGTGATTGTAGGGTACAGGGGTGTGAGGGGGGCTCTTCTGGAACTGGGATACTTGTGAGGGTGATCCGGTCACCACAGGATAAAGGTTGAGCCGGACTCTCCATAGCAAACCAAGTTACAGGATGAGAGCAAGAATGGCAGCCCCTGAGTTTCTCCAGAGGGGGCCCTGGGAATTCTAAGGAACTGCATTTGTCATTCACCTCCTGTTCCTCCTTGTCCCCACCCTTTCATCTGCTGTCTCAAAGTTTTATAGTACCTGAAGAAATAGGAAAACTCTGATGAGGTGTGCCAACCTCTAGCATGTGAGCTTCCCAGGCAGGCACCATGTTTGCTTAGTTACTTAAGGCAGTGTTGAGGTGGAATGGCTGTGTCTTTGAGGCCAGAGGCTGGTCCTGAGGTAGGGAGAAGTTGGTAAGAGGTGCTGCCCCTCCTTCATCACACTGAGGACAATGGCTTTGGTATGAGTGTTGATACTCCCTCTTCCCATCATCTCCCACATGTGGATATTGAAACTGAAATTGAGTCACACAGCCTTGTCCTATCACAGCCAGCCAGTGCTGTCCTAAAAGCTGGCTGAACCATCTGCTGGCATCTGGGGCCTATAACAAAGGGTGATGCCACAGATTTGGTTGGTTTGATATTTAGGATTCTAAAGCTCAAGACCCAGGGATTTCCCTGACAGTCCATTGGTTAAGACTCCATGCCTCCACTGCAGGGGGCATGGGTTCGATCCCTGGTTGGGGAACTAAGATCCTGCAAGCCGAGTGGCCAAAAAAAAAAAAAAAAAAAAAGCTCAAGACCCAAGAGCTGCCTTCCATTCTCATTCTCAGAAAGTCATTTGATCTCTTCAAATCACGAAGAGCAACCTGCAGAAGAAGGGATTCCATTTCCCTCCACAGTTTCTCAGGGGGACGTGAGAGTTCACAGGATCAGATTCAGGGAAGAGTTTTTTAAAACTTGCAGTGCAAACTTTGTTTTCAATTTGGTTATAAAATATGTTAATGCCGTAAGAGAGATTTTCAAACTTTTACTTTTTTTAAATCAGGGAAATACTTTTATTTTACTTGGCATCTCAACTTTCAAGAGTTTGGGCTTGTGGGGAGGGTCATAGTAGGCAGTGGGGGGTGTAATGGGTAAAAAGGAGCAGGGACAGGACTCCCTCCATGACAGTCCCAGCCTCACCTAGAGCAGCTCCACGGGCACTTCTGGGATGACAGTCTGCAAAAATCAGCCATTGCCCAATTGTCAAGCCCGTTGATATGAATCGAAGGTAGAACTTCTGGGCGCTGTGTGGGAAATGCTGCTGTCTGGGAAGAGGGCAGGTCAGAGAGTTGAAGGCTGTGCATTCGTTAATGAATGTGGGAGGGGCGATATGTGGGTAGGGGAGAAAGAAATCCAGACTATTAGGTATATTGTACAGCATGGAGAATATGACCAGTATTTTATAAAGACTGTAAATAGAGTATAACCTTTAAAAATTGTGAATCACTACATTGTATACCTGTAACTTATATAACATTGTACAGCAACTATACTTCAATTTAAAAAAAAAGAATGAATGTACATTCGTTAAGAAGTGATGCTGTCTGGTTCATTAAGAAGTGAAGTTTCTCAGGACCTACCTTTGCCATTCCCCTCCTCCTTCCCTTTCTCCCAACTCCTTACTCTCCTGTCTCAGGGCTCTGTAGTCCCCAGACTGAGGCTCAGAGGTGGAGGTGATGATAAATGGGGAGCTGGAGTGGACCCAGAGGGGACACTAAATACATCCCAGTACGGAAAGATATCCAATTTGGGGAGGAGCCAGTAGGGTACCCAGAATGAGGTGCCCAGTGGGGAGCTGTATCTTGTCACTGACATTGATAGGAATGGCCGTGATATGGTGATAATACAAGCAGACCAACCTGTGGTCAGGTTTATTATTATTAATTCTCTACAGAATGTGCACCCCTTCTTGCCTGCACCTGGAGGGGGCTCTCCCCCCAGTCTGCCCATGGTACGCCACTGAAGTGATGGCAAGTTCAGGATCACGGCTCGGCTTAAGGCATTGAGCCTGGGCTGTGTCCACAGTGTGGAGGAGAGGCTAGCACTCCACCAGGCTCACAAGAGACAATGAAACCTTCTTAAAATGGACAATTTGGGGTTGGCGGAGGGGTGCGGGCAGAGCTCAGGGAATCCTTCCTGTTAAATCTAGAGGCCTGGTTTTGTCCCAGCTCTTTAGGAAAAAAGTATTTAATGGATTTTCTCTTTCTCCCTAAGGAATTATAAATTCCTTGGTGTGAAGGGTAAAGGAAAAAAAAAAAAGTTTTCCTGTCTCTCAAAGTCATTTCCTGTCTGGATAATTTGGAGAGTCAGATAAGCGTCCTCAAGGATTCTGCTTTCTTTACTAATTTGTCCGAACAGTGAGGGGAGAGACCCTAGGAATGCCTTAACTGGTGAAACCTTTCCTTGGTTTGGGCAAAATATTTTAAATGTTACAGAAACCAAACTGTGACAAGTAGGTGGATGCTTAGAAATATGATTTAAAGGTGACCAGTTTTAATAGTCTAGGAACCCTTATGTGATGTCCCCCAGCTCTCTTACCATACGGGCTTTTCTATGAGTAGGGGAGGCTCTGGTACTGAGATGCAAGCAGGGACTTCCTACGTGGTGCTGTATTGGATGGGTTTGTTTTGCCTTGAGTTGGGAATAAGAACCACATCTTATGACATCACATGGTCCTGGCAGACAAGCAAGTTGCACAGGCTGCTCCCTGGTATAGGGTGACTCATGGGAAAATCCTAGGCAGACAGCAAGCCCAGTATCTTGAAATTTCTTTGCATTTTCACCTGCTTCTCTTTCCCTCACATCTCATATGTTCTCCTGCCTTCCCAAGACTGACCTCTTCACCTGTGCTCTCCATAGAATCCTCTCCAGCTTCTTCTGACCCGTGGACTTTCAGATAGCGCCCTTTCTTTCTAAGCATCCTCTCGGGCCTCTTCAAATGTGCTCACATAGTCTCTCCTTCAGAGCAATCTTCCATCAGCATCTTGCTACTTCATTTATATATTTCTCTCTCCCTCTTTTTTCACTGGCAAACTTCTAGAAAGAGAGGTCTGTATTTGGATCTTATCTCCTGCTCACTCCTAAACCACTGTATCCATTGGTCCCAAATTGTTCTTCCAAAGGTCAACAGCAAGTGTCTGATCATAAAACCCAATGGCCTGGGCTTCCCTGGTGGTGCAGTGGTTGAGAATCTGCCTGCCGATGCAGGGGACACGGGTTCGAGCCCTGGTCTGGGAAGATCCCACATGCCGCGGAGCAACTAGGCCCGTGAGCCACAACTACTGAGCCTGCACGTCTGGAGCCTGTGCTTCACAACAAGAGAGGCCGCGATAGTGAGAGGCCCGCGCGCCGCGATGAAGAGTGGCCCCCGCTTGCTGCAATTGGAGAAAGCCCTCGCACAGAAACGAAGACCCAACACAGCCAAAAATAAATAAATAAATAAAAATAATAATTAAAAATGAATATCTGCTTAAAAAAACAAAAAAACCAAAAAACCAAAAAAAAAAAAAAACCCAACGGCCTTTCTCCCTTCCCCTGCCCTGTTTGCAGCCTTCAACTCTGTCCACTGTATTGTACTCTTCGAGGCCTTCAGAACTCTGGACTTCAGGACTTTATTTCTGCCTTTGACTCCGTGTTGTGATTGCAGGAAGCATGTCTTCAGCCTTCTCACTTTTCTCATTCTTCATTCTTTCCCTTGAGAAGCTCACTTAGTCCCAAGGCAGCAGCCATCCCCTCTCGGAGGTGCCCCCTGGAACACTTTTCCTGAGTTTTAGTCATGCACTTTGCTGGAGTTCTGTACCTGGAAATAACTGTTATCATCTTAATCATTATCCATGTGAAACTACTAGTCATGTGTATCCCCTTCTCCACTGAGCTCACCTTTTATAGTTTCATGGTGAGTCATGAGGCCAGGTTTATTTCATCCAATTGTGTAACTTTAGGCAAATTCTTCAACGCTCTTGGCCTCAGTTTCCACATTTGTAAAATATAAATGATTTCTGAATCTGTGTCTATAAATGTACCTTGACCCTCCTACTTACTAGCTCAATTGACTGACCTAAACAAATTATGCATTTTTTCTAAGCCTCAATGTCTTCATTTTAAAATAAAAACATTAATATTTAATTAATAGGGTTGATTTGAGGATTACATGAGGTAAAAACTACAAGCGCATAGCAGGGTATCTGTGCATAATGCTTAATACAGTAGCTGTTATTCTTCCTGTTACCTAGGCTTGATACTTTGGAACATTTTTGATTTCTTCTTCTTTCCTATAGCTAGGTAATGACCAGGTCTTATCAATCGTTCCTTGGTAGTGTCTTGATAGAAACTTTCAACATTGACTACCTGCCTACTGCAAGGCTCTGTGCTGTATACTTTATATATGGTGGTTCTTATCTTTACCGTCACCTACAGTGTAGGCATTTCTGTTGAGGAAACTGCTTCAGAGATTTAAGTGACTTGCTCAAGTAACATGGCTAATGACTAACTGAGCTGGAATTCAAACTAAGTCTGGCTGCCTTTACAGACAGCTCTGTTTCCACCATCCTGGTCTTTCTTGTCCCTCCCTTCCTTCCTTCCTCTTCCCACTGCTGTCAATCGAAATCTGTCTCTCCCATTCTTGTCCAGTGGCCTCTCTGCCTCCAATCTCCCCCAGTTCCATTTCATCCCATCTGTCACCAGCAGGTTTACCGTCATCTCCTTCCTGGGAGGCATTTAACAACCTCCATTATCTCTTGAAGACATCTGGCATTTAAGGCCTACCTCTCCAGCCTCATTTCTTATATTCCCGCCTAAGAGCTGTTTTTGTGTGCCTCCAGTGTCCTTTGTGTATGTACTACAATTTTTAAATTTTATTTATTTATTTATTTATTTTTGGCTGTGTTGGGTCTTCGTTTCTGTGCGAGGTCTTTCTCTAGTTGCGGCAAGTGGGGGCCGCTCTTAATCGCGGTGCGCGGGCCTTTCACTATCGCGGCCTCTCTTGCTGCGGAGCACAGGCTCCAGACGCACAGGCTCAGTAATTGTGGCTCACGGGCCTAGTTGCTCCGTGGCATGTGGGATCTTCCCAGACCAGGGCTTGAACCCGTGTCCCCTGCATTGGCAGGCAGATTCTCAACCACTGCGCCACCAGGGAAGCCCTTGTACTACAATTTTTTAAAGACGTTTTCTCTACATGGAAATACTGACTAGGTTAAATCCCATTAAAAACATAAAAATTCTGCTGACTGAGTAAGCCTATCTTTTTGCTGTTATTGTTATTTTAACACACACAACTATTTAGCCAGGTTGTGTACAGATTCATTCAGATAATACAAGTTAAGTATATGTCATTAGAGCTATTATTGGAGACCTCTTTACGAACTTGGCATTTCTTTCTTCCTTTTTTAAAAAAAAATTATCATTTATTTATTTATTTATTTTGGTTGTGCTGGCTCCTTAGCTGTGGCACGCAGCCTCTTTAGTTGCGGCAGGCAAGCTCCTTAGTTGCGGCATGCATGTGGGACCTAGTTCCCTGATGAGGGATCGAACCCGGGCCCCCTGCATTGGGAGCACAGAGCCTTAACCACTGGACTACCAGGGAAGTCCTGAACTTGGCATTTCTTAATAAAAGTGATCCAAATTGGAAAAGAAGTAAAACTGTCACTGTTTGCAGATGACATGATACTATACATAGAAAATCTTAAAGACACTACCAGAAAACTACTGGAGCTCATCCATGAATTTGATAAAGTTGCAGGATACAAAATTAATACACAGAAATCTCTTGCTTTCCTATACACTAACAATGAAAGATCAGAAAGAGAAATTAAGAAAACAATCTCATTTACCATCACATCAAAAAGAATAAAATACCTAGGAATAACCTACCTAAGGAGGCAAAAGACCTGTACTATGAAAACTATAAGACACTGATGATAGAAATCAAATAAGACACAAAGAGATGGAAAGATATACCACGTTCTTGGCTTGGAAGAATCAGTATTGTCAAAATGACCATACTACCCAAGGCAATCTACAGATTCACTGCAATACCTATCAAATTACCAATGACATTTTTCACAGAACTAGAACAAAAAAATCTTAAAATCTGTATGGAAACACAAAAGACCCTGAATAGCAACGACAATCTTGGGAAAGAGAAACAGAGCTGGAAGAATCAGGCTCCCTGACTTCAGACTATACTTCAAAGCTACAGTCATCAAAACAGTATGGTACTGGCACAAAAACAGAGATGCAGATCAACAGAACAGGATAGAGAGCCCAGAAGTAAACCCATGCACTTATGGTCAATTAATCTGTGGCAAAGGAGGCAAGAATATACAATGGCAAACCTGGCATTTCTTAGTGCCCTTGAGTTCAGCAGTTCTGTGACTCCTGTATCCATTCTCTGGCATCCTTATTCCTTTCTGAGGCAATGATATCTACTCTGGAAATGTATGTGGTGGGTGTAGAGCTCAAAGATACCCATTGCAGCAGCATTTATAAATTGGAAAGATAAAAACACTAAACGGTTTTAGAACATTAGTGCAGCCATTAAATAATCTTTGCAAGGAATTTTAAACACGTGGGGAATGGCTTTTGATATGTAAACAGCAACAAAAGAATCAAGACAGATAAGAAATGATGACAACAAACAACAAAAAGCAGTATACAAGTTACCTTCTCATTAAGACCTCAAATATATAATATAAAATATGGGGGGACCTTTTGATTAAAGAATTATTAGTAATTTTTTTCTTGCTTTGCTACAATTTCCTATACTTTGCAAGTTTTCTGCTTTGAGGGCATAACTTTTATTCTCAGACAAAAATAACATGATGACTTACAACAAATAAGGATGCAGGGATAATTCCCTGTGTTGGGGTCCCCAAGATCACCCCCAGATTCAGTGAGACTGAAGACTCACTTGCTGGTAAGACTCATAGGACTCAGCATATACTCATAAAGATGACTGATTTATTACAGCTAAAGGATATAAAGGAAAATATGGAGGCAACCAGGTGCAAGCTTCCAAGAGTCTTTGCCCAGTGCAGTCACACAGAGTGCACTTAATTCCTCCAGCAATGAGTTGTGACAACACGTGTGAAATGTTGTCCACCAGGGAAGCTCATTAGAGATTCAGTTTTTATTGGAGTTGGTCGCATAGGCAAGCTCTGCCCGGTACCCACCAAAACTCCAGACTCCCAGCAGGAAAGGAGAGGCTCAGCACAAGACACACTGTTTCTGCAAACAGTTGAGGCACAGCCAGCCACTCTTACCAGGAAACGTGAGAACACTCCAGAGATTCAAGTTCCAGATTCCAGCCAGGGGCCAACATTGCGCTGGCCTTGCTAAGGCTGGCAGCCTCTGGTCCGCTCTGTTAATTCTTCTGCACATTCCCTTGCTCCTCATGCCTCACACTTCAGACTTCCTCAGGGAATAAGGACCAGGACTCTTACTTCCATCATAAACCCAGAATTGATGCCACTGTGGTCTTTTCAGAGTCCAGTAAAAGAGGCTGATAATGTTACATTTGAGGTGTGGGATTACAGAAAAAAAATTCATGGCAAACACCTGGTTCCAGTCACCCACGCCTTTCTTGGGGCCGGAGAGGTGGTCCCCGAGTGACCCCGGCAGGAAACCAGGGGAGCATAATTAGTGCCAGCATGCCAGCTTTGAACTCCTGGCTCCGACTTTGGGTGTTTTTCCTTTCGCTCTAACTGCTTAAAAAATCAGTTAGCTCAGAGTCCTTAGAACACAAGCAGCCAACTGTTGTCCCAGGAATGTAAGTCCCGTGAGCCCTGGGGCTCTGAGTGCAAACAGAGTGTGTCAACATTCCCCTGTGGGACATCCTGGAGAGCGATGACTTCATGCTCACGCTCTCAGATTCTAATCCCCAAGCTGTTCTGCTCGATGATGGTCACTTCCTCAGCATGTGTACAGAACCGAAGGGGATTCAGCAAAGTTCCTTGCCCTGCTCCTTGCCCCCCGTCCCCCATTGTTTTCTGGCCCCTCCAGAAAGTCTCCAGCGCCTGCCTTGACACCTGTGCATGTAGCTAAGCTACAGGGTCAGTTTAACAAAGGAGTTCATGTTCTTCCCACTTGCTCCCACCGCCCTTCTCCCGGTCTGTGTTCAGTGGAATCTGAGCCCCCCGTGGCTTCAAATAAAACAACAAAATTTATATCATGATAGAGACGAGCCCTTGTCTTTATTCAGCCTTACTGAGAAGAGAAAGCATTTCTGCTTATTCTTGCTTACTGTGTCCAGGCTTTATCCTTGATGAATATTCGTTGTTTGTTTTTTAAGTATAGCAGCCAATGGAGTAAATAAGTTTATTATTTTATGCGTGTGTTTACTTTTACTTTTTATACCACCCCCCCATTCTCTTTAGTAACCTATGTCGATGAGGATGAAAATGAAATACTTGAATTGTCGTCTAATAAAACATTCTTGGTCATGCTAAAGATTCCAGAGGATTGTGTAACTGAAGAGAAATTGCCTGACCTGCTCACCAAAAGGGTAAGATACCTTATGCATTGTTACTGGGTTCTTAGCGTTAGAGTATGAATTCTCCTGGAACACTTGGCTTAGAGCTAGCTGGTAAGTAGCTTCAAGCTTGGATTCTGGATAGTGGCAGACCCTGGTGCTTAGAAATGGATTTTCTGTAGTGCAAAGCCAGAGGGAGGCGCCCTGGCCTCCAGCTAAGTGCATCCTGGAGGATAGTGTTCTCTCATTCTGGTCTTTATACTTGATTCAACCTGAAGTTTCATTGAGGGTCTGCGATGTGCTCGACAGCATGCCCGGTGGCAGGGCCACAAGGTCTGTGCCCTCAGTGGGACCTCACAGTCCAAGCAGAGGAAGCAGTTGAATAGTTATAAACAGTGTGATATGTTCCATCACTGAGATACGTACAGTGTGTTTTGTATAACCACGGAGCTGGGGATGGAGGCGCGCAGGGCCTCCTGGAGGAGGTGACACTCAGGAAGAATCTTGAAATATGAAGTAGGGGTGTTCCAGATTAGAGAGCAGGGAACACTAGAGGATGTGCCCAGCAGTGTGCTATGGCCCCTGCATACTGTGTAGCGGACTTGCAGAGGTGAGGCTGAACAGGAGGGGACGGGTCAGGTCATGAAGGTTTCTGTGTTCTTTGGCGAGGCCCTGAAAGATTTTAATCTGCAGGCTGACATGGTCAGCTTCTGATTTTAGTTGTTCTGTGTGATGGTGGAAAAATACTGGAAGTAGAGCGCTTAGTTAGAAGGTGTTGCAATAATTTGGGTGACAAATGAGAGAGCCTTGAACTAGGACAATGTCAGGGGGAGTAATTAAGGTTCAAGTGAGATTTCAGAGGTCTTCTCCCTCAGTAGGACTTCATGGCTGGTTGGATGTGGGTCTGAGGGAGAGCATGGCTCCAGGCTCCTGGTTGGGTGGCCATGTGGGTGGACGGTGACATCATTCACGGAGCAGGAAATGCACGAGAATGAGCCTCTGTGCAATAGGGGGTCTCTGCAGCCAGACCCCGAGGGTTGGTGGGCAGTCCTGGTCACCTTGTCAAAGACAGGGTGGTTCACAGCCAGACCCAGAAAAGTTTTTGATAAGAAAACCTAAGCAAGACTAGCCTGCCATCCGTTACCCTCTTCCCTGCAGTTGATAGTTTGAATGGAGCGAGCCCTCTTTATTTGGCTTCCATCTGATTCCATCTAGGTCGCCCCGGAGTCAGTTTCTGGGCAGCCAGGTGCATACCGTTTGATTGCCCCTTTGATCACAGGAGTTTGTACCTTGCGAGGATTATTCCAGGTTTCTCTTCCTCCTTCTTTTCCTTGTTTATGTCTTATCTGCAGTTCCCTTTTCCTCCCTTCCTGCCACCTGCTTCCAGAGCAAGTTGCTGAGTGAATAGCCTGTTGCTACTTTCCTCTTGGTTGCCTTTTTTTCTTTTTTAAATTGTTTGGCCACGCTGCGTGGCATGCGGGATCCTAGTTCCCCTACCGGGGATCGAACCCGCACCCCCTGCAGTGGAAGCTCGGAGTCTTAACCACTGGACCACTAGGGAAGTCCCTTGGGTGCTGTTTTGATTGAGGGGTTTTGCACTGACCGAGCAGACACCAAGTGAGTCAGCGTCCACATGTGTCACCTGTTACAGACTGGACACTCTATGTGGAAGGGAACTGGATATTAATCACTCACTTTAAAGCCGTATCTCTTTTGCACAGAAGCAGGCGTGAGCAGATTCTACAGGTGTTTTTAACTCATCACTGTGTAGTGGCTGAGGAACAGGGGCTGGCAGATCTCTGGGGCAAGTTCACAGGCCTCTTTGAGCTTGTTCCTGCTCTGATAAACGGAAATCACCGCACTTTCCCTGTATACCCACAGGTGCATATGAGGTGCGTATAAAGAACTTTGTAAAACATTTTTAAAAAGAATTCTCTGATTTGCAGGTGATAAACGTAAGGTGCAGTGAGCTGAAATGACTCCTGCCACTGGCTTCCCAATCAAATACGTTCAGGAACAAAAATGAGGAACTTAGAGATATTACTATCTAATTATCAGGTCAAGAACCCCTTTCTCCCACTTAGGCCAGTTTCCAGAAGTTTCTGGACATGGAAGGTAAATGGGAGTGGATATTGAAACACTGTGCCCTCTCTTTTGCTTTACCGTCTTACTTTTCTAAGCACAGTTTTCCTGGCCCCTCTCATATCTCACTGCCAGTTTCCTTCTCTTAGGGTTGGGGCCGATACTCTGCTTAAGCCAGCCCGTTAGCTCTGTGGTGTCATAGCTCAACCCACGTGCTTGTTGCAGGATTAGCGTTGGCCACTCTGATGATGCAGGGAAGGCGTCCCTCTTCCTCTGGAAGCTGTTTTCTTTGGTTTTTTTTTAACATTATCACTTTTTAAAAAGTTGAGGTATAGTTGATATACAGTATTATAAGTTTCAGGTGTACAACGTAGTGATTCACAGTTTTTAAGGTTACACTCCAATTATAGTTATTATAAAATATTGGCTGTATTCCCTGTGCTGTACAATATATCCTTTTAGTTTATTTATTTTATACGCAGTAGTTTGTACCTCTTAATCCTCTACCCCCGTCTTGCCTCTCCCCGCTTCCTTCTCCCCACTGGTAACCACTAGTTTGTTCTCTGTATCTGTGAGTCTGTTTCTTTTTTGTTATATTCACTAGTTTGTTTTATTTTTTACATTCCACATATAATTGTTATCTTACAGTATTTGTCTTTCTCTGTCTGACTTATTTCACTTAGCATAATACCCTCGAAGTCCATCCGTGTTGCTGCAGATGGCAAAATTTCATTCTTTTTTATGGCTGAGTAATATTCCATTGTCTGTATATACCACATCTTCTTGATCCATTCATCTGTTGATGGACTCTTAGGTTGCTTCCATATCTTGGCTATTGTAAATAATTGGAAGCTGGTTTTTGATGAGCCACTGTGCCTGACTCTGGTGATCATCAGCTCACTGGGCTCTGAGCTCAGTTGGTACCCAGCCTCATAGGCATAGTGTGAGAGACACCAGAGCAAGGGGTGAGGAGCCCCTCTTTTCACTTTTTTGGTCCCAAAGTGGGTAGTGTGGTTAACAGCTCCTAAATATGTAAATATGTCCTAATTATAGCAGGGGACCATGCCACCAAAAAGAATGTTAGAGTGGACACTGAAAGTGATCTAGTAGTATACCACTCCATCTCTTAACATAAAATTTTAACTTAAAATTTTTTCTGAGTACCTACTACGTGCAAAACACAGTGATTAGGGCCCTAAGGATTAATAAAGGAAGGATGAGAGGGAGGGAAAAAAGAAGGAAGGACAAACATAATTCCTGACATAAGAAGCTCAATCTAAAAGGAAGAGAGTGGCCTTATTGTTGTTATTATTTTCAGCTCTTGAAAAATAATCCCGTCTATGGCATCCTCATCTTCTTCCCTATCCTTCTGAGCAGCCCTGGGAGAGCCACTTTCCAACCTCCCGGGTCTTCTAAATGACTGTCGGCCTGTTGGCAATATTCTTTTCTCTTGGGGCTCAAAAACTATAAGATGACCCAGTCGTTTTCCCCCAAAGTTCTTAACACTTTATGCTACTTTCCTCCTTGATATTCAGAAGGAGACACTTTCCTCCTTGCTTCATCTCCACTGGGTGGTGTGATAAAACATGAGGAAGCTGGCCTTACTGTCTGTAACATCTAGGATTGAATCCCTTTACTAGCAGAGTGGCCTGGGCCATGTTTTGTAACCTCCCCGAATGCCTGGAATTTTTTTCTTTTTTGATCAGTGAGAAAGAGAGAGATAGCAGAGATAGCAATGCCTCTTGTGTCAGATTCTTATGCAGATCATAGCAATAGTGACAGGATTAGAGGAGGTGCTCTAATCCCCTCTGCTCTACCTTGGAGAGAATGAATTGTCACCAGTGAGTTAAGTGGGAGCGAAATATGGATGCAGCCTCCATGAGATTCCGCTTGGAATGGGTGGGAGACAGGTGGGCAAGTTTTCCTCGGGGGTAGTTCTGCTGTTTGCTGCTGGATAAAACAGTGAGGCACCGAGCCGTGATGGGTGCCACGGGGCGTGTCAGGCCCAGCATGGGGGAAACCGTGGGTGTGGAATTTCTAGAACAACGTCAGGGCTGAGGCTTCAGGCCGGCAGGAGTGGGCCTGGCCGGGCTCTCAGAGGCCTGGCCGTGGGCTTGCTTCCAGCCTCAGAGCTGGGTGCATGCTGGGGGGTGTACCCAGATCCCAGCACTGTCCTCCTGCCTGCTAAGAACAAGGCATTTAACTTTCAAAGTAAATTTTAAAGAGATGCAATGTAAATACATTCAGCCACAAGTTCTCGGGTACTATAGGTGAGAATTCACATCTCTGAAACATGATGAAAAGACTAATCAAAGACTGGGAGAAGATATTTATGACACAAACCCAACAGCTAGTGTCCAGAATGTAACACTAATCAGTTTGGATAAGAAAAGACAACCCAAGAGAAAGACAGGGCCCTAATAGGCAATTCAAAGGTGAGAAATCCCACAGAGTTAATAAACACACAAAAAGATACTCAACCTCACTAGAAAGCGAGACATTGCCAATGAAAACGATGTAAAACACGATGTTGTACTCATCAGATTGGCAAAAATAGAAAAATCTGGTAACATTAAATGCTGGCAAGGCTGTGGGAAATAGAGCATTTATACATTGCTGGGAGGGGAGTGAAATGGAGAGCAATTCAGAAAGACTTAGTTAAGGTGGAGATGTGCTAACTCTTGGACCCAAGTCCATCTCTTGGTATACGGCCCAGGGAAACTCTTACCTGTATAAGAAGAGAGGCTCAGAGAGGTTCAAGCATGATCACCTCACCATAGTTTGTAGCAGGAGAAAATCGGAAACAAAGCCCATGGCCACCAGGAGGGGAAGGGATGAGGTGGAGAAGTCATTTCATGGAATCTCTGCAGAGTTAGGAGTCGGATTGAATGACCTCCATCTAGATGTACCATTATGGGTAAACCTCAAGTGTGATTTTGAGTGAAAAAAAGCAAGTCAGAGAAGATTATGTAGAATATGGTATGTTTTATTTGAATAAAAATGTGCATTAAATTTATGTATAGTTGTGATTACACAGGGGAGTGTTAGATTTATAAAAACATGCATGGAAAGGATACATGCCGGCTTCAGGACACTGGTTAGTAGTGGGGAGGGAGGAGGAAAAACAGAATAGTGTGTAGGAGTAGCTTTAGCTGTGTTGGGTTTCTTCACGTAAAGGGCTCAACTAAATATGGTAAAATGTGAAGGCATGAAACCTGGGTAGTTGGGAACACAGATGTCATTATTTTTTATGGTTGCAACACTTCATGGATAAAAAGAGCTCCGTATCTTTGCCATTGTTCCCCCACTTGGTCCCATTATCCAGAAACAGCGTGGCTCTTTCTCCTTGGAGTGAAGCCCTGGAGAAAGGAGAGAAGAGGCCCTTGTTCGGTGATGTACGGGGCCCTGAGCGGCCTGGTTTGCTGTCTTCCTAGCCCCGCAGGGGTTCCGTCCTGCCCATGGCGCTTCAGGTCTGTGTGGGCCCAGGCTGCCAACCAGTAAGGCCACAGGTCTCAGCGCAACATATGAGATGTTGAAAATCCCAGCCTGGTCACTTGGTCCTTACAAGTGAGATCCCTTGAAATGAATGGTAACTTGAATTTTGGTTGGTGAGGGGCCCACCCCTTCCTGTTTCTTCATCCAGAGCCTCTAGGTAAGTTAATTCCTCCCTAGAGTTGGATCTCCTTTGCTTAGGAGTAGTTTTGCTTCATCAGGTGATATGCAGTACGATCTGGCAGTAATGTGTGTGGTTGTTAATTTGGCCCTGTTTGTTTTAGCTCACAGATGTGTACAGTTCATCACCAGCTCTGAGTCGTTACTTTACTTCAGTTGAAATCATAGACTTCAGGTAAGAACGTGGAGCATTACGTGCTGGTGTCTCTCTGGAAATCGACACTCATCGCTAGTTACCAAAAAGGACTGCCCTAATCCCAAAGCACAGAGGGGACCAACGGAAGACAGAACCATAGTGTCAGTACTGGGAGGGTCTTTGGAGGCCAACTAGCTCAATGCCCTTATTTTACGAAGGAAAAAAATGAAACCCAGATAAATTATATGACTCAACACAGTAACAGGGAATAGAGGAAAAGCCCAGACAAACCATTTCTGTTTCCCAGCAGATGCTCGAATAAGCTAAGAGTAGAAATAGAAATAGATCTCAGATAATGATGTGATTATGTACTGGCTTTTGCTTTTGAGGAACACAAGTCATATACAAGTTCATGCTCCTTGTATAATATTAAAAAATAAAGATACATGCTACCGGAAAAGTACACATCCTGCCTTCCCCTGCCCCACTACCCCTGGACACTTCATGTGCCAGTCAATTCCGCAGTGAATTCCAATCCCTTCTACAAAATGAACAACAATCACTGGTCTGTGTGATTTCTTCTGTGCATGTATTTACCATATATACTTTGTGTATTATACATGTGTAACATATACGCACGCATACATATTGTTTCCTTTTTAGTTTCCTCCTAATATGTAATGTTTTTATATATGTCTATAGACACTTAGGTAAAAGTGTGTATGTATGTAGAAGGGTCATTTGATTATCCTTTTATATTGTTAGGACAAGATTTACAAGGCAAAGCTTTATTACCTGCTGTGCCTGAGATATCCCTGGAATGTGACCATCAAAGGCAATTTTACATTGAGGTTCCTCCTCTCAAACCATAAGTTTCCCAAACCTGGGAGGGGAAGCACATGAAGCAGTGGTGCACAGTGGGGTAAGACCAAAGGGATCTGGAGTCTGAAAACACAGTGGCAGGTTGCCTTGTCAACAACACTATTCCTCCTTCTTTATGGACCCCCAGTGTGCATGCTACCTTATGGTGACACTTTTGACCTAGCCTATTTTATTCATAAATTACTGGTATTAAAACGCCAATAGAAAAGGGAGAAATGCATAATCAGACCCAACTTTCCTCTGTGCGCTTGCCCAAACTTACAATTCAAAGACAGAGGTGAGAGAGGAAGGATATTCAGAGCGTAAAGAGTCTTACCAAGAATCCAGCCCATATTACGGGGTCTAGAGGAGATGGGATTGCATAACGGGTTGGGGTATAAACACTGAGAAAAACCCATCAGAAAACTGAGTAAAACAAAATCTGAAGAGTAACGTGAGAGAATCTATTTATGAAAGTTATTTGAAAGAAAAACCCAAGGGTTTTAGGATTTTTGGATAAAGAAGTTCTGCTGGGAAACATTTTTGTTTCATTTTTTAAAGTCCAGACAGAGTTTCAACAGTGTGGAACTGAGAAACAAACGCATTGCCTCCAAAGCCTGCTGCCGCATGTGGGCAGGAAGGAAGCAGCTGAATCCCTGGCAGACGGGCTTGTATCCATGGTGGATCCCATCTCAGTCCTGGACCCACCAGCAGGAACCTGGGAAAATGTCCTTTGGTTCATCAGCTTCTGGGCCCACTGCAGTGGTGGGCAGCTGAGGCAAAGCCCACAAGGTTCTCTGCTTCCCTGAAAAATCCCTCCTCTCCCCTCAAAATTCAGCCTTATGTCAGTTCCTCCAGTGACCTGACTTGGACGGACTAGGAGGGGCTGGCCAGGCCAGGTTAGGCAGCACGACCCTCTTCTTCCGCTTCTGGCCTGGTCTTCTGCAAGTCAGCCTCTGCTCCTTTCTGCTAGCAAACCCCAGTCCTTGCCTGTGGGTGTGCAGGGTGGCTGCGTGTCAAGATGTTGACCATCATTAGCTATAATTAGAGGGTGAAGCACTGGGAACAAGCAGTGGCACCTGCAAACCAGAGTAGCTGGCTTAGAGTTTGAAAGCACATTTTCACCTGTCTGTAGAGGCATCCTTGAAACTGTGAATTTCTCTAGAGTCCCGAGTGTACGTTATTTGTATGAAACTCAGGGTTTGGCACATCTCTTGGCTGTAGTGGAGTTTATAACCTCAACTGTCAGCGCATCAGTCTAAGAGTATTGGCCTATGTGACCTCTGGCCACAAGAGGGAGCTCTTTGCCAGTCGTTGGCAGGGACAGTGTCCTGATTCACTCCTGGGACTGGCTTGTCTGCAAAACTTGCCCTTATGTAAAATAGATAGCTAGTGGGAAGCAGCCGCATAGCACAGGGAGATCAGCTCAGTGCTTTGTGACCACCTAGAGGGGTGGGATAGGGAGGGTGGGAGGGAGGGAGACTCAAGAGGGAAGAGATAGGGGGATATATGTATATGTATAACTGATTCACTTTGTTATAAAGCAGAAACTAACACACCATTGTAAAGCAATTATACTCCAATAAAGATGTTAATAAAAAAATTTTTTTAAATAATAAAAACAAACAAACAAACAAAAGATGTTAAAACAAAAAACAAAAACAAACTTGCCCTTGGGTGAGGGTCTCAGATGTGGCCACTCTTAAATATTTTATTGCTGGCTCTTAATCTGGACCTTTTTAAAAAATCTAGGCCTTCTTGAACCAAAGGATATCTGTTGAGAAATCTAAATGTTAAGGTAGCATTTAACAAGCTGTATAGACTGTTGATTAGCTGAGGATAGCCTCATGATTATTTTTATTTTAGAAATGGGAAAGTATGTTCTAAGAAGATGAAAACTCCCTTTCCTTAGGTCCCCTTACTGAGAGTTTGCAAAACCTTAGGAAGTGGAAATGGGACAGAAAAAGTTTCTCACTCTGGGGACAAACCAGGGAGGTATGATTTGCTGCTGATACCCAGGCCCATCTGTGAGAGTTTAGGAGTCTGCATCCAGCCGATGGCAGGGAGCTTTGGGCCCTACCTTGAACATTTTATAGGTTAAGTAATGAACTGGTTAAACTGAGTAGCTCTGACGCGCATTTGTTGGGGCAGGGAGAGGCTGTGGTGTGAGAACAGGAAAAAAGGGGTTCCCTGGTCTGCCTCAGGGGTAAAGGCTGGTGTTGGGCAGCTCTTGGAGCCTCGTTGACAATAGCTGAGTCAGTATCTCCCCTGCATGGCCTCTCCTGGCAGACGCCTAGGGGATGGGTTCTAGGTGGAAGGAGGAGGTTAGGATCACCTCAACTTTGTGTGATGGATGCATTGATGAGGGGCTTCTAGGGCAGTACACTCTTTGCTCTTTTGTCCTGGGAGGGAATGCAGAACTAAAAAGATGTTTTTCCTAAAATCAGTTTCCTGAGTTGCAGTGTGATTCTGTTGATATTTTTAACTGCCACTGTTTGGTTTGCCTTTCAGTGGTGAAAACGCCACAATAACCTACCACCTGCACTTTGGGTTTCCGTCAGAAGACCACAACTTTATGAAGTACGTGATGAGTGAGGAGTTGGTGCTGGGCGTTTTGCAGCAGGATTTCCATGATCAGAACGTGTCCGGTTGTGAGACTCTGGGGCTTGATCCAGCGTCCCTCCGGTTCTCTGGTAAGTCGAGCACATCAGAAGGCAGAGCTGTGATGATAAACAAGTGAACCAGACAGGGCAGATGGCTCGATTTGTTTTCTAAGCAGGTGATGTTCCACGCTCCACGGAGGTCACCCAATCCCGGCCGTCCGTGAGCAGACAGAGCAACTGGAAAAAATGTTACGGAAACAGCTAAACCATAAACATGAGGGTTGCTACGTGTTCCCTTGCTGTGGTTCACCCACATTCTATGCCCCATATCCCACATCACAATATCATTAGAAACCTTCATGGAAACACTGTGGTCTCACAAGAGAAGCAAGTGCTGAAGAGTTTGAAGTAAACGATATAGTTAAGTTGTTGAAAGATGATCTCAGTATGGGGAATCTATCTCGTTTTCTATTGAAGGCCACTGAGTCCGTTAAGACAGGGGTCCCCAACCCCCCAGGCTGCCGACCGGTACCGGTCCGTGGCCTGTTAGGAGGTGGGCTGCGTAGTAGGAGGTGAGCGGCAGGCGAGTGAGCGAAGCTTCATCTGCCGCCCCCCCAGCGCTCCTCCAGCGCTCCCCCATCGCTCCCCATCACTCGCATTACCTCCTGAAACACCCCCCCCGACTCCCACCTCCACCCCCAGTCTGTGGAAAAGTCGTCTTCCATGAAGCCGGTCCCTGGTGCCAGAAAGTTGGGGACCGCTGCATTAAGATATTAATAGAGGAACATAAAAAGGCAAGTTCGTCTCTTTCCGTAGAAGATTGTAATACATTTACTCATCCACTTTTAAAACTAAGAAAAGGATGGGGAAATGGATATGTTTTTTAACAAGCATAGAAGATACGCGACTTGTCAGAATCTGAGAACGTTGTACAAAACCTGCCAGAAAGGAAGGTGGAAAGGTGAGATGACCGCCAGCCTTCGAGACCTCCGTCCCTCACGTCTGTCTGCACTGAGCTTTGGCCTTACTTCCCATTCTTCTTCTCATCTCCCACTTCTGATTCCTCACTTGGAGAGGTTTTAGCTCTTGTTTAATGCCAACAGTCTTGGATGGTTTTTCACCCACAACCCATCAGAAACACTCTGCACATCAGCAGCGGTAAATACTAGTTGAATGAATGAAAAAGGTGAACGAGAAGGAGGTGTGGTGAGTGGCAGGCGTGGGGCCAGCAGCCGAGGGTCAGGAGAGTGCAACAGATTACAAAGCACACACGTTACCACACGGTGTGAGAAGAGGCATTTATTGTGATGACACTTGATTCTTGGGAACGGAAAGTGGAAGTGGGCTGATCTTGGCCTGGGAAGGCAGAGAGTTTTATAAAGCAGTTCTTAAAGCTTTCTTTTTCCCAAATGAATAAAAGGAATGACGTTCAGAAGGCCAACTTTTAACTCACTGGGAAAGTCACATCAATGAATAGTCTCTTCCCTGAGCCTCTAAATAAATGAAGTGTGTCTCTGGGCCAGGCAGATAACATACTGTGTGGAGTGAAGAGGTTCTGCCCCCTGTACAGGAATTTTAGAAAGAAAGAAGGGGGTGAGGGAGAGGGAGAGAAGGAAGGAAGGAAGGACATTTCAGCCCACTCCTGTGTACGGCAGAGAGAGGGGAGGCCCACCCTGCCTGCTGCGTGGTGACTGACCTTGACTTTCTGAGCCTCCTCTAAAGCTGTGGTCACCAGCACTTTCTAAATGAAGGCCAGGGGGTGGGAGGAGGGTGAGACAAGGCTGAGGATGATTATGAGGCTGGCAGGTCCGCGTTCTGAGGGCAGGTGGCTCATGAGACCTGACACAAGACCTGGAACTGAACCTCAGACTCTGCCTCGGGGATGCAGGCCCGAGTGACGCTGTTTCTGCCCCTCAGGAGACGGTACTCTTTCTCTCAGGCATTTTTCCTGGGGGTGGGGGTTTCTGTGGCCCCCCGCCCACCTTGCAGAGCATGGGCGGTGTTTGATATTTTCAGGAGTATGAGTATCAGTCCCTTCTCAAGTAGAAGGGTAGACAGTGACCATTTGGGAAGTGAGGAAGGAAGAAGAGAGATGCAGAGAAGGCAGGGAGGCAGAGGGAGGGGCAGCTCAGAGCGAAGTCCAGAGGGAGGTAAGAGAGGGGTGTGAGGCCTCTGGGAGGGACCTGTGAGGCCCTGGGTACTGACGCCAGCAACTTGTGTTCCTCGGCGCGGTGGGCTTGGCGAGGTATTCCCCCGCTCCTGTGCGGAGCTGGGCAGGCGCTGTCCCACAAAGATGATATTCTGATTCTTCAAAGAGCAAAGTTTGTTTGTTTTTTTTAAAATATAAATCTGATTCTTTTTTTTTTTAATTAATTAATTTATTTATTTATTTTTGGCTGTGTTGGGTCTTCGTTTCTGTCAGAGGACTTTCTCTAGTTGCGGCGAGCGGGGGCCACTCTTCATCGCGGTGCGCGGGCCTCTCACTATCGCGGCCTCTCTTGTTGCGGAGCACAGGCTCCAGACGCGCAGGCTCAGTAGTTGTGGCTCACGGGCCTAGTTGCTCCGCGGCATGTGGGATCTTCCCAGACCAGGGCTCGAACCCGTGTCCCCTGCATTGGCAGACAGACTCTCAACCACTGGGCCACCAGGGAAGCCCTGTTTTTTTGTTTTTTTTTTAACGTTTTCCTCTTTTTAAAAAAATTTATTTTATTGATGTATAGTCGATTTACAATGTTGTGTTAATTTCTGCTGAACAGCAAAGTGATTCAGTTATACATATATATATACATTCTTTCTCATATTCTTTTCCATTATGGTTTATCACAAGGTATTGACTATAGTCCCCTGTGCTGTACAGTAGGGCCTTGTTTATCCATCTCGTATGTAATAGTTGCATCTGCTAATCCTGACCTTCCTGTCCGTCCCTCCACCACCCCCATCCCCCTTGGCAACCACAATTCTGTTCTACAAAGAGCAAAGGTTCTTAAAATTCTTTGGCTCATATGCCCCTTAGAGAATTGGGAGACAGCCTTGTAACTTCTCCTGGGGAAAAAATGCACACACTCTTCCCCCTGAATTTTACAATTTCAGGAATTCCAAGGATTCCCTGGAGCCGGGCTGCAGTTCCTTTGGGGTTCCTGTGTGTGTGCTGAAGAGTCAGAACCTTAAATTAGCTTGTAATTTGGATTCCTAAGGGATTTTGTGTGTATTTCTCATCCTCTAATTTGGAAATACGACAACTCTCTGGCCTAATTGCAGGCATATTGATGCCTTCTACAAATAAAAACTTCCCTTAATATTAACAGTCATAAGTGAATTTTTAAATTTATATATATATATATTTTAAAGCGTTTCTGATTTTTTTTTAAATTTTTATTTATTTATTTATTTATGTATGTATGTATGGCTGTGTTGGGTCTTCGTTTCTGTGCGAGGGCTTTCTCTAGTTGTGGCAAGTGGGGGCCACTCTTCATCGCGGTGTGCGGGCCTCTCACTATCGCGGCCTCTCTCGTTGCGGAGCACAGGCTCCAGACGCGCAGGCTCAGTAATTGTGGCTCACGGGCCTAGTTGCTCCGCGGCATGTGGGATCTTCCCAGACCAGGGCTCGAAGCCGTGTCCCCTGCATCGGCAGGCAGATTCTCAACCACTGTGCCACCAGGAAAGCCCTAAATTTGTATTTTCTTCCAACTTTATTGAGATATAATTAACCAATAGCACTGTGTTAGTTTGAGGGGTACAGCATAATGACTTGACACATGTATTAGGAAATGACTGCTGTGATAAGTGTAGTTAACAGCCATCATCATCACCTCGTATAGTTACAAAAGTTTCTTTTCCCTCCTTAGGAGAACTTTGTGGATCTACTCTCTTAGCAGCTTTCAAAGGTACCCTGCAGCAGTGTTAATGATAGTCACCATGCTGTACATTGCATCCCCAGGACTGATTTATCTTGTAATAATAGGAAGTTTGTGCCTTTTGACCACCTTCATCCAATTCCCCCTCCTCCACACCCCACCCCTGGCAACCACCAATCTGATCTCTTTTTCTCTGAGTTTGGTTTTTTAAGATTCCATATATAAGTGAGATCCTGCAGTATCTGTCTCTCTCTGTCTCACTTATTTCACTTGGCATAATGTCCTCAAGGTTAAGGGAATTTTTTTATTGGATCACTGCCCCCACCCCCCTTCTACCTCTGAGCTTCTTCACCTAGTGGAGGGAGGGGTCCAGGGACAAGGAGGGAAATCTGTTTTACAATGTAAAACAGCTGCATGAGTTATTTTGGACGTGGGGTAAGTTATTTTGTAGTGTTTTCTGACATGTGAGGGAGTTAACCAGTAGACTGAGTAAGGAACAAAAGCAAAAACTGATTAATGTGAGAGAGAAGAGGAAAAAGCTCTAGGCAATGAGAATAGTGAATCTCGTTTGCACAGATTTGGGGTAAACGGATGGGCTGGCTGCTGGCAGAGAGGCCAGTGTATGCATTCTGCCCTCGAAAGGACTGGCTGGGGTGTCGAGGGAAAACATTTAGGTTGTTTATAGATTCCCCAGGAAACACAGCGTTTATAGCCAAAGAGCACTGCTTCTCAGCCAAGACAACTTTGCCCGCTCCAAGGTATTTGGCAAAGTCCAGAGACATTTTAGTTGTCACCATTGGGAGTGTTTGTGGGAAACTAGCATCTAGTGGGAAGAGGCCAGAAAGATTTTTCTAAACCTCTTACAATGCACAGGACAGCTCCTGATGGCAAAGAATGATCCAGCCCCAAACATCAACTGCCAGAACCCTGCTGTGGTGCACGTGGGTCCCCTATGTCCTGTCCCGAGTCATTGTCTGGGTACCTCTGCTTTAGTCAGGCCAGCTGTGCACCATTTCCCTCATCAAAATGTCTCGCTGAATATTGTGCTGTATTAAAAATGAAAATTTAGAGGTATTTTTACGGTTAGATTATGAAAAAAAGACTGTTAAAATGTCCTCTGCATCCAAAAGCCCTCGTCAAAATGTTATTTATCATGAATTATACCAAAGCAAATAAGCAAACAATGTAATTTGCCTTTTGAAAGGAATTCAGAGTTGTGTGCATCTGCGTGCGTGCGTGCATGTGTGTGCGCATGTGTGCGCCTCTGCATTTGTGCCTCTGCATGTGTGTGTGCATGTGTGCTCATGTGTGCCTCTGCATGTGCGCGTGTGTGCATGTGTGTGTGCACGTGCATGCGTGTGTGTGTGTTGCCTGAAAAGTAAACCTCCTCTGTTAGGAATTTACAGATATTCCACTTTTACATTAGAGTTTATAATCAAACCCAATGAAATAAAATAAAAACATAAATGTTTAGAATAACCATGCTTTTTTAAAAATGGTGACTGTGTATTTTCTTTTCAGAATGAAGTGATCAAGGTCGATCTGTGTCTGAAAGCAGCACACCACTGAACTTTGGGATGAGGAGAATTCATTCCGTTTTACAGAAGAGATCCTGTGAATTAACATAGAAGGACTCACAGTGACTACAGGGCTGGAGACAGCCCTTTTTCTCCTGATTCTGCACAGTTAGAGTCTGGCACTACGTCCAGCAAAACAGCACCCAGGGCTGCCCCAGCTGGGTCCAGATGGGGCGGGGTGACCAGGCGGCGGGTGGACCTGCAGGGCCAGGTCGCTGCTGGTCTTGAAGCACTCTCTGCCTCCACCCACACGTGGACACGCTGTCTTCAGGGTAAGGGTGGCCTTTGAGGCAGGATCCCGCCAGCCTGAGCCCGTGGCGAGAACGGGGAGAGGCGAGGTGAGGGAGAGCTGAGCCAATCGCTCCCTGAAATCCTCCGTCCCACCCCGATGTCTGACGTACCTCCAAGCAAGGCTGTGAGGAAAAGGCAGGCATTTCACCAGACGTAAGCAGCATGGTCTGTGTCTCCTTCCATAGCCCATATCTCAGCAAACTAGCCTTGGCACTCCATCCAATGTTATGTAGAGCTACAGAAATGAGGTGTGTGTTTCTTATTTCCCTTCTGTGTATAGTTCCTGCGACTCCTGAACACCTCTTACGGAAACACGGGTCCATGTTAGTTTTGAACACACGACTCTCATTTTGGATGGTTTCTCCATTTATATTATCATCAACTTTCATCAGAGAATCATTAAGACTGCTTACCGTCTGCTCTAGGTAGTACATGTTAGTTTTTGTTGTCCAGAGTCACTAGCCTTCCTGTAGGATTCAGTGTCTTCAGGCACTGATTGTGTATCTTATTGAAGATAGTTGTGAAACAGGAAGAACCGCGCTCAGAAATAAACTGCTGGAAGTTTAACGTCAGATCCTTTTTGGGGGGGTGAGGGTGGAGTGAACAAGAGCGACTCTATTGGTTGTCTACGGATATAGAATTACCTGTCATGAGGGAACAAAGCGTCTTGTTAGGAAAATGGCTTTGCTGGAAATTTCCAGGAGAGTTTTGTGGTCATGTAATGAGAGGTTCTCAGCCTCAGTATCTCAGTTAAATTGGCCCTGGGTGGACGTCAGGCTGGGGGCAGCTGCTTTCCAGGTTGTGTTGGAGTATGAGTCTCAGGCTAGATTTGCCTGGGGCTCTTTATGACCCAGGACTCTGCATAATGTGAATGTGCTTTGTTATTTAACTAAAAGATAACATTGTGTTTCATTTTGAGGATAGTTCCTCCAACTAGTGAAACAGGTGAATTTCCCTTCTTCCTCTTATTTTATATGTCAAACCTAAACCTTCGTGTTTGTACTTTTAAGAAAATAATGAAGAACTTTATTTTTGCCTCCGCATTGCCACGTTGACCTTTGCTTCATAGGGATTGACTCTCCAGGGCCAGGATTTGGGTTGGCATGTTCTCGCAGTAAATGGTGTTGGAAGTGACCTTTTCATTTCCCCAAGGGCAGCTTCCCCTTCTGAGTGAGTAAGATTGAACTGGGCTGGCCTGTGTCTTCCTCTCCCTGTTCCTGTTGCCGGGGGAGCAGGGGGGAGCCGTCTCTCCTCTCCACTTCCCCCCGGGGCCCCGCAGGCAGGACCAGGTGTCTGAAGAGCCTGGGGCTGGAAGGAAGGACTGTTTCCTGTCTGGAGGCAGGACCGGGTTTGATTCTGATCTTCCCCTCTCTTTTGGAAACCACCAAGATGCAGGCACCTTGTCTTGGGTTCTGACCACTTGAAAGTCATAGAGAGGATTTTCCGTGAGTTTGACTCTTCTGCCCAAATGGTGTGGAAAGAGCTGAACTTTGTGACTAGAGCGTTTTGAGGTGTTTGGGGGAAAATGGAACTTATATACTGTTGTGCTATAGGAGATGAATTGATTGGCCATCACACATCTTCATGAAGAGCATAATGAAGGTACATAAGAAGGTTTCAACGAATATCTGTGGTATCACTGAAAGGCTTTTTTTGTTTGTTTTGTTTTGTTCTGTTTTGTTTTTTTGGCCACGTAGCTTGTGGGATCCTAGTTCCTCGACCAGGGATCTAACCCAGGCCCTCAGCAGTGGAAGAGCAGAGTCTTAACCACTGGACCACCAGGGAAGTCCCTCACTGAAGGATTTGAGAAAAAAAACTGGTCTTTTCTTGGAGTCACTTAGGTACAGGCAGAAAGGATACAGCCAGATCAGTGGAACCTGCCCCTCCTCCCATTACTGACAAAAATTCTAGCCATGTGTCCTATTCTTTTCTCCCTTTCAATTTAACTTTGTTCTTCAGATTTTTTTAATGATCTGTGTTGCAAAAGGCTACAGAATATACCAATGAAGAAGAGGATGATAATAAGGAAAAAAGCCACTGGTTTTATTAGGGAGTCAGGCTCTGCACAGATGAAACAGGAAACAGCAGGAAAAAATAGGTGTTAAAAATAAATAAAGACAAACTGCAGGGTTGTGTGATGGTCAGAGAAAAGGGTGAAAAGTATAGTTTAATGGGAGAAGGCTTTGCCTCGGAAATAGGCCTGGAGCTGAACCTTGAAGCCATGGTGGGATTTGAATAAACAGATTTACTTTCCTTTATACATGTTTGTGTCTTAGCATGAGCTGCATGTTTTCTCCTTTCCCCTTTAGATATGGACTCTGGACATGGATTCTGCCCTATTCAGAGTCTGATTAGTGCTGAGAAAAATGGGAGAAATCTCTATGTCTTCCCTTCTCTGCTCCCACTACTGTTTCATTGTTTTAAAATAAGCTAATTCACACTATTACTGCATTGCTAGCAGCAATCTTTCCTTTATGATTAAAGTTCATTATCCCCTTAGCAACAGAAGGCAGCCCTCTCATCTTATAGTTAGGAAACCAAGGTCTGGAGAGGTGGAAGGATCAGCCCAGAATTCCACAGCGTTGGGGAGCGAAGTCCAGCCTAGTGGGCAACCACACATGATCAATGGCCTCCAACTGGTGGGCACCCCAGGGTCATGCTCAGTTCAGGCTTGGCTACCATCTGGGAATCCATGAGGAGCACAGGTGGTGAGGGGGAAGGGATGGGTTGAGAGCTGTGATCATCAGACTGTACAGGAGTCTCTGGGGTGATAATGACCACTCAGCGCTTCACCCAGTGCCTCGCGAAGGATCCCTCTGTTAGGAAAGCGGGAGAGACTTACACAGATCCATTTAACAGTTGACAGAACAGAGACACACTCTGATCAAGTGGCTTTCAAGTAGCTTTCTGAACTCAGTAGGTTGGCTTGGAAAAGAACAGAGTCAGATAAATGTAAACAGAATCTCCTTTTTCTCTGAAGGCTCCTGTGGAATCTTGGGGACTCAACTTTCCTGTTCTACCTATGCCTTTCCATTCCTGAGCATATTTGAAGCATCTGTCACCCAAGGTTGTCTTAAAAACGTGAGCATTTGAATTTATTTGTTGTCAACGGTAGGTTTCCCTGACCTATCTTTGTCTTCTTCTGTTTCATGTAAAAATTTATTCACAGACTAAGAGATTATTTATAGCTACTAGTATGAACTTAAAGCAGAAACCACAAAGCCTGCAGATACTGCATAAAATATGCCTCTGTGAACTTTGGCAATGTATAGTTTTAAGATCAACATCAGGGAGGGGAATTTTCTGATTATATGTGTGACTTAAGGGACCAATTTAAATCCTCAGTTTCTTATCAAGGACAGGAATTCTTTAACTTAGGGGTTGCATCCCCAACCCCTTGAAATTGTATACAGATATTTATGTGTGTGTGTGTGTGTGTGTGTGTGTGTGAATGTACATTTTCTGTAAAGAGGGTACCCTACTTTCATCAGAAATCCTGAAATCTATGGAAAATAGATCAGCATTATATACAGCCCTAGTAGTTATTTCAAAGCACTCCCAAAGGGTTCTCCTGCTCAAAAATAATTCCCTTTCAAAATCCCTCTAAATTTCATTATAAGAACAATTTTCTTTGTTTAAGCATTTATACTTAACATGTTCCCTATAAAACATATTTGGGACAAGTAATTCTTTCATGGGGTAAGACTCAAACAACTACAACTTATCATGTGGTACTAAGAATATTTAAACCAATCAACTTCCACAGTGGTCCAACGTCCACGTGAAAAATCCCAGTGTAAACCCCAGCAATTTTGTGTTTCTGCCTCGCTGGAAGAGTGCCAGTTGGCCCTGCATCACCAAGCACATCAGCACATGTTTTTCTATAGACATCATAAAGAGTTTTGTATCCCTTTACTCTTTGATATCGTTTGTTCAGAATCTGTGACAGATGATGTACATACATTGAATATAATGCTCCTGCTTATGGGTGATGGAACTGAGCCTCCAATCTACATGCTCAAGTTCTCAGAGGGAGGAAGAATGGGAACCAGGATTCGAATCATTGATTATCTGACTCCAGTATCCACATTCTGTGCCCTAAGCCATGTTACATCTTGTACTGTATTCCCTGCTCTCATGCGTGTCTCCTTTTGAACTTGAGTGAATCCCGGCCAAAGGTCAAAGTTAGGATTCCGTGTGGAAGAATTTTGCTAAAAATAGGAAGTTAGTGGAGTAGAAGATATTAAGATGTGATTGGCTCTTAGATCAAGACCATCAGCTGGCTGAAGTCTCAGCAAACCTGTGTTGACACATCCAACCTTAAGCCACTGGATTTATCCCTGCTGGGCCCCCTAGCACACTTTAAATAGCAAAATGATTTAACTTTGGTTCGGTTGGGGAACAAAACAGTAATTAAACTCATAATGCATCTACTGCTTATCTCAACAAACTTTTTACTATTTTAACACCCCTAAAATTAGGACAATAGCTACGGGTTAAATAAAACAGGAAGTTAAGAACACAGGTGTGCATACAGAAATAGTCTAATTTGCTCATTGTTCTTGCTCTCACCCTAATTTATGGTTTAATATTTCCATACCATTTTATTGGTACTAGCTCTTACGGGTTACACCAATACCCAAACGCACTTTTGTTTAGTTTATCTATAGTTATGATTATTTATGGAAGGGGTCTGCAAACTGTTTTTCTGAAAAGGGCCCCAAAACAAATATTTTTGGCTTTGCAGGACCTACAGTGTGCATCACAACCTTTCAACTCTCCTGAAGTTGAGGAGCCACAGACAGTACGTAGACAAATGAGCGGGCTGTGGGCCAGTGACATTTTATTTACCAAAACCGCGAGTCGGCCAGATTTGGCCTGTGGGCCATAGTGTGCTGACCCCTGTTTTAGGGGATAGGCATAATTGTAGAAACACTAAAAGAAAGATAAGGGAAAATAAATAATTGGGGCATAGGGAGAAATGCTCATTAGAGAAGAGGGGTGTGTGTGTGTGATTTTTCCAACGTGGACACTATTCATAGTTTATACATGGCATATTATTTAACACATACATAAACCCTGTAGTAGAGGCCCTTCTATGTAGTATATTGGAAGAGCACTGAATTGGAAGCCAGGAAATCAGGCTCTAGGTAAAGTTCTGCCACTCACTTGAAATGTTGCATTGAGCTAGTTATCCTCTGAGCCAGAAAAGATAATGGGATTAAAGGATCTCCAATGATCTACCCTATCCTTCTCTGATTTCTAGGGAGAAATACAAAGTTAAAAAATATGGATTAAAAATATATAAAACCTTGGCCTGGAACTTACTAATTCAACCCATGTAACCAACCACACCACCAGAGCCAATGAGTCAAAGGACGCTCTGCGAAGGACACTGCTTAGAGGTGTCGAGTAAGAGGAACGCCACAGGTGCCCACCCGGAAGGCTGTGAGTGAGGAGCTGGGTCTACACACGTGTGGAATGAGGACTCCCCTTTGAGTGCACTTACTACGATGGGTGAAGCTTCCCTGTGACTTCAGAGGACAGTCATGTGGACATTTTATAGGAAGAACCTGAACAGAGGAGCAGGGGATCAGGGAGTTCTTCCCACCACTGAGTAGAATGGCCCATTTCTTAAAGCCGCTTAGAACCAAAGATGGTCACTTCCTTCTCAAAGAGTGGGTGTTTGGGATAGTTGGTTGATCTTTGGATGTTGGACATTGAGAAGGATCTAGGAGGCCCTGAGGCTTGCAAACTACATTCTCCAGTGACCCCTACAGAAAGGGCTGTTGTGTGTGTGTTGAGGGGGAGATAAGCTGAAAGGGCTTTGTGCCCCCTGCCTGCTTCAACCAGAGCTCCCCATCCCTGGCTTTTATTTGCTGGTATTAAGTACTGATCCAGTCACTTCATTAGAAATGAGAAGATTGAGCCTGAGAAGGGGGCATAAGTGGATGTGGCTATATCAGGGAGTCAGAGAAGATTCTACTGGGCATGAGAAGTTCATATTCATCTTCTGGGGAGGACGGATGCCTAGGGGCGGAAGGTACACGAAGAAGCGAATACTCAGTCCCGTTTCCGCCCAGCGACTCTCTAGGCCTCTCAGCCTTGAGGGGAACGTTCTCATAGCACTCCTCAGCAGCGTTCCCTGATGGCCTTTTCCCGAGGACGCTGTGATTGATGAGGGTGTAGCACAGATCCTCCGAGGAGCCCTGGTGAACATTCTCCTGCTGGTCAAAGGACAGCTATCATCAAGACCTGGCCTCTTGCCATTCCCTTTATACTTCGTCTCAACAGAGGTTCAGCCTTGGGCAAAGTCTGTCTTCCATGGCCGCTTCCCTTCCATCTCTTGTGTCTGGTTTTCCTACATGGCTGCCCCAGCCCAACCACTAGCCCATGCTGCCAGAGTTCTCATGCTGCTCAGAGAACTCAGCCTACTCAGGCATGCATTCTCTGCCCCATGTCCCAGAGTGACCCCAGACCACACTATGTAATTCCCAAAGTCTCAGGACCCTGAGGCTGCTCAGTCTTATATAAGAGAACAATCTGAAGACACCTTAAAGTGCTTGGGTTATGATATTTAACCACCCATTCTAGAGATATCTGCATTATTAAAAAGAGAATCCACTTAAGAGAAGGTCTCATTCAGTGAAATCTCAGGAGATAAAAAGCAAAACAGCAAGGTACAGGAGAAAGAGCATGGATTTGGGAGTGAGACTTGTTTTTGAATCATGCCCCTGCCATCTTTTCGGCTGTCTGGCTTTGAGGGAACATCACTTAATGCCTCAGTTTTCTCATCTGTAAAATGGGTAGGAAAATAATAGTACAAATCTTACAGGGTTGTTGTGACAGTTACATGAGATGATGCATGTGAAGCACTCAGCCCCCTGCATGGCATAAACTAAGTGCTCAATAAATATTAGTTCCTTTCAATAAATTGTGCAACAGAGATGGCTCTTGCTTCTGCTGTCAGGCTCTGCATATGTCCCTGGGCTCACAAGCACTGGTGTCTAAAGAATTCAATATTAAGGTCAGAAGGGGTCTTGGAGGTCTTCTTCTGCTATCTGAGGTGTCTGCATTTCTACTGTCATCTCAGAAAAAGTCTCAGAAATGTTTGCATTACCTGGATGGGAGCAGGTGATGTTTCTTCATCTGGAGAAAGAAAATACACTTAATGAATTTCAGGTCATGGGGAGGTTTCTGGGAGGGGAGGAGAGGGGCACTGAAAGATAAGCAACCAGAGAGCCAAGGAACAGAAGGGGTAGTCCTCCTCCAGCTATCCTGATCTTCAACACATCCCTGGGGAGTGACAGGGCCATCTAGCCAAGAAACAGCCAGAGCTGTGCTGAGACGCTGAGTGGAGGGAAACACATTCAGTGGGTCTTTGGATAGGAAATCACACTTCCCTCCCTTCCTCACTCTTTCCTCCTCTGTCCTTCCTTACCTAAAATTTGTTGCATGTCTACCCTGTACCAGGAACTGGAGAGACAAAGAAGAATCAGACAGTCCCTGTCCTCAGGGGGCTCACAGAGAAGCATAGGAGGCAGTCAGGAATCTAAGAGAGATCCACAATGCAGAGGAAAGCTGTCGTTTCTACTGTAGGTGACAGGGGACGATGGCAGTGTGCAAGCTGGTGCTCAAGGAAAGCTTTACAGAGAAAGAAATTCTTAAACTGAACATTCCCATTTTTGAGACTGCTCGCAGAAACAAACATAAGCAGACCAATTTTTCAAAAGCCAATGTACTTAAAACCAGCTGGCTCTGGCCGTTCAGCAAAGAGGCAAACACACTAGCTCAATAAGCAAACATGGGAATTCACAAAGAAAACTCATGATATCTATCACCCTACATGGGAGGTGGTTGTGCCGATGCAGGCCACCTTGCCGTGTAAAGATTTATATTCCCTCAGTACTGACATTCCAGATTCTCACATCTCTATAAATTCCCCTGCTTATCTAGGACTTCCGTGACTATCGCTGCAAGAAAAGTGTCTGTGGGGATCCAAGATGGTGGCGTAGGAAGACCCTACAGTCAGCACCTCCCGTGGACACACCAAATCTACACCTACATACAGAGCAATTCTTTCTGAAGAAGAACTGAGGGCTGACTGAACAGTTTTGCACAATAAATGACAGAAGGACCAAATAGAGATGGGTAAGAGAGACGGTATGGGCAGGAACCCTGTCCTTGATACAGCAACATGCAGGAGGGAGGGGTATCACTGAGGGGCCCATGCGTACATTCGCCTCCCTCCCCCCACCCCGGGGTGGGGGACACAGCAATAAAAATAGAGGTTTAAAAGGCACCTAGACTCTATGTGAAGAAATCCATTTACTACCCCTAGAGCATCTGCCAAATGGGCAGGGAACTACTGGAACACTCCTCAGGTTCAAAGGCACTGGAGGCCACCATAGTCCAGGTGCTCCAGCCAGGCTGCCAAGATGACCGCTGCATGCTCCAGGCCCACAGAAGCTCCAGCCATGCCCCAAAAGCAACACCGGGGGGGTGCACTCTATCTCTCCACCTCCGACTCCTACCCCAGCTCCAGCCATCCCACCAAAGCTGCTCAGCACATACAGTCTACACAGAGGCTACTCCTGCACAAGGCCATGACTGCAAGACTGGGAGTCTTTGACTAATTCATAGAAACAAACACAGGAAATCAAACAAAACGAGGAGACAGAGGTATGTTCCAAGTGAAAGAACAAAATCACCCCCCAGATACAAACCCTAATGAAATGAAGATAAGTCATTTACCTGATAGAGTTCAAAATAATGATCATAAAGATGCTGACCAAACTCAGGAGAAGAATGGAGGAACACAGTGAAAACCTCCACAGGGAATTAGAAAACGTAAGAAAGAAAACCAATCGGAGATGAAGAATACCATGACTGGAATGAAAAATACACTAGAGGGAATCAACAACAGATTAGATGATACAGAGGAAAAGATCAGTGATCGGAAGACAGAAGAGTGGAAATCACCCAATCAGAACAGCAAAAGGGAAAAAGAATTTTTTAAAATGAGGATAGTTTAAGGAATCTCTGGAAAAAACATCAAGCAAACTAACATTCACATTGTGGGGGTCCCTGAAGGAGAAGAGTGAGAGAAAGAGGCAGAAAATGTATTTAAAGAAATAATGGCTGAAAACTTCCCTAATCTGGGGAAGGAAACAGGCATCCAGGTCCAGGAAGCAACAAGATGAACCCAAAGAGATCCACACCAAGACATATCTTAATTAAAATGGCAAAAGTTAAAGATAAAGAGAGAAAAGACAGCAAGAAAAAAACAGCAAGTCACATCAAGGGAGCTCTTATAAGACTATCAGCTGATTTTTTAGCAGAAACTTTGCAGGCCA